>NC_038242.2:45823024-46153193 GCF_000004515.6 Glycine max
ATATATATATATATATATATCTATATCCACAAAAAAGAAAGAGGGGGAGATATATATATATATATATATATATATATATATATATATATATATATATATATATATATATATATATATATATATATATATATATATATATATATATAACAGTTATATGATTTTTTTATGAGAATTTGTCTTTTAACATTGTGTTTGTATTTGCATAGTTATTTCAAGGGCAAGTGAAGCAACCACCACAGATGACAAATGTTTAAAAGTGTTGGATCAAAATAATTGTGACCTCACTAAGTGTCGGGCCAATTGCAATCAACAATATCATGGAACTGGACATTGCATTGGCAGAAATCCTTACAAATGTATTTGCATATACGATTGTTCTCCGTAGAATGATATATCAATTGTTCCAATTTGAATACAAAAAATAATAAAATAAGGTTAATATATTTATGACCAATGTTATACATTATCATAAATGGACAATAAATTTTAATTGACAAATTAAATGAGGATTAATGCATAATTTTATTTTTTTATGAAATAAATGTATAACTATTTTATCCCTTAAATGAACATGAGTTTTGGGGGGATATTCTTTTTCCAATGTATATTTCTTTAAGCAATGAAAGATTTATTTATAACAACCACACATTAAATATGTTTTTTAGATATTTTACAGTTCTCCTTGAAAATTATCATTGTGTTCTTTATCTCTTTTTTTTGTGGAAAACTCGAGCGTGCATATACTATTTTATATAATAAAGAGATTAAAGTTGACAGACTATCTGTCTACATAAGCTTTACAAAGACAGCCAATTAAAATGAGTCAATGTGCCACATCATATTTTAATTAAAAGTGATTTAAATAAAACTAAAAAAAAGGAGAACAATCACCCCATGATTGCACCACATCTCTTTGTCTTTGTCGCTCACGAGCTGAAGAAGAAGAACCCATGTTCTATTTCAATCCTTCAAAGGAATTGAAGAATCCATGTTGGCATCTCTAACAAAATCAATTCAATTTGAAAAGTTAAATCGTATTGTGAGAGGTGATTTTGCACTAGCCAAATATTAATTTGAAGTACCTAGTTTGTGGCAAGTAATATGGAAGTGGCCACACCTAAATTGAGCCCATTAAAAGAGAAGCAAATGTTGAGAAATGTAATAAATATGAAACATAGAAGCGAATATCAAATTATAAATATTAACATTTAGAAAATGGAAAACTAGGAAAATTTGAGTGCCAAGACTAAGGCAAAGAAACATGGTGCAAGCATGCTCTAATTGCTCTTCGTTCTTTTTTAGGTTTTTCTAAAATCATTTTTAATTAAAATCTAATATGGCATAATGACTCATTTTAATTGGTTGTCTGTGTAAAGTTTTTAATTTGTTTCACACTGACGGTGTTTCCCCATTAATCTCTATGGTAAAAGATAAATGATTTATTTGTAGTAGTAAAATATTAAATACATTTTCTAGATATTTAAATGTTCACATTCAAAACTAACATTGTGTGCTTTAACCCTCGGGGAAGGGGAGAATTTTGAACTTATGTATATTAATATTATAAAGATTATAAATAATTAAATAAAATAAATGATGATTAAAACGTGATTTTTTAAAATATATATGTATATGACTATTTTATCCCTTAAAGGAACAATATTTTTTTTTTCAAATGTATATTCATTGGAGTAATAAATGATTATTTATTTTTAACCGCCAATCATTAAATATGTATTCCAATCATTAAATATTTATTTTTTAGATATTTTAATATTCACAATTGAAATTACCTTTCTGCCATTTAACTTTTTGGGGGAGAAAACAAGAGTTTGTGTATACTAATTTATATAATAAAAGATTGATGATTTATTTATAATTGTGAATCATTAAATATATTTTCTAGATATTTTGATGTTCATAGTCAAAACTACCATCCTGTCTTTTAATTTTAATAATTAAATGTAATAAATGATGATTACAACATGATTTAATTTTTTAAAAAATAAGACTATTTTACCCCTTAAAAGAACTAGTGTTATTTTTCCAATATATAGTCTTTTGAGTAATAAATGATGATTTATGTATAAGAGTCCATCATTAAATATATATTTTTTAGATATTTTAATGTTCATTGTTGAAATTACCTTTGTTTCATTTAACTTTTATGGAAGAAAACTTGAGTTTATGTATACTAATTTATATAATAAAAATTAGAGGATTTATTTATAACGGTCAAGCATTAAATATATTTTCTAGATATTTTGGAGATCACAGACAAAATTATCATTGTGTCCTTTAACTTTTTTTTTTTTTGGGGGGGGGGGGCTTGTGTTTGTGTATATTTATTTATATAATAAAAGATTAATAATACTAGGATATTGTAAATCAAATTATAAATATAAGGATTATAAACACAATGTCATTTTAATTGTTGAAACTAGTTTCTTTAGACATGATCATCTTAAATGCACTTTGAATTTTAATTGAAGAAATAAATAATGATTAAAGTTTTATTTTATTTTACCCCTTATCGGAGGTGGGGAAGTGGAGGAATTTTTCATAATATATATTTCTTTAAGTAATAAAGGATTTATTTACAACAGTCAAGTATTAAATATAATTTTTAGATACTTTTATGTTCACAGTTAAAATTACCATTATGCCCTATATTTTTTTGGGATCACAATCTATTAAATGATTTGTTTATAACAGTCAAATGTTAAATATTTTCTTAGATATTTTAATGTTCACAATTAAAATTACCATTACGTCCTTTAACTTTATGGAAAAAACTTTGCTTTTGTATACTACTTTGTATAATAAAACATAAAGAATTTATTTATGACCTACAAGTATTAAATATATTTTCTAGATATTTTATACTCATATTTGAAATTATCATTTTATCCTTTAACTTTTTTGGGTAAAACTTGAGCTTACGTATACTACCTTATATAATAAAAGATTTGATATTAGACGATAACACTATTTTTTCCCACTTTAGAAAAAGATCTCTTATAAGAAAAATTATATATATATATATATATATATATATATATATATATATATATATATATTAAATTAATATGGGAAATTGTTATTGAAATTATGCTTCAAATGACTTTTTTTGTTTGTATAAATTCATGACTTCGCATCACACTATAGCTCACTTCAAACATCAAAGGCAAAGTTGTTATTGACATTGTTGATTTAAAGATGCCTAAGATTTGTTCCACAATAATTTTTACTTTTGCTCTTATCTTTACAGGTTTAGTAATTTATCCCTTCCTCTATCTCTCCTCTTTGTCTCACACACACACACACACACACATCTTTGTCTCCAGACACAAATATATGCAAGATTTTGCATTTAATTTTTAGTTAAAGGACTTAATTGGAAAATTCAAAAGTTTAATAGATATTAAGGATTAAATGTTAGTGAAGTATAATATTAAAATAAAAAATATAATATATTTTGAATTTATTTGATTATATTGTCTTGAAATAGCTCATAAAAGTAAGAAATGTGTTAAAAAAATTACAACTCTAACAAAAGTAAATGAAATACGTTAAAAATAAAAATATAACTACCTACCTAGATTTGATTATTTTTATAATATATATATATCACAATCAACAGTTATATGATTTTTTTTATGAGAATTTGTCTTTCTAACAATGTGTTTGTATTTACATAATTATTTCAAGGACAAGTGAAGCAATGACGGCAGATAACAAATGCTCAAAAGTGTTGGATCAAAATAATTGTGACCTCACTAAGTGTCGGGTCAATTGCAGTCAACAATATCATGGAATTGGACATTGCATTGGCAGAAATCCTTACAAATGTATTTGCATATACGATTGTTCTCCCTAGAATGATATATCAATTGTTCCAATTTGAATACAAAAGAAAAATAAAATAAGGTTAATATATTTATGGCCAATGTTATACATTATCAATGGAAAATAAATTTTAATTGACGAATTAAATGACGATTAATGCATGATTTTATTTTTTTGAAATAAATGTATGAGTATTTTATCCCTTAAACGAATATGAGTTTTGGGGGGATATTCTTTTTCCAATGGATATCCATTTAAGTAATAAAAGATTTATTTATAACTGTAACACATTAAATATGTTTGTTAGATATTTTACTCTTCTTAGTCAAAATTATCATTGTGTTGTTTATCCTTTTTTTTGTGTGTGGAGAACTCGAGCTTGCATATACTACTTTATTTAATAAAGAGATTAAAGTTGATAGGCCATCAGTCTACAGAAACTTTACAAAGACAACCAATTAAAATGAGTCGTTGTGCCACATCATATTTTAATTAAAAGTGATTTAAATAAAACTTAAAAAAGAAAGGAGAACAATCAATGCATGATTGCACCACATCTCTTTGTCTTTGTTGCTCACGAGCTTAAGAAGAAGAACTCATGTTCTATTTCAATCCTTTATAGGAATTGAAGAAGAAGAATCCATGTTGGCATCAATGATGCATATGAGTGTGTAAGATCTAATAGAATCAATTTAATTTGAAAAGTTCAAGCCTATTGTGAGAGATGATTTTGCACTAGCCAAATATTAATTTGAAGTACCTATTTTATGGCAAGTAATATGGAAGAGGTCACACCTAAATTCAACCCATAAAAAGAGAAGATTTCCTTCTCTTTTAAGAGAAAAAGTTTTCAACATTGAGAAATGTAATAAATATGAAACACAGAAGCAAATATGAAATTTTAAATATTAACATTTGAAAAATGGAAAACTAGGAAAATTATGTTCGTGAGTGTCTAGACGAAGGCAAAGAGATGTGATGAAAGCATGCTCTAATTACTCTTTCTTTTTTAGATTTTTCTAAAATCATTTTTAATTAAAATCTAATGTGACATAATGACTCATTTTAATTGGTTGCTTGTGTAAAGTTTTTTTGTTTCACACGATGTTTCCCCATTAATCTCTATGGTAAAAGATAAATGATTTCTTTATAGTAGTAAAATATTAAATACATTTTCTAGATATTTTGATTTCACAGTCAAAACTACCATTGTGTGGTTTAACTCTTAGGGGAAGGGAGAATCTTGAGCTTGTGTATATTAATATTATAAGGATTGCAAATCAATAAATGAAATAAATGATGATTAAAACATGATTTTTTAAAAAATATGTATGACTATTTTACCCCTTAAAGGAAGGATATTTTTTTTTTCAAATGTACATTCTTTGGAGTAATAAATGATGATTTATTTTTAATAGTCAAACATTAAATGTATTTTCTAGATATTTTGATGTTCACTATCAAAATTACCATTGTTCCATTTATGTTTTTTGGGGGAAAACTTGAGTTTGTGTATACTACTTTGTATGATAAAGGATAGAGAATTTATTTATAACTATATTTTGTAGATATTTATTGTGTCCTTTAACTTGTTTTGGGAAAAACTTGTGTTTTTTAATACTAATTTATATAATAAAAGATTAATAATATTGAGATATTATAACTCAAAATATATTTATAAGGCTCATAGATAACTAAATGTAATTTAAAATTTTGTCATTGGTTTCTTTATATGTAATCATCATAAATGCACTTTAAATTTTAATTGACGAAATAAACAATGATTAAAGTATGATTTTATTTTTTTATGAAAAAATGTATGACTGTTTTAACCCTAAAATGGATGGGACTTTTAGGGTGGGGTGAGGGGAGGGTTTCCAAATGTATATTCCTTTAAGTAATAAATGATTTATTTATAACAATCAAGTATTAAATACATTTTCTAGCTAATTTTTTTATTCAGAGTCGAAATTATCATCATGCCCTTTAATTTTTTGGGAAGCACTTGAGCTTGCGTATATTACTTTATAAAATAGAAGATGTTTATTTCTTTAAGTATTAAAAGATTTATTTATAATAGTCAAATATTAAGTATTCTTTTTAGATCCTTTGATATTCCCAATCAAAATTACCATTGTTTCTTTTATTTTTTTTGGGAAAAACTAGAGCTTTTGCATAATACTTTACATAATAAAAAAATAAAGAATTTATATGTAACTGAGGAGCATTAAATATATTTTTTAGATATTTTGATGTTCACAGTAAAAATTATCATTTTGTCCTTCAGTTTTTTGCATGTAAAACTTGAGCTTACTTTATATAATAAGTGAGTCATTTGTTGTTGCAATCAATTATTGATTAATGGAAACCCTTCATAAATTTAAGGAGAACTAAATGTAGCTCAAATTCAACGCACTAGTATATAAACAAATGTCCTTGTTCTTGTTCTAACGTTCTTATTCTCTCTTGTTTGCATTGTTAGATGAAGCACTTTCAAACTTGATTTCTTAATTTTTATTTGCAAAATAATTTCAAAAAAAATAATTAAACATAAAAATGCACACTATTTAACTCTCCTTATAGTTGTTTCATTTATTTCACTTAGTTAGTCCACCAAGGTGCAAAGAAAGTTCAATACATTGTAGAATAATAAAATGTGTCTCGACCAAAAGTAAATTGATAACATATTACTCTCAAACAAGTAAAATCACCCCAAGGGCATTAGCTCTACACTATTTACCTTATTCCATCTCAAGATACCATTATAAATAGATCATTTTGAACATTTTTAGGCACATAGTTATTACCTTTCTTATTGACTTTGTTTACATATTTTCACATATACTTCAACCTATGGTCATTGAGTTCAGTCACACTTGGAAAAGAAACCACCATAGGAGCACCTCATATCATAGCCAAAGTCAAAGTTGGACTTCTGAAACCAATTTGATAAGACATAAAAGATTTTGATTGATGAAAAAGAAAAATCTACTTCAACCAATATGCCATTTGTTACTTGATCCACATTTTCAGTAATGTGATTATGAGTAATTATTCCAAAATAAATTTATTAAAAATTAATTCAAACGAAAATGTTGTGTATTGGATGATCCACTAACTATTTTTGTTCTAACTTCTCAATATATGTGTACCATATTACTGTTAGAAATAACAATAATTAGAAAATAAAGGGTTATGAATTACTATTAGAAGTTGAATGGGTGAGTTAATAGGAATTAAGGGACATTAATTTTTTGTAACCACTATGTATTGAAAGGGTTATGACATTATGCTCATTTAGTGTCTTAATTGAATAATTATGTAATGCATATGGGCTACTCTACTATAAATAGAGCACTAAATCATGTAGCCAAGTGTGCCAAATAAAATTATTACAAACAAAGCTTTTTATGATGCTGGAACAACGACGATTGTACCAAAATCATCTTCAAATCTTGGCCATTGGAAATTTTGTAAATTATTGGACACACTAATGACAGTTTTACCAAAAACCGTAGTAAAGACATTCAATATGATGACGATTTTGGTAAAAATCGTCGTAGATAGGATGAGTTTAAAGACGATTTTAGAGAACTATTGTGATATTGAATCTAAAAATTAAAAGCTGATTGTCAATTTCACTCAAGATCTCATGTGTCTTGCCTTTACCTTTCTTGCCATCATCGTCCCTTTACCTCTCTTTGTAGTCATCGTCGTGGTGCTCTCATCGCTGTCATATTGTCGTCACCATTGTGGCATCATTGACATCCAAGTGTGAACCCCTCCACCAATGTAGAAGCATCATTAGAAGGTATGAAGGAGCCCCTTTCTTGCATTTTCCTTGGGGCTTTGTTGGCTTTTAATGCGATAGTAGATAATTACTTTGTCAGTGTCATTCCTTACATGTTTTGGTGAAATACCATCGAGCACTAATGCACTAAGTTAGTTATTAGTTATATTTTTATAAATGCAAAAAGTTTGTAATCATTCTTATCAGAAGCTGGAAGTTTGAATGGCTCTTAAGAGACATAGGATAAAAGAAGTACAACTAATATGAATTTATTAGTTGTTCAGTGCAAGTACTATATTGCATGAGCTTCTTATCCATTAAACTTGTCTTATACATTATAATAATGAATAACTTATTCAAGCCTTCAAATCAAGATTAGGCATGATTTTATTTTTGATGAATAAGCTTATGTAGAAGTTCTCCATTCCTTATTGACTTTGCATCAAAAGGTACTAGCCATGGTGGAGGCTTTGTAGCATGGGGAGGAGCTGCTCCGGCTGAGAGGAAGAGGGAGAAGGCTTGTCGGTTGTAGCTAGAGGAGGGATCACCGTAGGTGGATCGTCTAGAGTGGCTCGGGCCCTACCCCACCTTGGCTCCGGGAAGACACTTAAAGGGTCTGCTAGATTTGCAACTGGCTTGACTTCATCTTCTTCTAGAAACACAGACTTCAGGTGCTACTCAAAAAGGTTAGCTTCTTGCTAAATTGCCTCCACCTTAAAGCAAGTCTTGCTATCACTAGATCTTTTATCACCTCAAACAAGTTGAAGATGGCTTTCTAGTCCTCCACACTTATCTCTAAGTCGCCATTTCCTATGCCCACAACACATTTTGTAGTAAGCATGAATGGTCTGCCTTAATCAATGGAATATCATAATCCTTTTCTATGTCTATTATCACAAAGTCCACCAGAAAAGTGAATTGGCGAACTTTAACCAGGACATCTTCAACTACACCATATGGTATGATAAGGGAGCGATCCACAAGTTGAAGAGTCATTCTGTTAGGAACAACCTTTAGATTTTCAATTCTCCAGCACATAGAGAGATGCATCAAATTAATGCTTGCTCTAATGACACATCCCCAGTAGAGCATGAGATGGTTACATTTCTTGGGTCTTTGAATTTCTATCATAAAATCTTTTGGATCACAATACTACAATTTCCTTCCATCACGGCACTCTCATTGTTGATATATTTCCCTTTCTTTGTGAAGAGGTCATTCAGAAATTTGGTATACAAAAACATCTATTGTAAGGCCTCTTTAAAGGGAATGATGATCTCCAACTTATTGAAGATGTCACCAAAATAAGCAAAATATTGTTGTTTCTTTTTCTTTGATGGCACTAAGGGATATGCGATGTCCTTCACTAGGACTAAGGGTATCTTTTTCTAGCCTCCCTAGCTAACTGACTCTTGGTCTTAGTAGGCAAGGGTAGGAGTTTTTCGGAATAAACCATGAAAGCAGTCAAGAGATTCACTCAATGATTCATTGGGAAATTGGTGGAATAAAGAGATCTTCACCTTCCCTTCAATAGTCTTGGACTCTAAAAAATACTTCTTCAAGAACTTCTCCACCACCTCTTCCCATGTTCGCAAGCTATTTCCATTGAACAAGTGCAACCATATTTTTGCTCCACCTGCCAAGGAAAAGGAAAACAAATTGAGGCAGATGACGTTTTCTGGAACTCCTACTATTTTCATCGTATTGCAAATCTCTATGTATTTAGCAAGGTGGGCATATGGGTCTTCATTCGGTAGCCCATGAAAGAGATTGCCTTGAATAAGGTGGATGAGAAAATGTGGATAAGTGATGTTGGCAACTTGAACTTTGGGTCGAGCTATGCTTGTGAAGTGTTGATGTGTAAAGGAACTAGAGTAGTCCTCTAAAGTGATTCTATGTGGCCGATCTTCTGCCATGATGTTTTCTCCAAAATATGGAAAGGAAGAAGATGATACATAGGATGATGGTTCTTGATTGGCCTACACCTTTTGTTGTTCTCTCTTTCTTCTTGCAGTATTGTTTCTTCTACAAGTTGCTCTCATTTCTGGATCCAATGGGACTAGATTGTTTCCTCACACATACAATAGAAAACAATTATCGTGTAGGTTATCACGTAGTAAAAATTAAAACAAAATTAAAAATAAGAGTGAATAAAGGAAAATTGAAAATTGAAAATTAAAATTGATTTTTATTTTCCTTTTATTTTTTTAAAGAAAAATTAAAGAGTAAAGAAAAATAAAAATAGAATATCCAAAATAAAAAGTACAAAGAACAAAGTTTCCAACAACAACACCAAAAACTTATCAGTGGATTGACAAGTGCACCAATTCGTCCCAAGTAGTAAAGTTAAAACGGAAGTTCGAGTGTCGAGTCAATAGGGACATTGTTTCTACTTAGGTAGATGGATATTTAATTAATAAAAAAATTTGAAAAAGGTTGTATAAAAATAGTAAATTAAATGGCTCGAAAATTAAGTCAAACAAGAGAAGATATTAATCATGAATTTAATTTAATTAATTAAACACTGAAAAGATGAGAAAAACCAATGTTATTGTAAAAGGAAATTCAGAAGATGAGAATGTTGGGAACTTAGCCTACCATAACTACTCGTTGATTTAATATGATCTATTTTTACTATTTACAATTATTCCAATTTACACCTGCATATACTAGTATACTCTAGCCAAGATCCATCGAGTGAAAGAGCCTAATTTATCTATCTTTTCTCCCAAATCCCTTTGTAGAGAGAAAATAGTTAAATTGCATTAAGAATAGAAATGTATAATAGGCTAAACAAAATCAACATATCCCCAGTGATGACTTTATTTAAATATCATTTCTCAGTTCTATTAGAAAATAACATTTTCCAACGCTACCTTTAAAACTTACCATGCAAATGGGTGATCAAGCCACAAGTAATAGTATTAAGCACAAGAAAGGATGATGTAAAAGTAATATTATTAAACAAATAGGAAAAGAAATTACATCAAGAATAGTTAGCTGCCAAGTTCCCAACAAAGGGGGGTTTAGCCTCTCATTGTCATAGGAGACTTTATAATTACAAGAAGGGAATATTTAGAAAGGTGGAATAGATGAGAAAGGGAATGGAGGGAAAGAATGACTCCCAATGTTTTCTTTTGCTTCTTCTAACATTTACCTTCTATAATAAATTGTATTCTTTTGGAATTTCTATGTATTTTTTCCTTCTTCTCTCTCATTCTTTTATAAGTACAAATAAGCTAAGTTCTCACACAGCCTTTGCACTGAGCGCGCTTGTTGCGCTTAGCGAGAATGGTGGTAATCCTTGTGCTTAGCACGTGACTCGCGCTAAGTGCGATTCTATCTTGGATTAACATGCTTTCCTCAATTATCTTCATGGCGTTAAGTGTGTTGTTCTCGCTAAGTTTGTGTCTCGTGTTGAGCGCTTGGGACGTGCTAAGCGGGCTTCTTCAAATTTTTAATTTTGCTTGTTTAGGCTTTACTTTACTCACTAAGCAACATAAATTCATCAGCTTTTAATATTTTCTGCACAAAAACTTAAATGATATTAAAATAACAAGTATTTGCACAAAAAATGAAGAAATATGAGAGGAAAATTACTAATTCCTATATAATTTAACTCCAAAATATACCTATAAATGACAATTATCAGTGCACTTAAGATGAACTACCATTTAGTAGGAACACAAAGAATTATGACTCATGAGTTCCCTTGGTTACTTATATGCCATGGGCATTTTATTTATAAGATTCTATATAAATTGATAGCAGAATTCACTTATAACTTATTGTTAGACAAGTGACCTCAGATATCTTAAGAAGGGGAGGTTGAATTAAGATATCACAAACTATTTCCCCAATTAAAAATTTTACTCTTCTTTAATGAAAATTTCAATGCACCCTTATTATGAATTACTATAAGACAATTCAAACTAAACTTCCTTAATGCAAAAGATAAATAACAATAAATAAAGAAGTTTAAGGGAAGAGAAAGTGCAAACTCAGTTTATATTGGTTCGGCCACGCCCTATGCCTACGTCCAGTACCTAAGCAACCCGCTTGAGATTTTCACTATCTTGTAAAATCCTTTTACAATCTCTGAACCACACAAGGACAACCCTTCCTTTATGTTCAGATTACTTTACAACAAGAGACCCTCGGTCCCTTAATCACTTTTCTTGAGTAAGAAGAAAGAGAAGAAGAATTCTCTCTAGTAAGACAAAGATAGTACAATGAAGCACTCAAATAATTCCTTATTGAATTGCAAGTGTTTTGGCCAAGGAATTTTTAAAAGATAAGACAATTTAATCTTTTGAGAGGATAATACTTTTTGGTCAATGAAAACTCTGAGGAAATTTGTGTCCCAAGTCACCTATATATAGGCCTTTGATGACCATTCAAAAATATTTGAAAAGATGTGACTGTTGGGAGTTATTTTTGAAAATTCCTCATTGGTAATCGATTACCATAATAGTGTTATTGATTACACAGTTACTTTTGAAGAGTTATGACTCTTCTCATTCGAAATTTGAATTTTTAAACACTGGTAATCAATTACCAACTCACTGTAATCGATTACATAATTTGAAATTTAAATTCAAATTTCTTAAGGCTGTTTTAAAACGTTCAAAACCTCTGGTAATCGATTACAAGCCTTGTGTAATCGATTACATGCTTTTGAAAATATTTAAAACCATTTCAAAGGTTTTCAGAAAGCATTTTGGCCACTGGTAATTGATTACAGCCTCTAGTAATGGATTATCAGAGAGTAAATCTCAATTTAAAATGATTTAGATAAAAAATTTTGGCCAAACCTTTTGCTTTTTCAATTTGAAAACTTCTTCCTAAGACTCTAGAGATCAACTTGATCTTTTATCTTGAATATCTTGAAGTCTTGCCATGAATTAAACTAGAGAAACACCTTTCTTTGACATCATCAAAACATCATGATATCTTGTTTCTACACTTATGATTTTGTTTTATGAAACTTTTGGTTAATGTTGTTTCAGGTAACTTTTGTGTCTCTAAATCTTGTCATTTGATAAATTTATGACTCATGATTCAACAATTAACTTGGTGAATGATAAACATGCTCCTATCACCTTTCTAACTTCCCTTTTCACTCGAATAAGCTTATCTTCAACAGATTTGCCACCATGCACAACTTGATAGGTTATCCAATTTTTCCCATAGTTTAAGCTAATCTTCCCATCCTCATCCAACTCTAGCTATCCTCAATACAATCAATCGCCTTAATCAAAAGTCACAGGGGGTTGTTCTAAGTTTCTTAAAAGAAGTACAATTAACGTTAGTAGAAAAGAAACAATTTTATCAGTAAGTAAAAGGTACAATTATTAACATAAATAGAGATTTTTTATTTAATTTAATATTTAATATAAAGTTACAATATGTTAGCTTTGGAAAAAGGAACTAAATTATTTTATTTGAGAGTAAATCCTTAATTATCACATAATACTAACAGTCATTTTTAAGGTTGATTTGCATGGTACATATTATTTGGTTTCCAGTAGGTGTAATGTATTTACTTCGTATGTTGAAAGGAAATGTAGTAGCATGATTTGGGCTTCTAGCATTTGACTGACTTTGAAGTTTTTACAATTATTTACCTTGCCATATTTATTGTTTGCCTTTTCAAATGAGTTTTTTTTTTACTAGAAATTGTTTCATGGTATACTTTTATATTTGATATGTATCTTCAATTGTGTTTTTGATTTGCTTTTCAATAATGATATTTGTAAGGAATACAATATTCTCATGGTATCATATAGTTGGATATCAAAAATGTTTTCAGCATTATCCAAGATGTGAGCTTTCATGCAAACCTAGCAAATGATATTTAGAAATACCTGTTTGGCATTTGCCATTATTTTTCCATTATAGTAACATTCTTTGAACTACAAGTAGTGTCTTTGTATTTGTTATGAATATCAATTCTCTTTAGTCTCTATTGCTTTGTGCTATACTTTTGGCCAATTAGACATCTAGTCGCCTTGCACACTATTTATCCCACTGAGATACATGAGCTATATGTCTGGACTCTTGATTGATAAGAATTGTAAGTCGGTACTTATCTTTAATTTATAATGACTAGTTTGGAATAACTAATTGCATTTACAATAGACTCTAGGAAGAGAGTTCTCACTTTGTGTGTTATATCTAGAAATATACAATGAGGTAAATATGGAACAAATTGTGTTCAACTTCCTACCATTTGTGTTCTTAACACGGTTTAATCAAGGGACTTAGAGAGGGAGTGAATGGGAGTTAGAGTTAGTGGTCACAAATTAATGAGGGAATTCAATTGCTTTCATAGCTCCTTTCAGTTATGCCTATTCAGGTTTGTGATTAGCTGACCTCACTCTAAAGGATAGGAAAAAGAAGGAAAGGGAATCAGCTGACCATGTTTTAATTATATTTGATTGTCCTACTTGACATCTAGGATTTGTTGCATTTATACATGATATTGGCCTCTGCACTCTACTGGATATGCAACTCATTTGTTTGAAATTTTCCATGAAATGTAAAAGCTAAAAACATCTGTGATAGATTTTGGATCTTTATTTCCATAATCATTAAAATATTTATGTGGTATACAACAATTAATAAATCTAATATAATTTTGATGACCATCTAACTTGTTGTTTAACAAAATATTATCCATTCTGTTATCTTGACTCTGAATTACCTTTTGTGCAGCCTTGCAAAGGTATCCCATTATTTGGTCCCCCCTGGAATTGGTAAAACAATGCTTGCAAAGGTAATTGTGTTAAATTTATCTCTCTCTAAGTGTAGTGTATATTGATTTCACCTTTATTAGTTTGCTGTGCATATCAACTCATTTTCTTGCCTCTTTTTGCTTCAGTGGTTTGGTGAAGGTGAAAAATATGTAAAAGCTGGTTTAGTGAGGGTCAGAAACTAAGGTGGTTGTAAAAATAACCGTCATAGAATGCCAACATAAAAAATGCTATTCTAAGACGGTTATTTTTATAACCGTCTTAGTTTCTAAGACATACTATGACGGTTCTTTTAGAACCGTCTTAGAAATCGCACGTTGACTACGTCATATTAAGATGAGTGGACTGAAAACCGTCTTAGTATCTACTAGATTCTAAGACGGTTATTCAATAACTGTATTAGAAAATGTTAACTTTTTACGATGGTGCAAAAACCATCGTTGCAAGTGCATTGCCATATTACGACATCGGCTTTAAAGGCGATTCAAAACCATCGTGAAAGGTCTTAAATAACTGACCTAAAAGACCGTTATTGTAGTAGTGAAATGTTCAAATGTTAAATATGAATGAGATGGTCATTTCATGACTGTTGATATTGAGAAAGGGAATGCAAGATGGGTAGGTAATCTTTTAGCAAAATTTATATATATCAAAACTTAAGCAATGGGAAATAATCAATATTATGGTATCTTACATCCCTTTTATGTAAGCTCATTTCTATAAGGTGTGAGGCATAGGTCTAAAGCCACAAAATAAGGTTTGGAATATGTACACACAAGGAATAAACATTAGGATATCAAGTGGGTTATGTAGTTAATACAATTTGTTACAACAAAAATTAGTAAGAAATTTGAGTTAAGGTAGTAGTTGTGAAGAATAGGAACAGTTGGGCTAGTTGTTAGCTAACTGAGATAATCAGTTTTAGAGGGCCACTACCTTGAGAGTTTTATCTCCTTGTATCTACACATAACTGAATTAAATAAAAATTCATTTGTCTTTCTTCATCACTTTTTTTTGAATTCTTGGTCTTCACATCTAGTTTAGGTTCCTATCACAAGGTAAGTCAAATCGTGTCCTTCTAAATTCTATTGGATAATAAAATTCAGAAAGAGTTGTATATGTATGGAAAGCTTTAAAAAATTAGTAAAAACAGTCCCTCATTTAAAGTTTCAATGATTCAAATAGCCAAGCAAAGGTGTTGCTTAGTTCTATAAAAACATCTTCTGAAGGCATTAACTTGACTAGAGCTTTAAGGGTCGTGCTTCTTGATGTTGTTTGGAATCTCTCAGGGGAAAGGCAAGAAATTTGTCGGGCATATAGACTTAGACAAAAGATGGTTGTTTTAACATATCATCTTGTTGCATAGGGCACCCCCGAATGCACAAAATATTGTAAACAAGCAGGAAATAATTGTAAATCTAAACTTGTTTTCTAAAATTGAAATGCTGAAAGTGATAAGCTCAATAATAGTGGAGTAAGGTTTTAGGATATTGATGATAGAGTTCTTGATCTCATGGTTCAACATAAAAAACTCAAGGACATGTTTAGTGAATGTGTGGTTCAACCAAATGAGAGATATTTGGAGACTTTGGGCCCCTGATGCTTTGATTAGTGAACTTTTGTAAAGTTATATCTAATTGAATCATATTTTTTGTTTGATAGTAAAATGTGAGCAACACCTACTGCTAATGGTTGAATATTGAAGCTCAATATTGGCTCCATTGTTTGATAATGCATGTGTCATTTTGTCTGTTGCCTAATGTATTTCTAGAATTTTTTAGTTTGATGCCTGAACCTTATTTTTTGTAGGAACAACTTTGGACAACCAACACCAGAAATGCATTTGTAAACCCAATTAATGGTCTTTGAACAAGGTTTGGCCCAACTAGAATGGTGACACTTTGTTGCTCCTGCAGATTGAATATGTTTATATAAACTTAAGAACTATAGGTTACACAACTGTTTATGTAGTAATATGTTATCTTTAAGAAGTAAATGTTTCTTTTTCATCAACCTTCCACGTAAGTTGCTTGCATCATGCGGCTTGAGATAATAGATATCCTTTCATTCATGACTCAACAAGATATTTTGGTTGACTATATGCTGGAAACAAGAGACAATTAGAAATTGACCTTGCTGTCTAACATGATTTTGTCTAGTAATTTTGTTCTACCAAGCACTTTTTATCTAAGATACTCTTAAAAAAGTTTTCTGAAAATCCAGCCATGAGGCCTCCTTTCCTTAAATTGTTCACTACTTGATTATATTGTATGAATGTCAATTACTTGACTTTGGCTACAATCTTTGTTTAGTGAAATGGAGTAACTGGATGATGATGTTTTACTTTTTGTAAGGAAATACATGTTAGGCAGATAACAAATTTGTTTCATTTTTTGGTTTTCTATTTTGGGTGGATTGCAGGTTTTGAGGTTGTGACTTGTGAGGAAAATTTTGCTTGAATAAGTTCTTCACCGTTACATGGATGATATTGGAGTTTCAAATGATGATATGACAATTAGCTTTTCTCTCAGACATCCATCTCGAGCAGAGCGACATGTGGACAACCTAATTAGAGAAATGGAAGGCATGCTTGTTGATAAGTATAGAAGGCGTGACATTTATTTTGTCAATTTTGTTGACTACTACTTGTATTAAATTTTTGTTGGTCATATTTGTACAATTAGTATATTTATGCTTACTTTTATAATTACTTAGTCTCAAACATGCTTAACGGAAAGGTGCAACCATAAAAAAGAATGCATCAATTGTTTTGGTTTAAGTAATTTTAATGCACTTATATTGTTTGAGAAGTTTAGCGAATTTAAATCCCGGTTGAGAAATTTCCAAGTTAATACTTAAGTTTACATAAATTTAAATTGATTTCAAATCATATTTAGTTAAAAAAATGGTTTTATACTTGCTTTTGTGCATTGTATAATATTTTTTGGCGAATCTTGTTTGAAATTTAAATAAAATAGTGAAAGATACTTCAATTTAAGAACTAAGCAAGCATGAAAGATTATAAATCCGTGCCAAGAAAAAGCTATGTATCTTTGAAAACTTAAATTATGTAGTGGTGAAAGTTTTTGCATATTCTAATGTTAACAAGCTTTTGGTAAACACACAACTTATTGATTTATGGTGACCTATTATACTTATGTTACTCATGAACAATATCCATGTTAAAATTGTAGTTAACAAAATATTAAGATATGAATAGGAGAAAATAATTGATAGAATTCACTTATGTTTTGAATTTCATGATAAACATTAAAATGGATTGACTGTAAAACAAAACAAACATAAAAAGTGAATAAATAAACATTAGTTTTTGGAAAATCGTCTTAGAATGTTTACTTTCTAAGATGGTTTTCTAAAAAACCGTCTTTAAATCTTGATGTTTTTTATTATTATTTAAACAAAAACTTATATTCTAAGACGGTTTCTAAAAAATCCGACATAAAAACCGAGATTTTAAGACGGTTAAAAAGCCATTGTGAAAAGTATTGACTTTCCATGACGATAGATTCAAAGACGATTGAAAACCATCATGGATAGTGTTAAATAATTGCCTTTGAAAACTTTTTTGTAGTAATGTAAAGAGAATCTTCTCTATAATCTCTAGTTTTTATTCTCTTTTTCTAACAAAGTGACATCAAAGTTTAGGTTCTGAATTGAGATAAACACTTGGTAAGGGGAGTGAAATACTAGTGAGGTGACAGATGAAGAACCATCTCAATTTAGATAGGGAATTATGATAATTGGTGTCGTCACGTGAAGGCTTTGCTAGGTTCCCAAGATGCTTGGGAGGTCATGGAGGAAGGTTATACACAACATGAAAATGAAGATTCTTTGCTACAAAACAAGAATAAGACTTTGTTGAAGAAGAAGAAGAAGAAGGATCGACAAACACTTACCTTCATCTGTCAAGGTTTAGATGAAAGCAGGGTTGAGATGGTGTCCAATGCTTCCACCTCCAAAGATGTTTGGGAGATTTTGAGGATATCCCTTGAAGGTGTTGAGAAGGTGAAAAAGGTGCGCTAATAAACTCTTCGTGGAGAGTTTGAATCCTTGCAAATGAAGGATTCCAAGTCAATTTCAAATTTTGGCAATAGAGTGGTAATGGTTATGAACCAAATAAAGCTTTGTGGGGAGAATATGAAAGATGCTTGTGTTGTAGAGAAGGTTCTTCGTTCTCTAATTGTAAAATTTGATTTTGTGGTTTGTTTAATTGAAGAGTCAAAGGACATCGAGTCAATCACCATGGACTAATTATTGGGTTCACTTCAAGCATATGAAGAAAGGTTCAAAAGAAGAAATGATGAACCTTTGGAGCAAGTTCTAAAGCCAAAACTTCTTTGAAATAAAATGAAGGAGAAAAAGTCTAAGAAGACGTGGTCATGGACATGGCCAAGGAAAAGAAGGAATGTGAGATTATGACAATGTTGATAATAATGAAAAAAGTTATCAACCCACTAGAAGTCGGGGAAGAGGAAGAGGTAGAAACAATTTTGGAAGAACAAATGCAAAGAGGTATGATAAACCCAATGTTGAATGTTATAATTGTCATAAGTATGGTCATTTTTCTGGGGAGTGTAGAACCAATGTTGAAGAAATTTCCAATCTTGTTGGTGACAAAAAAGAAGATGAAGAGCCAACACTATTGCTATCACTTAATAATGAAGAGAATAATGAAAAGTGCTTGTGGTATCTTGACAATGGCGCAAGTAATCACATGTGCGGTTACAAGGAGAAAGTTGTGGAGCTTGAAGAAAAGGTGAAGGGAAATGTTTCCTTTGGTGATTCTTCCAAGGTGAAAATCCAAGGGAAATGTACCATTTTAATTTCCTTAAAAGATGGTGCTCACAAAATTATCAAGGATGTTTATTATGTTCCTAAACTAAAAAAAAATATTTTGAGTTTGGAGCAACTTCTTAAGAAGGGGTATGAAGTCCCCATGAAAGATATTGTTTGTGGCTTAAAGATCAAAACTCTAATTTGTTTGCCAAGGCGTTTTTGTCAAGAAATAAAATCTTCACTTTGAGCGTTTAGACCAATGAAGCAAAATGCTTAAAGGCTAGCATAAAAGATGAAGCATCGTGTTGGCATATGAGGTTTTATCACTTGAATTTTGGAGCACGCAAAACCTTGGGAGATGAGAAAATGATGAGGGGGATGCCTCACATCAACCGTCCTAATCAATTGTGCAAAGCATGTCTCCTTGGCAAACATGCAAGAAGAAGTTTCCCCAAAGAAGTTGAATCAAGAGGTACTCCAACTTGTGCACATTGATGTGTGTGGACCAATTGATCCTCCTTTATTTGGTAAAAACAAATATTTTTTTACTCTTTATTGATTATTTTAGTAGGAAGACTTGGGTATATTTCTTGAAGCAAAAATCTGAGGCTTTTATAATTTATAAAAATTTTAAGGCTCTTGTAGAGAAGAAAATGGGCTATGTAATGAAGCCTCTAAGATTCAATAAAGGTCACAGATTCACATCAAAAGAATTCAATGACTTTTGTGAAAAATAATGGGATTTTTTTTCCTCTAATGGTTCCTAGAATCCCACAACAAAATGGAGTGGCTGAGAGAACAAAATTGAACTATTCTTAATATGACTAGATGTATGTTGAAAGCTAAGTCTATGCCCAAGGAGTTTTGGGCTAAAGCTATTTCATGTGCAGTTTATTTGTCTAATTGCTCACCTACAAAGAATGTCAAAAGTCAAACACCTCAAGAAGCATGGAGTGGAGTGAAGCCAAGAGTTTATCATCTTAACGTCTATAGGAGCATTGCAAATGCTCATGTGCTCAACCAAGGAAGATCCAAACTTGATGATAGGAGTGTGAAGCATGTGTTCATTGATGAAAGTTCAAAAGGCTACAAGTTGTACAATCCAAGCAATGGAAAGATTTTTGTAAGCATAGATGTAGAATTCGATGAAGAAGATACATTGAATTGGGAGAAAGAAGAAGACAACTATGATTTCTTTCCTTATTTTGAATAAAATGATGAAGAAGTTGTAGCATCAAATAAGCATTTTACTCCACCTCCTTCAACAACTCATTCAATTCATGAAGCATCATCTTTCGAAGGGAGTTCAAGTGAAAGACCATGAAAACTGAAAAGCCTTCAAGACATATATGATGAAACTAAAATTTAAAAAATGATTTGTTTTGTCTTTTTGTTGACAATGAGTTTTTAACCTTTGAAGAAGCTATGAAAGAAAAAAGGTAAAGACAAGCCATGAAGGGAGAAATCAATGCCATAAAACATAATGACACTTGGGAGTAATCAAAATTTCTTAAGGGTCATGAAATAATTGGAATCAAATGGGTGTTCAAGTTTAAGAAAAAGATAATAAAAAAAAGAAAGAAAGAAGTGGAGTTAGTTCATGTGAAGATATGAAACCAAGTTGCAATATTTTCCCTAAGTCCCTCAAGTTTGAAGATATTAGATTCTCAATTTTCTTAGTTTTTCACTTGAACTCCCTTCGAAAGATGATGCTTTATGAATTGAATGAGTTGGCGAAAGAGGTGGAGTAAAAAACTCATCAAAGGTTAAAAACTAACAGTCAACAAAAAGACAAAACAAATCATGACACATATGATGAAACTGAAGTTATAGATGATTTTTTTGTCTTTTTGTTGACAGTCAGTTTTTAACCTTTGAAGACGCTATGAAAGACACTACTAGAAACTGTAGATTTAACATCATCAGTTTAAGATCGGTTTTGACAAAAACTGATGTTAACATAAACGCGGTGACATAATTGTAAATAATGTGCATTACTTGACATTGGTTTTGCAAAAAACCGATGTTAACGAACTTACATTAACATTGGTTTTTAAAAAACCAATTTCAACTTTTCAAACATTAACATCAGTTTTTTCAATAAAACCGATGTTAACATTTACATCGTTTGGTTAACATTGGTTTGTATTGAAAACTGATGTGGAAGCTACATTAAAAAATATTAGAATGCAAGCCCTATTTTTCTCGCGCGCTCTCTTCTTCTCTTCGTCTTCGCGACTCCTTGACAACTCGCGCTCTCTCCCTCTATAGCCACCATGATAGCTTGTCTCCAAGGTTGCTTGCACCCTTAAAACCCTCACCGGCACTGTCTTCCAGCATCCCCTTCGAAAGTATGCTCCTTGACTTTGTCAAATAAGTTTCTTGCTGGGTTTTCTAGATTTCACATAAACCCTGATAGGCACTTGGTGTTTTCTGGATTTCCTGTGAGGCTAGCACCTATGTTAGGACTATGTGTGTGCACTTAGGCTTGCTTAGGAGGGTTGGGTTTTATTCATGTTTTGGGTTTTATTCACACAAAGGCTTGCTTAGGACTATGTGTGTGCACTTAGGCTTGCAAAACAAGGTTCCCATCACCCAAAGGAGAACTTGAATAACTCAAGTTTGCCATGGTGCCTAAGAAGACTTCCACATTGATTGTCTGGGTAGTAGGCATTTGAAATTGAAACTAAGCTGAGTCTATTTATGGTGGGGTGGTAACTTGGTTTTGTACATAATTGTGTGAAGCCAAATTATGTGTTTAGTAATCCTACTACAATTATGTGTGTCCCTTATGTATATGGCATGTGAGTTCCTGCATTTTGGGTGTAGATTGGTTTTTGAGTGTGATTGAGGGAGGAAGCTTTGTTCAGATGATTTTCTTAATTATATTTTATAGATTCTACCAATAGTAACTTTGTGCAAATAGATCTATGTATACCATTTTGATTCTTTTATATTTTCATGCTAGTAGCAAGTGTTTGTGGTTGTTTTCCCAAATTTTGATGTATGCCTTGTGTCACAACCTACCCTTCGGCGGGAGGGCGACGCGAAGGTTCACGGGTCCATCTTCCAAGGGAGGAAGGCGCGCGGAGTCACCACCAACGTTTATTTACGGAAAACGTTAGAAAAACCAAAGTGCGGTCTACGAACCTCAAGTGTAGAAGGTTCGGGAGTTGTATTTACGCAAGGGGAAGGTATTAGCACCCCACGCGCCTGCCACGGGGGACGAAAACCTTCAATTAAATGTGCAATGTCATTACTTCAATTTGTTTTTATTTTTCCTTTTTTATGTTTTATCTTTTTTGGGGTCGACAAAAGTGGGGCTTTTGCTTCTACGTATCCTCAATTGCGATGAGGAAATCAGACCTACGTAGTTATAGTAAAAACGATAAAGTTATGTGTTGGTTTTATGCTTTGAATGGTCCATTTTAACCAATAAAAGCAAAGAGGACCGTTTAAGGCGTTGGACCTTAAAACGGTTTTAAGTGACTTTTTCGGACAAAGCTTGATTTGTGAGTTGATTTTAGCCTTAGTTTCACTTTGGTTATTAGTCAATTCATTCAAGGAAACTTTCAAAGAAAAACGCCCGATTGATTTTTTTGATTATTTTATTCAAAGATATTTTGATTATTTTATCATCATTTTTTTTATTTAACCAAGGTTACAGTGCGAACAATCGGTTAGATTTCATTTTAACAGTGGTTAAACGAGATTACAACACAAATGATCTGTTGAAATTCATTTTATCAATTATTTGGCGAGATAACGGCTTAAATAAACGGTTAAAGCACGTTAAAAATGGAAGAAAAGAAAACCGAAAGTGAACAAAATGAAAATGAAAGCTGACAAAACAAGAAATGAATTGAAAGTCTCGGATTCGAAAAACTTACCGGTTGAAGAACGAAGAACGGATGAAGAACGGAGGAGATGTCGAAAAATATTCGCGAAATCACTCACGGAAATGTTACGGGAGCGTTACGGAAACACTTCGACTCGATTTTTCTTCACGGAAACGTATTTTTTCATCCAAAATAGCCGAAATGCATAGCCTAAGGGTCATGAAGCCTTTTGAAACAGCCCCCTCCCCTATTTATAGGGAAAAAAGGAGGTGCTTGCCGCCCAGAGGCTTCTTGAGGAAGATTTCTGAGCATACCCAAATTACTAAGTTCACCCCCCCTTTTTGTACTTTACGGAAAAGTTACGGAAGCGTTTCAGACTTGATTTTCCTCTTTTTTTCTTTTCCCTTTCACCAATATTAAGTGAAATATGCTAACCCAAGATTTTTTAGAAATTTTACGGAAGCATTATGGAAGCCCCGAATGCTATTTTTTAACAAAATGCAGGTTGTTGCCACCTAGAGGCTTCTTGAGGAAGATTCCTAAACGCACCCTGATAAGTTCACCCTCTGCTTTCGTGTTTTTTGGCTATTTTCTTTCCGAAACGTCCCAGAACTTTACGGATTCCATGGAAATGGTTATTAAACGTTTTGAAGTGGTCAAATGGAGGTTGCATGTCGACAAACAATGGTCCCTGGACAAAATTAAGGTATGACAGTTGTCCCTCTTTACTTATCTTTTATTGGAGATAAAAGGGAAGTAAAGATAAGACACTAATTTCGTTCGAGCTGAATCTTTACCCGACCGGCCACTAGTGCAAATCCAAGCAGTAAAACCCGTGAAGGCATGAAGAGATCGAAATTCCTTCTTTTCTCGTTTAATTCATTTTCACTCTTTTTTTTAAAAGCGTACAAACAAAAGACGTCGAGTCATATGAAGCACAGGGGAAAAAGATATTGAAGTTTTTGAGGTGAAGATATTGTCGTCTTCGAAATGCAAACTAAGACATTGTCGCCTTTTGAAGGCATGCAATGATTGAATATATTGTCGTCTTTGAAATGTAGATGAAGACATTGTCACCTTTGAAGGCATGCAATGACTGAAGACATTGTCGTCTTCGAAATGTAAATGAGGGTCATTGTCGCCTTTTGAAGGCATGCAATGACTGAAGAAATTTTTGTCTTCGAAATGTGAGGACATTGCACCTTTGAATGCATGCAATGACCGAAGACATTTTTGTCTTCGAAATGTGTGCGGATTACCGTATAGGGTGTCTCCGCATGCTACTTGACTTCTCACAAGTCGGGATAGCATAAATGTGTGTACGGATAACCCTTGGGTGTCTCTGCATGTCACCCGATTCTCACAGGTCGAGGTAATAGATTTGTGTATGTGTGTGTGCGCGGATAATCCTTGGGTATCTCCGCATGCTACCTGACTTCTCACAGGTCGGGGTAGCATAACTGTGTGTGTACAGATAACCGTTGGGTGATAACTGCTAAATAATTGTATTTTGATAGTAGAAAATTAGTCAAATATTGGCCTGAAATTAATTATTTAGCAGTTATTTGTGATTAAAAGTTAGAAAATTAATTAAATTTAATTTTTGGTTGCAGATATAAAAATTGGAGGTGTAACAAGTAAAAAGGGCAGAAAAAATGAAGAAAAGAAGAAAATTTGAAGAAGGCCCAACCCAATACGCGCACTCAGTGCACGTCACAGGCTAAGCGGGCCAGGAAGTACACCCGCTAAGCGCGGGGTGTCGCGCTAAGCGCGCCTACAAAGGCCCAAAGCCCACTTCAGCAGCTATAAATAGAAAGCCAGTCCAAAGGAAAAAGGGACCACCATAGAACCCCCTCTCCTAGGGGTTTCATTTACTCTCTTTCTTTCTTTCACCCCTTTTCTCATTGTAAAGCCCTCATGACCATGAGTGGCTAATCCCCTAGCTAGGGCCTGGCAGGCCTAAAAAACCAATGATGTATGGAGCATTTCAAGAGTTATCAATAAAAAGAGGAATTCCCTCCAGGTTCTTTTATTTATTTACTGTTTTTTCTTTTTACATCCTGTATCTCGGAACTTACTTTTTGTTAGGGTTTAGTCCACTCAGGAGAAGGTAAAGCCTAATTAGGGGTAAGGAATGAATACTTGAATCTGTTTTAAGGGTTAGGCCACTCGGAAGAGGGTAACGCTTAATAGAACACTAAAAGGAAGAAATTATCGGGTTATCTTTTAGAGGGTTTTCCTTCCAGGTTCTTTTATCTGCTTTTCTTTCTTATTTATTCTGCATTTCAAACTTTATTTTCTCTTAGTCTTTAGGCCACTCGAGAGAGGGTAAAGCCTAATTAGGGATAAGGAATGAATGCGTGAATCGGTTTTAAGGGTTAAGCCACTCGGGAGAGGGTAACGCTTAATAGAACAATAAAAGAAAGAAATCATTGGGTTAGCATGACTTAATGCCCCAATGTCCATGCTTTAGCAAACATCTAGAATGTAATCTTAATGCATCTTAGTTATTGAGTATTCGCAAAGGGCATTTGGAAGATAGGTAATTAAGGTAGGCTTGTCATCGTGAGGCATCGGGGGCAAGTAGATGGATAAATGTGGGGTAGAATTAGTTCGCAGGTATTGATAACAGACAAATCCTGAATCCATATATCTAGGCTGATTAGACTTGCTAGGTTTTAGCAATTTTACTATATAGATTTTATTCCCTATTTTATTGTTTGAAGTTTCTTATTTTGTTGTTGGGTTTTCTTAGAAGTAGTTATTCTTATCTTTATCATATCTCAATTTAAATATTTTATCTTTTATTTTGATCTTTCAATCTTTTATCTTTTTCTTTTATCTTCTAATTTTATCTTTAAGTATCTTATCTTTTCTTTTATCTTCTAATTTTATCTTTAAATATCTTATCTTTTCTTTACCTTATCGTTTATCTTTCTTTATCTTTTATTTTATTTTAAATTCTTATCTCTTGCTTTTAAATTGGATTTGCATTAATCTAAGTACAAACAAAGTCCCTGTGGATTCGACACTCGGACTTCCGAGAACTTTACTACTTGTGACGATTTGGTACACTTGCCAATGAGTTAACACTGGGTATATCCGCCTGCCACCTAACGCATGGGTCAGGATTAACAGATGTTGCGTTTGTACGGATAACCACTCGGGCTATTTCCGCCTGCCACCTGATGCATGGGTCAGGATCAACAGATGTTGTCTTTGTACGGATAATCACTTGCGTATATCTGCCTGCCACCTGATGCATGGGTCAAGATCAACAGATGTTGTCTTTGTATGGATAATCACTTGGGCATATCCGTCTGCCACTTGACGCATGGGTCAGGATCAACATATGTTGTCTTTGTACGGATAATCACTTGGGTATATCCGCCTGCCACCTGACGCATGGCTCAGGATCAACAAATGTTGTCTTTGTATGGATAATCACTTGGGTATATTTGCCTGCCATCTGACGCATGGGTCAGGTTCAAAAGATGTTGTCTTTGTACGGATAATCACTTAGGTATATCCGCCTGCCACCTAACTCATGGGTCAGGATCAGCAGATGTTGTCTTTGTACGGATAACCACTTGGGGTATTTCCGCCTGCCTCCTGACTTCACGGGTCGGAATAAACAAAAGTTGTCTTTGTACGGATAACCACTTGGGGTATTTCTGCCTGCTACCTGACTTCACGGGTCGGGATTAACAGAAGTTGTCTTTGTACGGATAACCACTTGGGGTATTTCCGCCTGCCACTTGACTTCACGGGTCGGGATTAACAAAAGTTGTCTTTGTACGGATAATCACTTGGGGTATTTCTGCCTGCCACCTGACTTCACGGGTCGGGATTAACAGAATTTGTTTGTGAGACTAAAAAGTCTCAACCGGAAGATGCTGACATCTCTAGAAAGGGTGCAGATGACCACATTGGTCTCTGCATGTCAATCGGACTTGGGGTCTCTAAATGACGAGGTGCGGATAATCGTAAGGCGTCTCCGCATGCTATCAGACTCTCGGGTCGCTGGATAGCAAAAGTATGTAGGCAGATAACCATCGGGTGTCTCCGCATGCCACCAGACTCACAGGTCACAATAGCAAAAGGTGGGGTGGTTGACAAAAGTGGTGCTTTTGCTCCTATATATCCTCAATTTGTGATGAAGAACTCAGACCTACGTAGTTCTTGACTTTGTGAGACTAAAATAGTCTCAGTGTTCTTTCACTAAAATGCGAACATGCTTTAGAAAAAGAAACAAAACCTCCAACTGATCAAGGCAACATATAATTTTTGGTGAAAAACAATGTGTCTATTGGGGAATGAGAGTATGTTGATAAAATTTTCTCATAATCACAAATGAGATTTTGGATAACAGCGTTTCATTTCTAAACGACCATTTAGCGGAAACATTGGGTCCAACTAAAATGGAAGAAAATCACTCAGAGTGTATAAACCTCACACAGGCAAGTGTTTTATCCTAATTCCGAACCATAGATATGTCATGATTTGATTTTGCAAACCATTTCCTATCAAATCAAAGATTACATGTGTGATCATGGATTAATATGACCTTTTTTGGGAATAGTGTTTTTGGTGGGAAATTTGGCTCAGAGTGTTTTAGCTTTTTCCTTTTCTGTTTTTGTTTAGTGCGGGGCGAAAAAGTTGCCGGTGCACAGGATTTTGGTTGGCAATCAAAGGGAGAGGACCACTTCAAGTCATGGTTTCCTTTCTTTGCATTTGCTTGTGACAATTATGTATTTGTTCAAATATTGTTTGGTCTGAAGAGTTTTCTGTATATTTCTTTTGTTTTCTTCCGATCTTTGATCGAGAATCTTTCCTTTCTTTTTTGCTTTCTTCCAATCTTCGATTGGGAATTTTCTTTTTTCTTCTTTCGATCTTTGATCGGGAACTTTTTTTTTCTTCCGAGGGTGAGGATGGGCATTCTCACCCTGGGTCAAGGCTTATGGTGAGTTGGGATTTTGGCTCAAGGCTTGTAGAGCAACTGGACATGATATATGTCAGGGCGTTGGTTTGGCCAGTGGTTTAGGGAAAAAGGAATGTCCCACATTATTTCCATGACACACATGCAACAATGATGATTTGGAAATTTTATGCAAAACTGGTCATGCATGCACCCATGTGGACACTCAAGCATCAAGTTTTTATGGTCATGTGACACTAAGGCTCAGGATTCATTTTCCCTATTTAAGTCAACCCAATGTTCCCAAAACATGCTCTTTTATCAATTCATGCATTCATCTGAGTCTATTTTGGGTATTTGAAAAAAAAAACTTTCACAGCATTCACTCTTCATGTGTACACACACATTTTTTCAACAAAAACCTTGTGTTCTGCATGGCAAATCTTTTCAAAGAAAACCTGGAGTTTACTTCCTTTCGAAAGCGTGTTGGCTTTTAAGTTAACCAAACCTATTTATTTTATTTTTTTCTTTTGTTGTTTCGTTGTTGCTTTTTTTCTTTTCATCATTTTTTTCAAAAGATCGAAAACAACTTGTGACCCAAGCACAGTTGATACCCGATATTTAAAACATATGAATGAAGGCTTACAAAGCTCATATGCTCCCACACGTTTTGGATTCAGACCAAACATCATAAAGTAAGTACGACAAAAACCAACAAATGGTAAATCACAACATGCAACATATAGTAATACCTAAAAGCAACGTCAAGGCGACTAAAAGCAGTAATTACGGGGACAACCGAAAAGTAAAGCCAACATATAATAATAGTCAAAGCAGTAACATGCATAACAATAAATGAAAATAGATAACAATGGAAAAGAAATCATGAGTCTAGCGCTCCTGATCACATGGCCCCGCCTCCTGCCAAGAGGTCAAACAGGTCAGCCATGTCCTCATCTTCTTGGGCCTCATCCTCAACTTCGGGGGCCCCTGCGGGTCCTACTCCTATCTGAGCGTCGGGCTAATCTCCGGGCCAGGCGACCGCAGCTCTGAACTACTCCGGGGTAAGGCATATAAATGGGGTGGAACCCTGACCCTGCTGGCTGAGGATGAGGTGGTAGAGGCACTCGTGTAACTGCACCTGTCCATGGTGGTTGGCCGCTTGCTGGCGGACCACATGATGTAGGTAATGCTCCTCGCTCAGTGGCCTAGCTGAAGCGGCCGACCGAGGTGGTGGTGGTGCGTCTGCTGCCTACGGCTGGGGTGCCCCGTCCTGTACCTATCGAGGAGTATAATACTTCTCAACGAAGGCTCCAGTGATAGGAGGTTAGATGACCTTGCTAGGTGTAACGGGCACTCCGTAGAACTGGAAGAGGCCCGTGATGAGGGCCGGAAACCCCAGGGCCCTGTTGGACTTCTCCGGGTCCAAGGGATATCTCGTGGGAGCCATACCTGCAAAAATATAAATGGCGTCTACGATCAGCTGAGCCACATGAACGCTAATCCCTGCAAGGATGGCATACACTAGTTGATACTTCGGCAGGGGAAGGTTAGAGTTATGGTCACTAGGGAGGACATTGTTGAGCAGCAACGTCATCCACATCTGGGTCAGGGTGGTCATGCTCGTGCACATGATCCGCACCCGCCTCCCTGCGGCAGTTCGAGCGAAATCCTGCCCTGGTGTACACAGCAATTGGGCGATGGCCTCCTCGTTGAATCCGTTAGCCTGGTCCCTCCACTGCCTATACTCGTATTGCTGACCCTCTTCTAGGATCAGCGGGTGGTCCAAGAACTGGTTGATGGCATCTGTGTCAAAAGGAACCCATTGGCCCCTTACCCACGAGTGCATGTCACGGATACCTTCTTCGGTGGGCCAGTCGTTGGTGTAGAATTCCATGACTATTTCGGGATTGAACTTAGCCATAGGTGATATGAGCTGAGTCCGTCGCCTCCGAGCTACCTCCTCTTAGAAGTCAGTGTATTCATCATTCCTCAGCTGGACCTGCCTCTCTCTGAGGAATGACCATCCTTTGATGGCCTCGAAACGCTGTTGGTGCTCGGCGCTCCGGAATCGGTGAATATCAAAATCCTGGATGGCACAGGAGCCTTCCCCAAGGGTGTCCTTTCTAGGCCTCTTTGTGGTGAGCTTCTTCGGAGCCATCACTTGTGGGGAGTGAACAAGAGTACCAAAATGGAAGCAAAAGCACAAAAATGGTGGCTTGGGGCTGCAAAATTCATGAATCCCGTGAGCTCTTATGTTCTTGGGTGTAGGGGGAAGTTTTGGGGTGTATGAAACTTCACCCCAGCCCTTTTTTAACCCTGTGCAGGGGGTGCTCGCCCAGGCGAGCTAACCTGTCCCTTTTTATTTTGCAACGAATCCTTGCAAAGATCTTGTGTCCCCCATGGGTTAGTGCTTCTTTATTTTCAGTTCCTTAGGATAAACTAGGCATACTCGACTGTAACCTCAGAAAAAATAGCTGAATAATTAATAAGCATAAACTCAAAGGATACTAGGTTGCCTCCCAGTAGCACTTCTTTAACGTTTGAGCCAGACACATGACGATGACCTGCTAGTTCCTGGCCTAGAGTCTGTTTGCATCCGTCCCTAGGTTTCTGAAAGCAAGGGAATGACGTTACGCCGTAAAGACGCGACCGCGTGCCCATTTACCTTGGTTTCCCTTGATGCCCTGTTAGGCGTGGCACTGGCCTTTGCTTTGACGCAAATGTTTTCATGTCTTTCGACCCACATGATGAAAAAATATGCATGGGCATGCGCATGCATGAGCAGTTTAAAATGCAACAATGCTGAGCAAAAGTCTATTTATTTTAATTAAGCGTCCACGACACCCCTAGGGATATAAGTGAAGGGGTTTGACACGACAACAGACACAACACAGGGATTGGAAAAAGAATCATCAATCTCTCGTTTTATTAAATGTTGTGACCGGAGCTTACAAAAGGATAAGAAGCCTTGGAAAAACAAAAGAACAAAAGGGCAGCGAATCTCCGAATTGCCCCAAGTGTCAAGCGTAGTATTGCTTGACAACATCAGCATTCACGGGCGAGGGTAGCTCGATGTCATCCATGTTGGCAAGTACCAGTGCTCCTCCCGAGAATGTTTTCTTCACGATGAAAGGTCCTTCGTAATTCGAAGCCCATTTTCCCCTGTTATCCTTCAGGACTTGGGATACCTTCTTCAGCACCAGGTCTCCCTCGTTAAACTTGCGTGGGCGTACCTTCTTGTCGAAAGCATTCTTTACCCGCCTTTGGTACATACGCCCATGGCTCACAACTGTCAATCGTTAGCCCTCTATAAGGTTGAGTTGGTTGAAGCGTGTTTGGGCCCACTCTGATTCTTCTAACCTGGATTCTGCCAAGATTCTCAAGGATGGAACCTCTACCTCGAATGGTAGTACGACTTCCATTCCATACACCAACAAAAACGGCGTTGCCACAGTCGAAGTGCGTACCAAAGTCTGGTAGCCATGTAACACGAAGGGGAGCATCTCATGCCAATCCTTATAGGACACAATCATCTTCTGGATAATTTTGTTGATGTTCTTGTTTGCCGCCTCCACTGTCTTGTTCATCTTAGGCCTGTAGGGCATGGAGTTGTGGTGTTGGATTTTAAAGCCTTCACATATTTCCCTCATCATCTTGTTGTTCAGATTGGTGGCGTTGTCCATGATAATCTTTCTCGGCAACCCGTACCGGCAGATTATCTCCTTTTTAATAAACCTGACAACCACCTTCCTCGTGACACTGGCGTATGAGGCGGCTTTAACCCATTTGGTGAAGTAATCGATTGCTACCAAGATAAAACGATGCCCGTTTGAGGCTTTGGGCTCGATGGCCCCTATGACATCTATTCCCCACATGGAAAAGGGTCATAGGGTAACCATGACATTTAGGGGTATCGGTGGAGCGTTCACGTTGTCTGCGAACGCCTGGCACTTATGTCACTTTCTCAAGTGGAGGCAAAAGTTGTTCTCCATGGTGAGCCAATAGTACCCCGCCCTCGGGATCTTTCTAGCCATGGCGTGCCCATTGGCGTGCATTCCGAAAGAGTCCTCGTGTACTTCCATTATCATCCACTCAACCTCCTTAGTATATATGCATCAGAGTAACACCATATCATGGTTCCTCTTGTACAACACGTTCCCGCTCAAAAATAAACCAACCGCCAACCTCCTTAATGTTCTCTTGACATTATCAGAGGCCTCGGGCGGGTACTCCTTGTTCTCGACATATCGCTTGATGTCGAAATAGCATGGTTTACCATCTTGCTCCTTTTCTATTAGACAACAATGTGCGGGCTTGCCGCGACACTAGAACTCGATGTATGGCAAGTCTCCGTGCGGAGTCAACAGGAACATGGATGCCAAAGTGGCAAGTGCATCGGCCATTTGGTTTTCCTCTTGGGGAATATGGTGAAAGGAGACATCGTCGAAGAATTAAGCCAATTTCTTGATTTAAGCTTGGTAGGGTATCAACTTATGATCCCTAGTCTCCCACTCCCCTCTCAGTTGGTGAATTACCAGAGTTGAGTCCCCGTAGACCTTGAGCAGCTTGATGCCGAAGTCAATGGCCGCTTCGATTCCAAGGGCGCATGCCTCATACTCGGCCATGTTGTTGCTGCAGTCGAAACCCAGTCTAGCCGTGAAGGGTACACATTGATCGTCGGGAGAGACCAAGGCCGCTTCGGCCCAGTGGCCTAAGGCATTCGATGCTCCATTGAAGAATACAGACCACTTGTCCTCATCCTCCTCTTCCAGCTTGTCTTTGAATAAGGCCATGATGTCCTCATCCCGGAACTCAGGATGCATGGGCTAGTAATCATTGAAGGGTTGCTAAGCCAAATAGTCTGCCAAGGCGCTTCCTTTTATCGCCTTTTGGGTGACATAGACTATGTTGAACTCGAATAGCAACACCTGCCACCGCGCGATTCATCCTGTGAAGGCTGGCTTTTTGAAAATGTACTTAACTGGGTCCATCTTGGATACCAACCAGGTGGTATGGCTCAGCATGTACTATCTCAGATGATGGGATGCCCATACCAGGGTGCAACATGTTCTTTCCAATAGGGTGTAATTCATCTCACAGGCTGTGAACTTCTTACGTAAGTAATAGATGGCCCGTTCCCTTTGCCCCAACATGCACCCCATCGACTCATCCAACACCGTCATATAGAGGAAGAGAGGCCTCCCAATCACCGGTGGCATCAGTACCGGGGAGTTCATGAGGCATTGCTTGATCTTTCCAAACGCCTCTTGACAATCGTCATTCTAGCGAATGACTTGATCCTTGCGCAAAAGCTTGAATAACGGCTCACAGGTGGTCGTGAGCTGTGATATGAACCTAGCGATGTAGTTCAAGCGCCCCAAGAAACCTTAGACTTTTTTTTTGGTGCATGGTTCCAACATCTCGAGGATGGCTTTAACTTTTTCGGGGTTAACCTCTATACCCTTTTGGCTTACAATGAAACCCAACAGTTTTCCGGATTTGACCTCGAAAGTGCACTTGGCTGGGTTCAACTTTAGCTGGTACTTTTGCAACCTCTCAAACAGCTATCGTAAATTGACAAGATGTTCTTCTTCGGTTTTGGATTTGGCAATCATATCGTCCATGTACACCTCGATTTCTTGATGCATTATATCGTGGAACAAAGCCCTCATCGCTTGTTGATAGGTTGCCCCGATGTTCTAGAGCCCGAAGGACATCACCTTGTAACAGAATGTTCCCCACAGGGTGATGAACGTCATTTTTTCCATGTCCTCTGGTGACATCTCTATCTGGTTGTAGTCCGAGAAGCCATCCATAAAGGAAAATAGAATGAAACTGGCGGTGTTGTCCATAAGGACATCAATGTGTGGTAAAGGAAAGTTATCCTTGGGACTAGCTCGGTTTAGGTACCGATAGTCCACACACATTCGCACCTTCCCGTCTTTCTTTGGGACAGGGACTATATTGGCCACCGACTCAGGGTATCGAGCTACGGCTAAGAAGCCTGCATCAAATTGCTTCTTCACTTCCTCTTTAATTTTTAAGGACATTTTGGGCTTCATTCTCCTCAGTTTTTGCTTCACCAGGGAACATCTGGGGTTTAAGGGGAGCCTATGTTGTACAATGTCAGAGTCTAGGCCAGACATATCTCGATATGACCAAGCGAAAATGTCTTGGTAGTCTTGCAGTAAAGTCACCAGCTGGTGACGGATAGAGGCAATCATGCCTGTGCCCATTTTTACCTCTTTCCTTTCACCGCTAGCGCCAAGATCCATGACCTCCGTTTCCTCTTGGTGTGGCCAAATCCCTCAGTGGCCCTTAATCTCTCCTTGAAGAGGTCGAGCTTTTCTCTTCTTGCTGCTGCTGGAGGCGGCCTTTCTACAGACAGAAGTATGGGTTGTACTGGGCGGGTTTGAGAGACTCCCGCTATGTTGGGTTGAGGTAGCGTGTTCGGCGCCGGTCCTTTGACAATGAACGGGGGGTAAGAGTTATCCTCACCGCGAAGGTGCTCCCGCGGACCTTTGTAGGTAACCCCAATAGGTTGTGGAGGCTGCCCTTCAAAAGCAGTAGGAGAGGCATAATCTAAGTTATCATGCAAGGTTGGTGGCGTGAAGTTGGGAGGCAAGCCATAGGGGAAGGCGTCCCAGTTGTATCCCGAATATGGGCTATAGGCGCATCCCATAATGTCTCTTCCTTGTCCCCTCATATTTGGGACGGGATGGTGTGTTGGGCTTGTGGTTGGCTGAAGGATCGGGTCCACTTCAGCGGCGATACTTATAGTGGCGGCTGTGGCAGCATTGCTTTCCATCAACCTCTTCATTCCTAACATGGCTTCCATCATGAAATCCATCTGATCTTTTAAGGCCGACATGTCGGCCTACATTTGTTCTTGCACCTCTTCCAAGTCAGCCATTGGTCTAGACTTGGAGCGGGTATGATAGGGGTGCTTTGGAGTGCGTTTAGTTATGATTTTTCCACCTAGAGGGGAAAAATGCGGTGAGTATGCAACAAGGCAGTTTAAGTATGAATGCATGCTAGAAGTAAATTTTTGGGGCATTGGATTCACACAAGTCCTTTGAGCAAAACTCATGGGTTCAACCTCATTTTATTTGAAGAGAAGAAAAAGTTTCAACTAGTCAAGACCCAGGTGACATTACAAACCGCACTAACAGTTCCTAATTATATGAGTCATCAAGTCTATCATATGCTGACAATAGCTAAGGAGCCATGGATTTCCTTGGGGGCTGAGTGCACGTCCGCCATCGCCTTGGCCTTTGCTAATAATCGGGGAAGCTTTTGACTCCTGTTCAAAGTAAGGGCGAATCGATCCATCCACATAGTCGCTTCTTGGTGTAATGAGCCAATCACCATTCCCTTTGCCTCTTTTTTTGCGTACAGTTGGGCGTACTCATCTGCCACCTTATGCTCGTGGGCCGTTGCCAACTCCAATTCCTCTTTGTACTTGCTGATGATGGCTAGCATGTTTGCCTCGGTCTCGCTCAGTTGCTGAGACAAACTCCTCTTGGACCTCCGACAAGTCTTCAATTCGTCTTTCAGAATCATGCCTTCCACTCGTGACTGGTCTCTTTCTTCTCTCTAGAGTTTAAGCTCACTGTTGCTGCCCCACAAAGCTCCTCAGAACTTATTTCGGCCGTGTTCTTCCTTCTGGGCCCTCTTGGTTTCTTGCTCCAAGGCTTTGGTAGTGGCCGTGTTGATGTCCCTAAGTTCGTCATTCTCCCTTCAGATTCTGACGGTTGTTGTCTTGAATTTTTCCTTGACCACTTGGGCTTTCTCGAGCTCCGCTTTGAGGGCTTGCACCCCCTCGCTTTCTTCCGAGGCTTCAGCCTCCTCTTCTTTAGCAGCTCTTAGCTTCGGGAGCCAATCCAGACCTTGTGTGTAGGCTCTCAACCACCTATGATAGCCGCTGACGTTCCCGTTGTTACTTCCCCTAAGTTCTTTGTCTTTTCTCTGCACCACTTCCCACGCCTTGCGGACTCCTTGAAGCACTCTTGCGTTGGGGTCACTGAAACCCCGTGTGATGAAAGGTGTGAGGCTCTCCACTGATGGCGCCCCCCTCATGGGGTAGCCAAGCTGTCTTATCGCGAGGACGTGATTATAGTTGATACAACCCCTTGTTCCCATCAAGGGAACATTTGGAAATTCTCCGCATGAAACTAGGATTCTCGATCTTCTTTCCTTCCAGCGAGGGAACCAGTTGATCGACACCCTTTCTATGTTTGCCAAGAGCTGGTCCCAATTTGCTTCCCTATTTTCGGTGCACGAACAGTGACTTTGTAGTGGACAGGTGTGTCTCGCATCTTGGCGGAAAAGGTTAGAAACCAACCATACATAGAGGGCCGTTGTGCAGCAGACAATTCTTGTGTTACTCCTTTCACACCTCCGGTCGAATGTGTCATATATGTCAGCCAAAATGGTGACGATCGGGCTTTCCTTGCTGTGGTGGAAGGCGAGGAAAGCGTCGATTGCTGCTAGGTCCACCAAACCATCCATGTTTGGAAAGAGGACCACTCTGAAGATTAACAGCGCCAGGACATCAATGAAGAGAAGCCACTCGTTTTGACCTGCCAAGGCCCTTGCTCTTTCTTCTAGATACTTTCTTGGTATACCGATCACTCCATTTCTATTTTGCTTCACTCGATCTAATTCCTGTGCCGAAATCCTGACTATTTTGGCGATTCTAGGCATGGAGGGGTAGAACCCAGATAAGAGATAAGGCTTCCTCCCTTCTAGAGGGCATCCAAGAATTTCTTCGAACTCTTCTACAGTCGGCACTAGCTGGAAATCTTCAAAGGTGAAACATCTCAAGGATTGGTCATAATACTGGGTGAGGGAAGCGATTGCCTTTGCAGAGACTTCTATTGTAGCCAAGTCCCAGATCTTACCGTAAGTTTTGTGGAAGGCTTGCTGCTGGAGTTGCCCTATCAATCCCCTTAATTCTTGTAAACTGGTGACCTTTAGGCTCTTGATCTTGACTTGGTAGAACCTTTTCTTGAGCGGAGGCGTTTGACTTGATCCCATGCTTTGCTAGAATGGAAAGGTCTTGTGCAAATCAACACTCTGACATATGCCATGGGAGAAAATGGATGAATGCATGAAGAAATGTTTATGTGATGCATGACACCAATGCATATTACGGACACGGGAGGCTGAAAGATTGTCCCTTTTTAACCACAACATTTGGGCAGCATAGTGCCCCATTTAGGTACTTAAAAAGGTGATACAGACCTTCTGGTTTCCCGTGAAAAAATGATGAAACTAAACATACAATGCAAGCATAATGACGCGACGCGGCAAAAAGCGCTAGGGTTTGCATCGCGGTCGAGACGCAAAAAACAAGGTAACATTCTCAGTTAAAACATGCAGCAGATACGCACATGACAGTTTTATGCATGATAGTGTTCTAAAGAAAATAACAACATGCAGCGTGTTTGTTTCGTGCCCCTATTTTGGGTACCTAAATAGGAGGAACTAGAGGTTTTTAGTAACAATTCTCGAGGTAGTCATATCTCTCTTGATGGCTTCTAGAGATATCATTCCCTTTAATAAAAATATTGTGGTGGTAGGAACTACCAGCGACAATACATTATTAAAGAAAAAAACTCTAGATGAGGTTTCACTGTCATCAAGCAAGTCGGAGACTCAGCATGACCACAGATTCACCTTCACTTCCTAAGTTCTCATGGACCTGGGTATAGGGCCCTTTTTCAACTCACCGTGTGTGCCAAAAGGTGTTAGTGTTTGTGTGCATCAAATGAACAATGCATATATTACAACACGCTTAAAGCATTTATAGAGTTACATGAGTACATAACGGAAATAAGACCGATGGAAGGAAAATTACAACATTTTGCACATAAATAAATAGGCCTAACTCTAAAAAAAGTCCCCAGTGGAGTCGCCTATTGTTGCAACCTACCCTTCGGCGGGAGGGCAACACGAAGGCTTACGGGTCCGTCTTCCAAGGGAGGAAGGCATGCGGAGTCGCCACCAACATTTATTTGCAGAAAACATTAGAAAAAACCAAAGTGCGGTCTACGAACCTCAAGTGTAGAAGGTTCGGGAGTTGTATTTAAGCAAGGGGAAGGTATTAGCACCCCACCCGCCTGCCACTAGGGACGGAACCTTCAATTAAATGTGCAATGTCATTACTTCAATTTGTTTTTATTTTCCCTTTTTTATGTTTTATCTTTTTTGGGATCGACAAAAGGGGGGTTTTTGCTCCTACGTATCCTCAATTGCGATGAAGAAATCAAACCTACGTAGTTCTTGCAAAAGCTGTAAAGTTATGTGTTAGTTTTATGCTTTGAATGGTCAATTTTAAACAATAAAAGCAAAGAGAATTGTTTAAGGCGTTGGACCTTAAAACAATTTTAAGTGACTTTTGCGGACAAAACTTGATTTGTGAGTTGATTTTAGCCTTAGTTTTACTTTGGTTATTAGTCAATTAATTCAAGGAAACTTTCAAAGAAAAAGGTCCGATTGATTTTTTTGATTATTTTATTCAAAAATATTTTAATTATTTTATTCAAAGATATTTTGATTATTTTATTCAAAGATATTTTGATTATTTTATTATTATTTGTCTTTTTTTATTTAACCGAGGTTACAGCGCGAACAATCAATGAGACAACACAAATGATCAGTTGAAATTCATTTTATCAATTATTTGGCGAGATAAAAACTTAAAAAAATGGTTAAAGAATGTTAAAAATGGAAGAAAAGAAAACCGAAAGTGAACGAAATGAAAATGAAAGCCGACATAACAAGAAATGAATAGAAAGTCTCGGATTTGAAAAATTTACCGGTTGAAGAACGAAGAAGGCACGAAGAACGGACGAAGAAAGGAGGAGACATCGAAAAATCTTCACAAAATCACCCACGGAAATGTTACGGAAGCGTTACGGAAATACTTCGACTCGATTTTTCTTCACGAAAACGTGTTTTTTCACCCAAAATAGCCCAAATGCATAGCCTAGGGGTCATGAACCCTTTTGAAACAGCCCCCTCCCCTATTTATAGGGAAAAAAGGATGTGCTTGCCGCCCAAAGGCTTCTTGAGGACGATTTCTGAGCGCACCCCAATTACTAAGTTTACCCCCACTTTTCGTACTTTACGGAAAAGTTACGAAAGCCTTACGGAAGTGTTTAAGACTTAATTTTCCTCTTTTTTTCTCTTCCCTTTCACCAATATTAAGTGAAATATGCTAACCCAAGATTTTTCAGAAATTTTAAGGAAGCATTACGGAAGCTCCGGATGCCCCGAATGCCATTTTTTAACAAAATGGAGGTGGTTGCCGCCCAGAGGAATATTTCTGAATGCACCCCGTATTTGATAAGTTCACCCCCCACTTTTGCGTTTTTGGCTATTTTCTTTCTTTCTGAAATGTCTTGGAACTTTACGAATTCCATGGCAATGGGTATTAAATGCTTTGAAGTGGTCAAACGGAGGTCGCATGCCAACAAACAATGGTCCTCAGATGAAATTAGGGTATGACACCTTGCAATAATTAATTTGAAGGTATTAGATCTCAATGATTTTTGCATTTAAGATAAATTGTTGACAATTTATATTTTTTTGGCCTATGGCTGGGGCTAAGTTCTCCTAGCAGGAATATAATACATCCTGTATTTTTAGGAAGCTGAGGTTTCAATAACTCAACAATGTGGACGATAATTGTAAATAGTTTTACTTAGAGCTGAGTGCATCACGTTGAATGAAAGTTTTTGGCATAAATGGATTAAGGGATAAACTAGCTATTTTCCTCTATGAATACAATCCAGTTACCTGATAAATGCTTGCTAATTTGTGCCTGCTGCCAGGAACTGCATGTGAACTCCACTCCCAACTGTTTTTGGCTTCCTACCATAGACATAGAGTTTATGTCACTAAAAAAGTTGGTTCATGTCAATGTATAATAGTTTGATTGATACCTTGAATGACTAGGTGATTGCAAGTCTGATATTTGTTTCTTCCATTTGTAATTATTAATATCAACATGAGGTTAGTTCAGGGTATAAAATTTGTATCATAATTTGATTGATAACTTGATGACTAAGTGATTCTGAGTTTGATCTTTGTTTCTTTCATGTACAGTTATCAATATGAGCACGGAGTTGAGGATATAAAATTGGTCACCCTGTATATATTGATAATACTTTATTTTCTATATTATTTTTTAATGGTACAGTTTATACGCATATGTATCAAGGATGTAAAATTATTATTTTCCTTTCCTTATACTTCATCCAATAGATATGGCTAAAAGTTTTTTTCCCTTTTGATTTAAGTGGGTGAATGTTGAGTGCAATTGATTCAAACTATTTTGAGGTGAAAGTTGTGAGAATGAGTGTTTGGTGGGGTCCAGTGTAGCTGCATTTTTTAAAGGAGAGTGACACAAGAGAGAGGATAAAGAGAAATGAATCTCTTACACAGTTTCAAAACTAGCACAACTAATTATGCATTTTGTACTACATGTATGTTCTTAGATTTTGAATAGTAAGATGTATGTTTCAGTTGTTGTTGTTAGAATAATGTAGTTCAAGTATCATTGGACAAAAAATGCTTTTAAATTCTAAATACAGATGAGAGTGAGCGTGTGTCTGGTTGCCAATGGAAGAAATGATCACATTCTTTCATATGAACAAAAAGGCACAATGATGTTTGAGGGAATTTTCACTAATGGAGATATGTTAAAACTCATTAATCAATCTTGAAAAAAAGACTAACAAAGATCATGAGATTTTTTGAATCTCAATTTATATATATGATCAAATTTTACTTGATATATCCAAGTTTGTCTTATATCTCACTTAGCATTGAAATATTTAATTTGTAGGCACTATTTGTCTTCTTGTTTGCATCATGATCACGACATTCGTTGTTGGACACTATACTGATCATCATCATAGGTACAAAAGTTTTTCATAAACTTTTGATGCTTATTTTTGTTACCAATGCTTTTGTACGTTGTTGTCTGTCATTATGTACTTTGCTTTATATACAACTTTTGTTCATCATGGGTGAACCTTAGATTCCCGTTTGAGATTTAATACAATGATTATTGTAAAAAATTTGTATTAATCGTTGTATTGAATCTTGAATTGTCCATTTGGACAGTTTGGGAAGAGTCATATTTTTATGGTAGATTCATGCGTTAAGGTTAAGATTATTTTTTTTGAATTTGATGAAATTTTGGAACAATGCATTTCTAGTTGTTCTCTGAATGCATACTTAATTGTCGGGGAATTAATTTTACCACTTTCATGTCGTGTACTTAGAGATCAATGTGAAATGCTGCCAAAATTTCGTTAAATTTAACAAAATAATCTTAACCTTGATGTATGAATCTACCATAACAAAATTGTCTTCCTCAATAGGACCACACCTTAAATGAAAAAGTGACATTTTCATGCATCGAATAACTTTGTGAGTATCAAAGAGTTATTATTTAGATGGATCAAAGTTGGATGAATAAAAGTCGCATGAGCCCTGTGTATGAGGAAGGCGTGGAACAACTCTTGCAATTTTCTTTGGAAAGAAGTTGATCGGATGAGAACGAGAAAGTTTTTTGTCCATGCATAAATTGTTTGGAAAGAAGTTGATCGGATGAGAACGAGAAAGTTTTTTGTCCATGCATAAATTGTTTGAACAGGAGACAACAAATACTCATGGTGAATTGACTGACATGCATAGTGGGTCCCAATTTGAACCGTTTGATGTAGAAATGGAATATTGCTTAGAGGATATGATTGACATGCATAGTGGGTCCCAATTTGAACCGTTTGATGTAGAAATGGAATATTGCTTAGAGGATATGATTCATGATCTTGAACAAGAGTCTTTTCAACAAGCACATGCCCCTATGTATGATACATTGCAAACTAATTCAAAGAAGCCTTTGTATCCGAGGTGCAAGAATTCCTTGACATTGTTGTCAGTAGTGTTAAGTCTAGTTAATGTGAAGACCAGATATGGGTGGAATGATATATTAATTGTGGAAAGGTACATTGCAGAAGAAGCCATTGAATTTTGTTTAGAGTACATTGAAAAAGCAAAACCTGTTGGGCTTCCTGAGTGGGAGGTATGGGTAGAAGAGTTGCAACAAACTCATTTGTAGAAGAGTTGCAACAAGCCATTGAAAGATTGGGAGGTAAAGGTTCAAGAGGACTGCATGTTATCACTCCAAGTGTAGAAGAGTTGCAATAAGCTCATTTGTATGTATTGAATAATAGTAATGAAGTTTTGCCATATATACTTTGCCATAAAGGTTTAGTGAAGGAAAGTAATCCAAAAATGTCTAAAAAAAAGGTCTTGAAAGAGCATAACAAGACTTACCTAGATTGGCTTAAAGATATAATCTTTATTGATGACAATGCTTTTGAATCATTAAGAAAGCTAGCAGATGGGCCTAAAATAAATGTTATAACTTGGCAAGGATACGATATAAACAAGTATTCCTTTTATACAAAAGCACAAGACGAGAAAAGTACAATGCAAAATAGTGGGGTTACCTTAAGGGATGAATCTCAACACTTTGCTAGTGTACATAATGGCAATCCCTGTGTAGCTTCCATCCCTTACTTTGGTTTCGTTGAAGAAATCTGGGAGCTTCACTATGTGAAATTTATCGTCTGCATTTTCAAATGTAAGTGGGTTGATAGCAATATCGGTGTGCAGACTGATGATGTGGGATTTACATTGGTAGATCTTAAGAAACTTGCTTACCAGAATGACCCATTCATCATGACAGAACAAGCTAAACAGGTATTTTATGTTCAAGACCCTTGTGATGAAAGGTGGTCAATGGTTCTACATGGGAAAACAATTGGTGTTAATGTTGAAGATGATGATTCATACATTGATACTTATGTTAGTCCTTTGTCCACACAAATGTCTCCTAACGTCGCCAGAGAAGAAGAAGCTAAGGATGCTCATGCTAATCGTAATGATCATGATAAAGGAGAATTAGTTAACATTGTCTAATGTAATTTTTTTTATTATATACTTCATTTTAGTCCATTCAATTACATAAGTTATGGAGTTTTGTGATTATCTTGAAAATTAATGTTTTTTTTTCTTTACAAGCAAATGACTACACCACCTAGCTCTCCTCCTCTTGATGCAACATGACATTCCCCTTCTACCATGAAGCAGATAAGAAAAGCCACATGCCTAAGATCATTGGCGACTAGACCAGTTGGGGTAGAGAAACCCCTGGTCCATGTGGATCTTACAACAGGAAAAGCTTACGATCCCCACAAAAAGAAATTAAGAACATATTTGGGGATTGTCACTCAAGATAAGGTAGATGTGACATACGATAATTGTAAACAAGGCCCTACTGCGCAGAAGGATTTGATATGGGAGGATATTCAGGTATTTAACTTAAATGTTGGATGTTGTTGATTAACAATAAAATTGTATTTTAGTTTATAATAAAATGTAATTTTCGTTTGTCAGGCTGAATTTGATACCCCTGAAGCATCTGATCTGAGGACCAAAAAGAAAATACTTCAGACTGTAGGGGAGCGGTGGAGACAATTTAATTCAGATTTGACTTTGAAATGAGCACTTGCAGCCAACAAGAACAATGTTGATGACACTGCTTGTGAAAAGTACAACATTAGCAAGGAAAAGTGGACCCAATTTTGTCAGAGTCGTAGAGACCCTTTGTGTGAGGTAACTTTGTCATTTTCATTGTTTTAAACATTAAATTTACTTATTATTGTCAGTAATAATAACTTTGGATAATGTTTAATTTTTAAAGGATGTGCGAAAAAAGGCACATGCCATTTAGAGACAAAACACTGCCCCTCACGTGTTGTCTCGTGAGGGTTATGAGTTTCTTGAAAAGAAGTTGATGAATGAGAAGAAAAAGAAACAACTAGAGGAAGCTGCTCAATCTGGAAGCGCTAACACCGTGATTGATCCTCCATCTCCTATCAGACGACACGTGAAGTGGAAGATGACTTGTATCGAGAAAATTGGTCAAATGAGGTCTAAGGAAGCAAATGAAATTACTGACAAGATTGAATCACTTTCAATTGTTAATTGTAATTATTTATGTTTATTGTATGATTGAGTAAACCAATAAATGTGTTTGTTACAAGATTCGTTGGAGGAGCAGGCCTCACTGGGTTCCTTTGTCGCCCATAGAAGTTAGGATGTAATGACTGCAGCCGGTGTTATGATCAAACAATATTTTGGACCGGCTCCAAGGACCTCCATCACTTCTTTGTCCATGGCTCCCGAAGAACTGGAGCAACTGACGCAAAAGATTAGGGACCAGTTGGAGGAGTCGATCATAGAAAAGTGACTAGCAACTAATGTTGTCCTTTAGCCAGATGCAATCCTAGTTTCAATCGCAGATGCAATCACAGGGACTCGCATTACCTTCTGAGCAAGAGGTTGGTCTTTCAGCTGCTCGTGTTAGCAGAAAAGAGTGTTGTGTTGATCCCTCAGGGAATGACCTAGACACGGGTGACTCAGAGAAATGCGGGTTGTACGTCAAAGAAAATCCTCCCCGCCTGGTTTCCCTAGGAAGACTTTATAAGGGGTCCACAACCGTTCACAACATCCCTTTGCACCATGATCAAGTTAAGGTTGGTGTTGAGGAAGTTAGAGATGCAGATGCTCTTATTCCTGTACCCACTCAAGAGGTTCAGTTAGTGGAATAGACACTTAACACCTTCATTGCTTGGTTGACACATCTTGTGAAACGTTTATCCGAACATGTATTTCATTGTGATCAAATGTTTTTACTTCAATTAAAGTGTTCACTGTTATTAAATTATCTTAATTAACTGTGTTGGATAAATAGGGAGCTATGGGACCGGACAAATTTGTATGATGTCAATGATCCCCTATATCTAATGACATTGACCATCCCACAACTTTTTCTAAAGCCGTTGTAGGTTATATGGGATGTTACCGTGTTTGGGCTGTTTAATAACGACTTCACCTTGTAGATAAAGCATGAAGATCTGTATGAAATAGCACACGGTGGTCAATGTCTCAGCATCTTTGTTATACAATTATGGATTCTTTAAGTCACTTTATATTATTTTCTATTACCTAACTTATTATTTTAAATTCATACATAATTAACTTTATTTTAACAACAATAGGCATATGACCGAGAAAAGTATGCGATCGGGAATTTCGATGTTTATGGATTCCTCGAGCCACAGTCCATACAAAGATCTGGACAATCACAATTTGAATCAGAAAGATACATTAAGAACTGGATGCAGAATTTAAAGAGGGATGTGTTCCTAGGAGCTTACTTGAATGAGTAAGTTAAACTGAACAAATGAATTTAAATAATGTATAATAATATAATAACTTATATTGTTCTCCACTGCAATACACATTAACAAATATCGTCATTTTGCCAAAGGAAAATGTTGTCATGTGATTTTGTTCGTTGCATAATAGGCCAAACAATTACCTTAAGGGAATAATTAACAAGTTAGTTTTATTTTTCAAAACATTTGCATTAGCATGAGTCGGGAACATCAATATTTTAATTGTACAATACGCATCCATGTTTGTATTGAATAGTGCTTTAAAAGGACTTGACGATACTCCACAAAGTAAATCCAAGGCTTCTACTAGGTAGAGTGTTGTTAAAGTAAACCATTTAAACAATGCTTCTAGTTATATTTTAATATTGTGTAGACTAATTTTTACTTAACATTGAATATCTAAACTTCATAATGTATTTAGTGTAATAGACAAAAAGAAAACCCTGAGTGTGAGTATTACGTCATGCACTGGATGTCTACTATAATCTTAGAAAGTTTCAAGAATAATTGGGAAACGATAATTACTTAATTCAAACATATTTTATTTTGTTATAATTGGTATTATATATTATTGACTTATGTTTTATTATATCATGCAGTATTTCAATGATGCTAGACCATTGGAATCAGAGAGATTGAAGGCGCTTCGCATCCAGTGGTCAACCTATTATTTGAAAATTAAAAATGAAACAATTAGTGTTTAAACAATTTTGGAATTGTAGTTTAGTTACTTTACATTTTTTACAATTCATGTCTCCTTAACATTAAATATTCTTTTAATTCATAGTAAATAATAATTTTTTGATGAAATTTCTGGTAAAAACTATTTGAAACAGAATGAAAATTATATGTTGTGGTTCTGCTTTTAAATTTGCGGGTTAGTTTGGGGTTATTAAAAAAAGATAACATATTAAAAAAACCTAAAAAATAACATCAATTTTTACTAAAAACGGATGTTGTATGTATATATTAATATCGGTTTTTTAAAAAACCGCGATGTTAAACTTCATCAACAACATCGATTTTTATAAAATCGATGTTGCGGGTAATAAAGCAACATCGATTCTTACCAAAAACTAATGTCTGTTATAAGAAAACAACATTGGTTTTTAATAAAAATCGATGTTGTTTTATTACCAGCAACATCGATTTTTTTTTCAAAATCGATGTTACTATATATATATATATATATATATATTAACATCATTTTTCACTAAAAACCGATGTTATATGCATATATTAACATTGGTTTTGGTAAAAACCGATGTTGATATGAAGATATATGACTTTTTTTTATAATTCTTACTATATAACATTAGTTATTTAAATAACCGATGTTGTAATTTTATGTTAACATCAGTTTTGGAAAATCGATGTTAACGGTATTACTTTCAATATCGCTACTTTCAACATCGGTTAATAACCAATGTTAAAAGTCCTTAATAATCGATATTAAAACCCTATTTTCTAGTAATGAGACAAAAGGTGGAAACAAGTCATGAAGGAAGAAATCAATGCCATAAAAAGAATGACACTTGAGAGTTGTCAAAATTTCTTAAGAGTCATGAAATAATTGGAATCAAATGGGTGTTCAAGTTTTAAAAAAAGAGTAAGAAAAAGAAAAAGTGGAGTTTGTTCATGCGAAGATAGAAAACCAAGTTGTAAATATTTTGCCTAAGCCCGTGGAGTTTGAAAATATTAGAAGATTGAAAGCAAGACTTGAAGTGCAGAAAATTAATTGAGAATTTTCTAATTAAGCGATGATGTTAGAAATAGTAATAGTTAGAAAATAAATGGGTGAGTTATTATTAGAATATGAATGAGTGTGAGCTAATAAGAATTATTGGACTTCATTTTTTTTAACCACTACATATTAAAAATGTTATGAGATTATGTACATTTAGTGTCTTAATTGAACAATTATACAATGCCTATGGATTGTTCTACTTTAAATAGAACACCAAATCATATAAACAAGTGTGCCAAATAAAGAAAATTTTCTCAATAATCTCTGGTCTCTTCTCTTTTTCTAACAATTTCTTCTCGTTTCGTTACCAAAACGCAATGAATTAGGTGTTCCCTGTTGCTTCCAAACATTTGTTACGGCATTTATTAGTTATTTCCTCCTAAGCTTGTCAATCCTATATCAGGCATAAATGCATAATAGCCTTTTCAAAAACAAAATTAGGTATGACCGCTAATCATGCCAATTTTTCAATTGCCGCAACATTCAACTTACCTACCGGGACAATCAAAGTAGACAACGAAAGTACTTGGCTGACATTATTCCAATCATTGTCTATATTTATTTGTTTAATCTTTTGTAACACCATATATTGAAAATGACAATTACACATTTCTGATCCACATTTAAATCAGGCTCATGCATGATGCATTAGTTTCTTTGGAAGATCCATGCACAGCCACGTCACTCCTTTACCCTATTATTTAAGCGATGTAAAGAAAAGTAATGTAGTACAAACATCATGTAAAATAAATACACTAAGATGCATGAAAATGCTAATAGATGTTTGACGCATCAGGTTGAGTCATTTTGTTCATGTTGGGTGTTATTGGGTTCAAATTTCAGATTTTTGTTATTGAAATCATCATTTTAGGTAAGTTTTGCTTCTCATAATAATTCTTTCTCCAAATTTATATTAAATAAGAAGCAAAATTTATCAATTTCCAATAAATTTTAAAGGAAGAGTGCCAGTGAATCACAATATCACTAGCATTCCTCTTTAATACATAACATTATAGTAAAAACACACACCTAATTTGATAATCAAACTAAAACAGCATGCTTCCAATTGAAAAAGAAAATTCGACAAACTTCTGAGATTATTTAATCCCTTCTAAGATAATCTACTATTCTATTAGAGATGCAGTATGCAGTTGATTGAACTGTGATCATGGGATTGACACCAACAGCACTTGGAAGCACACTAGCATCACAAACAAACAACCCTTCAGCCTCCCATGTCTCCCCATTTTCATCAACTGCACCTTCTTTTTCACTGACCCCCATTCTGCAGCTCCCCATTTGATGTGCAGAACTATATATGTTCCATTTCTCACCTGGTGAAAGTGCCCCCTCCATTGGACATACACTGTCCAAAAACTCTTGCACTTCATTTTCACCAATGCCATCACACTTAAGTCTTTGACCATCACTTCTGTGTGTTCCTACCTCAACTGCTCCTGCAGCTATAAGAATCCTCAGTGCTTGTTTCAAGCCAGCCTTCATGTTCTCCTTGTCAACTTCATTCAGCTTGTAGCTGATCCTTCCTTCTGTTGTTACCTGTCCACAAGCCATGTCTCTTATTATTGTGATCAAATGTGAAGTTCTAGGGTAATTCAGCATTCTTTCTTTGAAGTCTTGTCCTGATTCCCAAGGACACAGTGCTGCAAAGGATGCTGGTCCTAGCAAAGGGGTTTCAATTATGGCCCTTGAATCTGAATTGGAGTCTGGTGATGGCACTTTATGGACTGATGTTATTATACCTCCCTCATAGACTTTGCCTTTGAATTCTGAATCATTTGATTCTGGGAAGTATCCCCATGTCATTAGCACAGGGTGGAGATGAAGGTTTTTACCAATGTTCTTGTTTTTTAGTCCACTAGAGATTAACAAAGGGGGTGTCAAAAGTGCTCCACCAGCAGAAATTGTCACTTTGGCCTCAATTTGTAGCTTCATTGTGATTCTGCTGTTTAATGTTTTTGCCGTCACTCCTAAACATTTCTTCTTTCTGCCATTTCCACTCCTGTTACTTTCCAACAAGAACCTCTCAGCTTTGCATCCTGTTATTATTACTGCATCTCTTTCAACTGCATCTGCAAGCCACGTATCTTGAGTCCCTTGTTTCTCTCCTTTAGGACAGCCATAACCACATGAGCAGTAGTGATTCCCTGAAGAGTTTCTTGGCACATAGTCAACTTTGAGGCCAAGATTTTGACACCCTTTTCTCAGCACTTGGTTTTGGAATCCCTCTTGTGAACAGTTTTCTGTGACACCAATCCTTTCACACACATTTTCCATTGCAGAGAGATATTCTTGGCTTGAAAAGAAGGGAAGCTTGTGGCTCTCAGACCACTCTTTTAACACCTTGTGTGGGGTTTTAATGCATGCTGACCAATTAACAGCAGAGCCACCTCCCACTGTTGATCCTGCCAAAACTAGTACTCTTGAGTCCACAGAAGCAAGGATCCCTCCAGTTTCATATAGTTGATTCATGGAAGGTCCTTCTAGAGATGAATAATCCTGAGGAGTAAAATAGTTTCCTTTCTCAAGAACAACCACCTTGTGACCAGCACTTGAAAGAACAGCAGCTGCAACTCCTCCACCACAACCTGAACCAACAACTAGTGCATCACATTTGACTTTGAGGATGTTGCTTTTGGAGTCTAGTGTAACATTGAGGCCTTTATTGGCAAGAGACTGTTGAAGAGTGGAGTCAGATTCATTCATGGTTTCTATAATCCCCTTTTCAAGGGGCCTAGTGTTGGAGGTGTTGGTCATTTTCTCATCAGCAGGTACCTCATATCCAATGGCTTTCCATGCTGGGTTATCACCATTTTCATCAACCTGAAAAACATTTCCAGAAATTTTCTACAACTGTCCATTTTTCAAAAAAACTTTTAGGCTAAAATAATTCTGATCAATTTTCTATAACTCTAGTTCCTCATCTTATAATTTGGTTCAATTTGTTCTGATAAGTTTTAAAAGTTTCATTTTACTCTATTAAAATGTCTCTATTAGACTAAGTTGGCTCTTCTCTCAATTTACTATAATAACTTAGTCAACTTGATAACACATGACAAACTCTAAGAGATATCACATCAAATGAGCCTTGACAAGTTAACTAAAATTAACATAAAAAATGTTTAATTTTAGCTAATTGTGGTTAAGGCTCAATTTACTAAGTTAGATAAATAATAAGAAACCAAGTTGATTTTTCTGTCAATTTACTCTAACCAAAGGATCAATTTGGTCCAATAGAGTCACTTTAGTACTTTAAGAAACTAAAGTGAAACTTTTTAAACATAAAAGACCAAATTAAAACCAAAAAATAAAATGTACTAAAAATTATATTTTAGCCAATTTTTAGCATGTTAAATTGTCTATTACGATTTCACTATGTTCAGATGACAAGGAACAATGATAGTTAATAAGAGAACTTTGGATCAAGGCTGAATAATACCCAAGAGAAAAAAACAAAGAGGCACAAGACTTTGATGCAAGCAAAGGTCAGTCTAATGGGTGTGAGGAACCTATGCTTCAACCACTTCTGCATAATCTTTTCTCTTTTCTCCAAAGATATGTTTGAGAACTTGTTGATATAGGGCCAATTTTCACCAAGACAGAGGAAACCACAGAGCAACAAGGTGCCCAACCTTGTTGCCAGCAGCCATAAAACCACTCTAATCAGTATTACTGTTTCAATTAAACTTCTCTTAGTTATCATCTCGGCAACCTGTTGCCATTGAAAATGAAACAGGATATATGTGAGATATGAAGAATGTAGAGAAAAAGATTATTCAACTAATTTAACAAACATTACAATCACATTGTTCAAGTTCAGCTTAAAGAGTTTTTAAATAAATACCACCACATAAACGGATTCTACCAATATGGTTGGAAAAAAATGGGAATCTAAAATTTATCACAGTTGCACCTAAATTAGAATGCAATAAATCGATTTTAGATAAAAGAAATTTAATAGTAGGAGCCTAACCTAGACTAAATAATGAGTACCCTGGCCCCTAGTTTCACCACTTGGCTCTGAACTTTCTAATGCTTCATCATAAATTCATTGTGACGGTGAGTGATTGGAAATAAATAAAAAAAAATAAAACCAGTTGAAGTTATACTAAATAAATGAAGAAAAAAATAACCTATGCACTAATAATATAAAACAATTTTACACTATTATCCTGCTATCCAATTACAAACTAATTACTATATATATAATAACTATTTTAAAAAACTTATGAATTATATACAATATAAAAATTTACACTAACAATACAGTCATTAAATATATAAATGAATCCATTGATTTGGTTTGACACTAATGTATCACCTTTGGGATAACATAGTATTACAGGGAATTTCTTATCTGTGAAGCAGGCTAGGGTGCAGCGAAATGTTTCACTGTTTCAGCACTTCTCTTGGTAAGATGAAATGGATTTCAATTAACAAAAAATAATAAAATAATTGTAAGCACTAATTGTTTAGAAGATAAGCCAAATATTTATCCTTAAATTCTAGTAGATTAATGCTGCAATATGTTAAATTGAATCAAAAGTGAATGCACCAGTAATTAGGACACAAACTCATTCTATTTTTTTTTTCTCCCGTATTGCACAAATATATGAATGCCACATGAACTTCCTATCAAATAAACCAAATTATTTGAAAGCGGTTCTTTTTCAAGTACATGACCAGGACACGACACTCACATACAAGGACAGTAATAAGTAGTTGCCAGGCTGCAATGCACAATTTCAGTTATTATTTGTTAATTTTTCAGGTATAAGGTCAAGTGATATTTGGATCACATTTAATGATTTCTAGTATACACAGTTACATGTATCAATCCTTCAATTTCATTGCGAGATTCCCAAGTCTCATAAAAGGGGTGAATATCAATCTGGATTTTGCAATTACTGTCTTTCACTTACTAGTATTTGAAACCATTTAAATCCTCATATTTATGTGATCATCATGCAGGCACACACACATTAACAACATGGACAACTGCCTGGATTTGCGATATGCACATGGTAACTACGTGGGTCCCACTTATGCACTCAAAGCTGTTTTTTGCATACCGGGGTTTCTTGCAAAATCAGAACAAAAAAATAACACAGAAGAAGTGAGGAAGAAATTGTTAATTGCATACTTATAATACACTAGTATACTATAATATTACAGGATAAATAGTATTTTAGGTTTCTTAATTTTCGGTAAAAATTTATTTTAGTCATGCCAAGTTCTATAGAAAAAGACCAAATTTGCTGATTATAAAAAATAGGAGAACCAGAATCATCATTCTTAAAATACGATGACCAAGACCAAATTTAACAGGAAATTAAGAGTCCTGAAACATATTTTAATCTTTATTATATATTCATACCTCATGAGGGATTGGATAGCGAGAAGCAGAAATATCCAAGAAGGACTGAAGACTCTTATTGCTAGAATCATCATCATCATGGTCTTCCTTTCTGATCTTCAGAGCATCCATAGGCAAAGGAGGCAACACAACTTCACATATGCTTGTCAGTGACTCCATCTCAGCCGTAGAAAATCCATGTTTATATTTGTTATCTCCTCTCCCTCCCCTTAACAAAGGATGACACTCTTTTCTCATATCTCTTTCAATTTCTCTCTTTGATCACTTATGATGTTGAATTGTTGACCACCAGCTTAGTATGGCTGAGTACCTTATGCAAGAAGAACTATATGATATGCAAGGGTTTAATGGATTATGTGTATAAACATGCAAGTATTTATATATACACATAGAAATAGAGAATAACAATTATTTAAGTGAAAATAATTGTGAGGAGGTTGAGGGGGAAGAAAATGAAAAAAAAAAAAAGGTACATAAGATGTAATTGACCATAAAGTTTTTGTTTATTATTACTTTCATATAGTTTATACTTTTTGCGTTGTGGGGCGCCAAGGAGGTGTGGCTCCACTCTCATTAACTTTCGGAGTTTTCTATATCACACCTTCCATCGGTGGAAATGGGTAATTTACACGATTGGGTCATTTGGCTGCCATGTAAGTATGTATTTGTAACTAACTATGATCAGCTGCCCAACCTTTATATAGACATTTATTAATGAATATGTAACTATTTAAAGAATTAATGTTTAATATCTTTACTTTTTACTACTAACTAAAATTTCGATATAGACTTTTATTTATGAATGTACATGAATTTATAGAATGTTTAATATGCTTTTACTAATAAATAATAAGTTGTTTTTAGAAGTTAAAAAAGATTGTTAATATTTTTTTTGTCATGCGTCAAAGATCACATGTTAGCTTTAATTCATTGGTAGACTAATCTAGTTTATGATGTTTCATTATAAAAAAAATTATACACAAAGAGAATCAAATTCTCTCTGCACGCGCATATAACGAAATCTTACATATCCTATGGGTAAAATATTTGTAATATTTTGATTATAATAATTTTGTTTTATTTTAAGTTAATGTCTTTACCATAGTCATTAAAAAAATTATTTGTACATTATTTTATCTAAATTTTAATAATTTTGTTTTTTTAGTTAATGTCTTTACCATACTCATAAAAAAAATTATTTGTTCATTATTTTATCTCAATTTTCAAAACTACCCATGAGAAAAGAACTAAACTAAAGTATAGTATCTTTGATATTTTATATTATTTTTGTATAAAATTGAAATTTCAATTTGTTAAATTACAAAAGTCAGTCTTAATTATCGAGAAACATATTCCAATTTTTTTATTATTAAAAAGAAGTACTACAAATAATTAAGAATTTGGTAAAGAAAAAAACCTTAGACAGATCACATGTGTTTTAAATTTATTTGTATGCAACTTTTATTGCTGATAAATGATAATAAATGGTTCTTTTTTTTTTTAACCATATCCATCGAGAGAATCTGTAACAACAAACAAGAGACTGTTTGAATTTCAGTTGGCACGAATTTTAGTTACTTCTCAAACGTGCGGTGCGTTAGATTTTATCTCAGCTGATTCCACAACACAAATTTGACTTTTCTAATCTATACAAAATAAAGTCAATAATTTTAATTGTGGATAAAATAGTTAATCATTAACATTTTAATATATTTATGATTATGTAATTACTCGTAATAATTAATTTAATTTTATCATTCATAATAATTTTATTTGTAATAAAAAATAATCTTATTTGAGCAAATGATCTTACTCCACTCAAGTAAGATGATGTCTAGTAGAAGATATTTAATGTCTTTTAAAAAATACTTATAGTTATTTTTTACTAACAATTAAAAATTACTTATTTTATTCTGAAGTAAATTAGCGACATTGGAAAATTTAGATCCCTACACACGTAGTGTTTTAAATTTGTCCCCTCAAACTATTAATTTGAATTTTATTTCTACGTATATTAATTTTTAAGTGCGCGCAATTGTGTTTAGCTCTTATTATTATATTTATTAAATTTGTTAATGTACGCGTTTACTTATTTTTTCTTATAACTGAAATATACTAGTAAGTTATAATTAAATATTATTTTAAAATTTATTAATGGTATAACTTTTTTCTTAAGAAACTAATGATATAACTTACTAAAACATAGCTAAGTTTGCGATTTCTAAACCGTCAATCTTTCTAGTTGGATAATCTCTCTTCTTTTTGTTTCCATTTTTCTTGTCCGCGACTTGCAGGCCTCAGTTCCGATTCAGATTTCTCTAACATGTGTCTTTTTGCACATAGACCAAAGTGAATTAATTTATTTTGTCATGGGTTAAATTTATGCATGAATTGCATATAAAATAAATGGTATATATGTAATTTCTGAAATAAAAATACAGTTTATAATACAAGAACTCAAGAAGTAAAATGTTTTCCTGATTAATTACCGACAAACTTAGAAAATATTTTTCTAAATTATTCTTCATTTTCTGGAAGCAACTTTATATGAAAACATTATTTTCTTACAGAAAATTGATATGTTTTCTCAAATTAAATTGTTTTTACTGCTTCTCAAATTAAATATAAACATTGCATCATATATATGGAGAAAACTTATGCACAGTTATATATATAATACTCTTTTTACGTACTATTGGAAACACCACATGTTTTCTGCATTCCCTCAAACCAGCCAACTGCTCTTTCCACTTCCTTGTAACTGTTACTACTAATCAGCCAAATGCAATGCTTTTAGTGCAAAGCAGTACCAACAAGATACAAGGCACTCAACCTAAGTTTTGTTCATAAACTAAACATTTTAAATATAGTACTTTTGAATTTAATTTTCAAATTACAAGAGAAAAATCAAGCACAATACTAGTACTACTCTTAGAATTGGTTTTACCTTAAACAATTATTTTTGCTTTTTCTATTTTTGGGAAGGGAGAGTTTGTTAGGAGTTAGGAAATTATGTTACTTCTCATAACAAACTTTCCTATGTGATTAGTGGAAGTGTAGTAGTCTTTATAAGGCTCGTAACTAGCACCATTCACAATGGAACAATACACAAAACACTCCTCTCCCAATAATTCTCTCATCTTCTTAAAACACTCTCGATTAGCCTAGGTGTTCCTCTCTTTTCAATAACATATTGGTATCAGAGTCCAGGTTGGGTTTTCTAGGGAAGTTGTTCTTGGTAAAATCAAGAATGGGTTCTACAAAGTTTGATATTGAGAAGTTTACCATCAAGAATGATTTCAGATGAAGATAAGGGTGTTGCTGGTTCATCATGGACTGGAGCAGGCTCTTGAAGGAGAAAATGGGTTACCTACAACAATGTCAGAAAGGGAAAAGAAGGAGGTTCTTGACAAGGATCATAGTGCTTTGATCCCGTCTCTTGGAGATAAAATACTGAGGGAAGTTTCGAAAGAGAAATCAGCTGCTGCGATTTGAAACAAGTTGAAAAATCTATACATGACCAAATCGTTGGCCAACATGTTATACTTGAAGCAGAAATTATACACCCTCAAGATGACAATAGGAAAGTCGTTGGAAGATCATTTGGATGACTTCAATAAGATCATCCTTGATCTAGAAAATATTGAAATCACCCTAGAAGATGAAAACCAAGCACTCTTGCACTTGAGATCATTACGGAACAAGTTTGACAACCTCTCTGATACTCTCATCTATGGCAAGGATACTCTCTCTTTAGAGGAAGTACATGCAACTTTGTTTACAAAGGAGTTGAGGAGGAAGTCAGAAAGTAAGGGCAATCAAGATGCAGAGGGATTGTTCACTAGTTTGAGGCCTAGAAAGAAAGAATTTGAGGACAAGAATGGTACAAGATCCAAATCGAAAGAAGGCAAGAAGAAGAGATGTTTCATCTGTGGAAGTGAAGAACACTTCAAGAAAGAATGTACCGAGTATACGAAGAAAAAGAAATAAAGGGATCACAACAATGGTGATGTAGACGTTGCCTTAGAAGGGTGTGAAAGTGTTGATGTCTTATGTGTTTCAGAGGCACCAGTCAAACCAGATTGGGTTCTTGACTCGGGTTACTCATTTCACATGTGTCCTACAATGGAACAGTCCAATTCTTATGAGAAGATTGATGGAAGGCAAGTTTTACTTGCCAACAATAAAGCTTGCAAAGTAGTGGGAATTGGTACTGTTACTCTAAAACTTATTGATGGAGTTACTAATACACTGCAAGGGGTTAGACATGTGCCAAAATTGAGGAGGAATCTAATCTCTCTAGGGATGCTTGACAAGCAAGGTTTTGTGTGCAGGGCTGAGGGTGGAGTTCTCAAGATCACCAAAGGTTCCACGGTGTTCATGAGAGGCAAGTTGAAAAATGTCTTGCATCTTTTGGCAGGAAATGTTCAAAAAGGGGTTATGGCAAGTGTGACCGAGGAAACTAATTCGCATGTAAGTCTCTGGCACAAAAGGCTTGGACACATGAGTGAAGGAGGGTTGAAGGAACTCAGCAAGAAGAAACTACTAGGAAAAGATAGTGTTGTGTCACCACAATTTTATGAACAGTGTATTCTTGGCAAGGCAAAGAGGTTAAAGTTTGTCACTGTTGTGCATCACTCCAAAGGTACACTTGAATACATCAACAGTGATGTATGAGGGGCCAACAAGAGTACCATCACACAGTGGAACAAGTATTTCCTTTCTATAATTGATGATTTCTCTAGGAAGGTATGGATCTACAACTCAAGCAGAAAAGTGAAGCCTTTGAGAAGTTCAAGGAATGGAAGGTACTGGTCGAAACTCAAACCAACAAAAAAGTCAGGAAACTCGTAACAGACAATGGTTTAGAGTTCTGCTCAAAAGAATTCAATCAGTTTTGTAGAAAACAAGGGATTAAGAGGCATAAGATAGTAAGGGGCACTCCCCATCAAAATGGACTAGCCAAGAGGATGAACTGAACCCTTATAGAGAGAGTCAAATTGATGCAAATTGTTATGCACATTCTGGCCTGAAGTTGTGATGACCATAACTTAATAAATAGAAGTCCATCCACTACTATTGAGATGAAAACTCTAGAAGAAAAGTGGAGTGGTTACCCTCCAAATCTTGGACATTTAAAGACCTTTTGATGTGTGGCATATGGTCACATAAGGCAAGGAAAACTAAAACTAAGGGATCTAAAGTGTATGTTCCTTGGATATCCTCAAGGAGTCAAGGGCTATAGGTTGTGGTGTATGGAGAAGGTCCAACCTCAAGTTTTGATCAGTAGAGATGTTGTGTTTAGGGAATCTAAGATGTATTACACAAGGAAGGCCTTAACAGATCAATAATCAGGATCAAGCATAAATGATAGTGTTCTGATGGAGGTAGAGCCAGTAAAAGAAAGACCAAGACTAGAGATCAAAGTTGAGAATCAGAAGAATGAGCCTGCACAGACTTAACCTAATCTACAAAATTATAAATTGGCCAAAGATAGGGAAAAAAGAGTCATTAACCCACCACTAAGGTTTGACCATGCTGACATGGTTGCTTTTGCACTGAATGTAGTACAAGAAATAGAGACTAATGAGCCTAGGAATTATGTTAAAGCCATCAAGAGCAAACAATCTAAAAATTGGATTGCTACTATGTATGAAGAAATCAATTCACTTTAGAAGAATGACACTTGGGTTTTGGTGGAGAAACCAAAAGGGACTAGACAAGTCAACTGCAAGTGGATCTTCAAATTGAAGAAATTCCAGGGATTGAAAAAGCAAGGTTCAAGGCAAAGATTAGTTGCAAGAGGGTTCACTTAGAGGAAAGAAGTTGACTACAATGAGGTATTTTCACTACTTGTAAAAAATTCTTCAATTAGAATGATACTTGCACTAGTAGCTCAAAACAAACAAGAACTGGAACAATTAGATGTGAGAACAACCTTCCTACATGGAGAACTGGGTGAGAAGATTCATATGACTTAACCAGAGGGATTCATCAAAGAAGGTGATGAGAACAAGGTGTGTTTGTTAAAGAGGTCACTCTATGACCTCAAACAATCTCCCAGGTAGTGGTACAAAAGGTTTGACACCTTCATTATGTGTAGAATGGATTCAAAAGGTGCAACTGCTATATGTAGATGACATGTTGATAGCTTGCAAAAGCAAAGTGGAGATTGTAAAGGTGAAAGAAATGCTTAAAGGTGAGTTTGAAATGAAGGATATGAGGCTTCCTAATAAGTTCTAGGAATAGAGATCCTGAGGGATGGAACCAAGAATATCTTGACTGTTACATAGAAAAGCTATATAGCCAAAGTGTTGAAGAAGTTTAGTATGGAGAAGTCCAAGCCAGTGACAACTCATATGGCTCAACATTTCAAACTTTCACACCAAAATTCACTAAAGTAAGAAGAAGCAAACTATATGAAAAATGTACCCTATGGAAATGCAGTAAGGAGCTTGATGTATGTAATGATATGTAGAAGGTCTGATCTAGCCTACTCAGTAAGTCTAGTCAATATATACATGGGGAAACCATGAAAACTACACTGGGAGGCTTCGAAGGGAATCCTAAGGTACTTGAAGGAAACCATTAAAGTTGAATTGTTGTATAAGAAACACAGAGAAAGTGCAAAGAATGTGACAGGATTTGTTGACTCAGATTATGCTGGATGCATTGATACTAGGAGGTCATTAACATGATATATGTTTCAGTTTCGTGGAAACACTGTTAGCTGGAAGTGCAACATGTAGAAGGTGGTCTCATTGTCCCCAACGGAAGCAAAGTTCATTGATGTGACTGAGGCAGTGAAAGAGACAATATGGATGAAAGGAATGACAGTGAGTTTATAGGCTCAGAAAAGAGTTGCTATGGTCCATTGTGATAGCCAAAGTGGCATATATTTGGCTAAAAATCAAACATTCTATGAGAGGACTAAGCATATAGATATCAAGTTTCACTTTGTGAGAGAAATCATTGGAAGTGGAAAGTTGAACCTAGAGAAGACCAGCACTGATCATAATTCAACAGATGCTTTGACTAAGGCTCTACCTGGACCTAAGTTTCTTCATTGTATACCCACAGATTAACACATGCTCAACTTATCACTTATACTCAATCTCAATCACAATTTCATGATCTGAAAATGATATGTCATTATGCCTCATATTTATGTATACATCTTCATAACATTCATAACAATATTCATAAGTTACAATATACACATATAAATCATAATATTCTCAAACCACACACATGTGTGCGCACGCACGCGCACACACACACACACACACATCACTCTCTTTTACAATAAATCTCTTCTTACTTAATCTCGTCAATTCACGCTAATTAGAAAAAGCCCTCATTTCTAGGGTTCACACTAAATACAAGAACATATCAATTTCACAACAATCTCTCATCTGGAGATTAATTGATCCTCAAACATATATAATTCACAATTATAGTTGTAAAGATAGAATCAAAATTGCAGAAACACCCTAAAACCCATCTCAATGGTTCCTTTATGGATCCCTACACATGTTCTCACTACTCCCTAACTGTGAATAACTCATCACTTACCTCTAAACGGGCTCACGTGCATAATCTGACAATGATAACAACATCTTTAGTGGTTTCCTTAGATTCCTCAAGCTTTTCTTTAGGTTACTCTGCTAGGGTTTCCAAACATTAGAGAGAAGGAGATGGGATTGGAGCCTCAATTTTACTGGCTCTGTGCGAGGAACATTTCTTTCTCTACAAACATTATTTTGCAAATCCCAATTGTGGGAATGTGAGAAAATGAGTTGCAAAGGTAAAAACGAATTTGAGAGAAAAAGAGTGTAGAGACGTATCTTAAAATGTAAAAACTGATCTAATATGTCTCTATTTATAGTTAGGATACTCTCAACCTATTATTTACTCTATTTTTCTTTATTTTATTATTTTATAAAAAGAAACTTTATTTTACTCTTTATCAAATGAATAAATAAAACATTCTTTTTTATTTTCTAAAAACAGATATTTATTTTATTTATCTTAAAAACATTATTTTAATTAATAAATTATTTCTCCATATTAATTTAATTACAAAAACCTCATTATTTTTTAAAAACTCTATTTATTTTTAAATAAAATCCTTTTAATTTATTTTATGAAAAATGGGGTGTTACATGAAGCACCTTACATGCCACCAACACTCGCTACCTCTACCTCCCCAGGCAACAACAACTTCATTGTTGTCGCAACCAGAAGGCGAGGCTTCACCTTTCACCACATCGAGCTATTTGACCTCGTTAGTAACGAGTTCACTGAGTTGACTCAGTTGGTCTCTCCTAATTCTCATCACCTTAACATGATCATCTTGCCTGATTAAACCCAAGTTAGGTACTATAGATGCAGAGGTGAACCCAACCCTCATAGTAGCCCATAACGCTTGGCCGAGTTGTTGTTATAATAATCGACGATCTCAGAATCTGGAGTGCTGGACAATGGAACGTCCAATAGAGTTGACCCAATCCTCCTTCTCCTTCTCGGAATCGACGATGAAGTACATGGTGTCAGAGCGCGTGGAGAGCTCGAAGGCATTTGGCTTATTGAGGATGTCTTCCGTGCCTTTGATTGAGACACGTGGCAATGGGGATGATGCCGTGTGGACAAGATGAGCACATGACGGAGGATTCCTTGAACCAAAAAAGCTAGCCTTGCTAGAGGATGAACCAGCGGAGGGCTAGGTCTTGATGTACTCGCCCTGCTTGGTGAGCCAGTTAGTGCGCTCGGGGTTGAACCATAACTCGGTTCCATCATAGTTGGTGGCGTTGTCCATCATGCTGGTCTCTGTGCACCACAGGCTCGTCATCAAAGCTCAAAGATGAGAATGCAGAGAGAGAGAAAGAGAATAAAACACAACTTAGGAAAATGATTAAGACATGGCACTACGTGTTTAGTGATAAGGCTTGATGGCGTGACACTCTGTCTATCACATCATCACTTAATGGAAGGGGACTAATGGCAGGTATGAAGTTGAAACGTAAATTTTTTTAGAGACTTAGTTGAAAAAAGGGAATGTGCAATAGTAATTTGAAAATGACCTATTTTTCAGGTATGAAAAATTTAATTAAGTCATTTTTTTGTTAAATTTGTTTATATGTTAATAACAATTAGAATTATTTTAAATAATAAGAGCAATACACAATTAGTCTAAATAAATAAGAAAAAATTATAAGAAGTCCTTGGAAGAAAATAGCATGTTTAAAAAAATTAAAGAAATTTATTTGAGGGTATAATTACAAAATGAGATTCAAGACCACGAGTAAATTTTTTTAATACAAATTAAAGAAAATGAGTTAATTTTCCAAATTAAATCATAACATTGGTTCTTTTTAAATTTATATTTTAAAATTTTCATAAAGTACTAAAAAACATAAAATGTCAATTTATTAGGAAAAGAAATGTGCCAAAGATAATTTCTTTCTTCCCATATAAATAACATCCTTCACCTTATTTGTAAATCATTCCAATAGAGAAAGAGAGAAAAAGGCTTTAGTGAGAGAAAAACTTTAGTAAAAGAAAATATTATTATTTTCTGGGTGTAATTGGGTTGTGAGTTGAGTGCTTGTAAACACTATATTTTATTTTTCCCTTTTCATTAAAAGGTATGTAGCAACCCATGGATGTAGGCATAATTGGTTGAACTCCATTATAAATATTGTGTGTGATTATTCTGCATTTATTCTATTTCTCACAAATTTGATTATAGGAAATTTATGTAATTTTTCAACAATTGGTATGAGAGTTATGGTTGTTATTTCTATCAATTATATTAAACAATCCAGCGGGAGTCAAATTTGAGTGGGAGTAATGGCTGCAAAAAAAGGAAAGGTGAAAATTGAGAAGTTAGATGGTGCGAACTTTAGCTTTTGGAAGATGCAAATCAAAGATTGTATAAAAAAATGTATCAACCTCTTTCAGGAAATTGACCAGAGGGCATGACAGATGAAGGTTGACAAACAAGCTCTCAGAGTTATCTTTTTGACATCATCCTGAAATGTTGCTTTCAACATTGCAAGAGAAACTACCACAATGGATATTATGGCGGCATTTTTCAAGTATATATGTATGAAAAGTTGTCAGCCTCAAACAAAGTTAATTTGATGAGGCGATTGTTTAGTTTGCGGATGACATAAGGTACACTAGCAACACAATTGAGTTCAGTTGGAATTGAATTTGATGAAGAAGTACGAGCATTGGTACTTTTATCTTCTCTATCAGAAAGATGGAATGCTACTATCAGAGTTGTGGGTAGATCTAGTTCTCAATGAAGAGATCTGATAGAGAAAGTCAGGTGAAATGTCAACCTCTTCAATTTTGCATATAGAATCAAGAGGAGGAAATCCAACTAGAGGATATGAACATGGAAAATCAAAAGATAGAAGGTCGTCCAAATCCAGGAATCATTGAAGTTCCCACAGCTCAAAGATTATTGAGTGTTGGAATTCCCCATAACATGCCACACTTATGCGAGCTTGACTTCATCATTTACACTACTAAAAAAACTTGTTTTTTACGACGCACATTCTAAGAAGGTTATACGGAAACTGTCTTAGAATGTGACACGGAGGAATTTTTGTAATTAAGATCACTGTATTTTATTTTTATAACGCACATTCTAAGACGGTTATGCATAACCGTCTTAGAATGTGACACAGTGGCATTTATGTAATTATTGGAAATTTAAACGAAGACGGGTTTCAAGAAAGAACCGTCTTCGTATGCGTTCCACAATAAAGCCCAATAAAGGAAAGAATGTTTACTAAGCTTGGTCGTTTGAGTTTAGAGCCAAAATCTGTAACTCCTCCAAAGCGAACAAAATGGATTGAAAGAGGAAAAGGCCACCATAGATCTGAAACAGAGATCACAAGGTTAACGCTTTTATTCTCCATTGGATGTTACCCCAAACACCCCGTACCTATAATCTAGCACCAATCCAACCCGTTTTCACTCGGATCTAGGACCTCAGGTAATCCCCCATGAATTTTCAATTATTATCAATGCTTTTTCAACTTTAGTTTATTAATTCAGCCAGGGTTTAGTGTCTAAGTGAATAAGGTTGGGATTTGCGATGGCTCCGACAATGATCCGGAAGGTGATTGAGGTGGTGAAGGACCAGACCAGCATAGGAATAGTCAAGGTCGCGAGCAACATGGCGTCGGAGATGGAGGTCACGATTGTGAAGGCGATGAGCCACGAAGATGACCCTGTCAGTGACAAGTACATAAGAAAGATCTTGAACCTCATGTCTCACTCGTGCGGCTACATCCACACATGTGTCACCGCCATGTCCAAGCGATTGGGTAAGATGCGCGAATGGATTGTGTCGCTCAAGGCACTGATGCTCGTGAACAAGCTCATGAACGAGGGTCCACCATTCTTCCAACAAGAGATCCTCTACGCCACCCGTAAGGGAACCAAGCTCCTCAACATGTCTGATTTCAGAGATGAGGTTCACTCTAGCTCCTGGGATCACTCCGTTTTTGTTAGGACCTATGCTTTTTTATCTCGATCAGAGGCTTGAATTGATGTTGTTCGATAGAAAAAGCATAGTCGCCGCCGTCAATGGTGGCAGTGATGATAGGTTTGGAGGAAGAGACAATTATAGTGTCTACGTCCCATTCATTGAATCTAATAGTAGCATATGACAAATAAATTTATTCAAATAATTCAAAAGGATATGACATTTAATGTTTACTTCTAGTTTTGAAGCTTACCTTACTAGATATTTGCTTTTGGGTGCAGCTGCATAATCCCGTGACACACTGCAGTTGGGACTAAGATGAGACTACACTGTAGTTGAAATGTTGTATCTATGAAATTTATAGTTATCTTTTTTGTTGTATGCTAAATATTTTTTTGGGCCTTTTTACTTGTTGTCAATTATTTGTAGTTTAGACATGCAATACTTTTGTATTTACTGCACTTTTCATATTTGGGAACATTCTACAAAGTTATTGTGGAATAGGATTTCATTTGAACACTTGCTTTTCCATTTATACTACTTCAAGTGGTAGCAGTAGCATTGTTAGACTACACCTTTTTTTTCTCTGCCTTGTGATGAGGTAAAATCTCACAAATATTATAACTTTGATCTAGGGAAGCAATGGCATAGAGAGGAAATCTTTTGAAAAACATAAAAGAACGTTAGTTTTGGATGTGCCAGTCATCACCTGCAAGCTCACCCACAAGGTTATAAACAGATATGTTACCTTTCTTTGGGCTGAAATTTCTCAGCATTATTTATTATTTATGTATATTGCTTGGTTGCTTAGTTATACTTACATGCCATATGTATTTGAATATATATGAGTTCTTATTCTTTTTTTTATATCCCAGGGCTTTTGTGGAAAGGAATTATAAGGAACTAAAGACATTGAACCCAAAATTGCCCATATTAATCCGTGAGTGCAGTGGAGTTGAACCCCAATTATGGTCAAGATATGGTATAACCATCTTAAATTTAATTCTTTATCTTTTACATTTGAATTTGTCACCTTGTGTCTTGCATTCACATTTTGTATCACCATTACCAACCCTTTCATGCCCTAGTTTTTATAATATGAACTAAGGATTTATAAATTGACATTAATGCACTTAGACAAAAAAAATTAGTTAATTTGCATTGTCCCCTTAATTTCATATCTGGGGCTACAAAGTTATGAAAAAAAATAGAATTCAGTGGGGCTGCAAAGTTATGAAAAAATAATAGTATTAGTTGCCACTAGAAAGTAAATTTTAATATTATCCCAATTTTGATTGTTATCCAAAAGCAAAATTATGCTTCTTTCTTGCACACAAAAATAATATAATGTGGTTGAAAATTCAATTGTACAGGTGTTAAATTTGTGTAGCTGAAATCTCAGCCTATTGAATCCATCCCTGTATTAAATATTGCATTAATATATCTGGATTGCAAGAGAATAATTTCATGGGGATAAGGTTCATGCCTTCTGCAATCTATAGGGTGCTTCATTTTTTGGGCATAATTGATACTCAAACACAATAACTTTACATGCTTTTATTTAGTTGTAAGAAATACCCTCCTATTGTGCACTTCTAGATTACTACTGAAAGAAATTATGTTATCATTTTTAAAAAAATTTGGTCAACATGCTTTCTTATGTAAATGTAAACAAAATAGGTATGCATGACAAATTTCGCAGGAGGGGAGAATCTAAAATAAGGAAAATATATATTGCACTTGCTTTAAGAAAGGCCCGAAAGTTACATATAATGATGTAATGTTGATTAGCTTCTAGCTTATGGGAGCTTTTCAATTGTAAAACTCAACTATTTAAAACATTTCCAAGGCAAGAATTCTAGTTTATAAAGGGAGCTTTTCAATTGTCCATCTTTGACGTTCCTTTCTGATTATATCTTGTTAAGGTATCTTTTTTTTATTTGCATCGTTTTCAAAATCTATTTGTGATGGACCCTGATTTCCTATAATTTGTTCCGTAATTCTAGATTTGGGTGTTGAGAAAGGCATCAAATTGGAAGGCTTATTAGAGGCACAAATCTTTAAGGCACTTGAAGATTTGGTAAATATTTGACTGCTAAATATATGAATGCTAAATATTTGTCTCTTTTCCACCTTTATCCATGTTTTTGGTGTATGCTAAATATTTGACTGCAAAATAGTAATGACAAATCTTTTGGTTCTAGAATTTATAGATTAAATGTATTGGTGTTTTTTTTTTCTATGTATCATTTGCCTCTTATGTTGTTAATTAAGTGTATGATAAATTGCTTAATTTTTTCATTAAATTTGTTTGTTGGTTATGAATTTAATAATAACTATTTAGAGGTAATTAATTTAATAGGTTTTTAATTTTTTTAAAATATATTGAGGATTCTAAGACAGTTCTTTGTCTTAGAAATAAATCCTTCTAAGATGGTTCTTAGCGAATAACTGTTTTAGAAGGATCTCTTTCTAAGACGATTTTTTAAAGAACCGTCTTAGAAATGGACGCACATTCTAAGACAGTTGTTTTTGAGACTGTCATTGAAAGTCTTGATTTTTTATGACGTTGGCTACAAAGGCGATTCAAAATCGTCTTTGAATGTGTTGTAGAACCGATGTAAAAACACGCTTTTGTGGTAGTGTTAGCTTTTAAGTTCCTCTTGCTCAAGCATTCAGGAAGACTCATTTGAGTGAGGCATGTCAATGACTTGAAGAAGTATAAGAAAGTTGCATCATATGAGGAAAGAATTCATTTGTATGATGAACAGGTAAAAAACTTGAAGAAGATGCTTGCAAAAGAAGAGACTCAATGTCAAGGATATGTCAAAGTTATTGAAGAACATAGGAGAAAGAGGGTGAAGATCTTAGGTTGCATTATGGTCTTCCTTTGGGGTTTGTTGAGTGTTTTACCACTACATTTGCAATGAAGTAGTTCTTGTAAATTGTTGTTGATTTTTTTTTTGTTGAAGAACTAGTTTAAGGTTGTGATTGTGATTATGGTTAGGGGCTATATTAATGTAATTAATCACAAGTTTTTTTCAAGTTTAGTAATGACATTTTGAAGAAGTATTGACAAGCTCAATTGTGACAATAATCATTTTTGTAATTTCGATTGGTATTGACATTTACATTTTAAGTCCCTATTAAATTGTTGAACATTGTTTGATGTCCCTATTAAATTGAAAAAAAATTATTTGAAGTCCCTAATCACATGTCATGTCTTATCTGGACACCCAACTCAACATTGGACATATATCAATAATATTGTTTTTGGCTTACTTTATCCTTGTGAGTTGTGAACAATAATTTGGTAACAATATGCTGAAAGAAATGCAGTTTGCATAGATGATTTGGCAGTACCTATGCTGCCAAGAACGCTTGGTTTGGGTTTATTTTAGGTTGCTTTGGAAGATTCCTTGAATACAACAACAACAACAACGCCTTATCCCACTAGGTGGGGTCGGCTACATGGATCAACTTCCGCCATAATGTTCTATCAAGTACCATACTTCTATCCAAATCATTAAGTTCGAGATCCTTTTTGATAACCTCTCTTATAGTCTTTTTGGGTCTTCCTCTGCCTCGAATTGTTTGTCTTCTCTCCATCTGGTCTACTCTCCTCACTACAGAGTCTACCGGTCTTCTCTCTACATGTCCAAACCACCTAAGTCTATTTTTCACCATCTTCTCTACAATAGGCGCTACTCCAACCCTCTCTCTAATAGCTTCGTTTCTAATTTTATCCTGTCAAGTCTTACCACACATCCACCGCAACATCCTCATCTCCGCTACACCTACTTTATTCTCATGTTGGCTCTTGACCGCCCAACATTCTGTTCCGTACAAAATCGCCGGTCTTACCGCAGTCCGATAAAACTTTCCCTTTAGCTTAATCGGTACCTTTGCATCACATAACACCCCCGATGCTTTTCTCCATTTCATCCATCCTGCTTTAATGCAATGATTCACATCCCCTTCAATTTCTCCATCATCCTGTATTACAGACCCAAGATATTTAAACCGTGTGACTTGAGGGATAATATGGTCTCCTATTTTCACCTCTGAGTTAGAAACCCTCCTTCTTTTGTTGAACTTACATTCCATATACTCCGATTTGCTTCTGCTTAGGCGAAAACCATGTGTTTCTAGAGCTCGTCTCCAAGTTTCCAACCTCTCATTCAACTTCTCCCTCGACTCTCCAAGGAGGACTATGTCATCTGCAAAAAGCATGCATCTCGGCGCTATCTCTTGGATTTTTTCCGTGAGGACATCCAGAATTAAGGTAAAAAGGTAGGGGCTAAGGTTTGACCCTTGATGCAAACCAATTGTGATGGGAAAATCGTCTGACTCTCCACCCTGTGTCCTAACACTAGTCGATACCCTATCATACATATCTTGGATAGCTCGAATATATGCAACCCTAACCCCTTTCTTCTCTAGAGCTTTCCACAAAATCTCTCTAGGCACTCTATCATACGCTTTCTCCAAGTCAATAAAAATCAAGTGCAAGTCTTGTTGGTCCATGCGATATTGCTCCATCACCCGCCGTAATAAATAGATCGCTTCCATGGTCGACCTTCCCGGCATGAAACCAAATTGATTCTCAGTAACTTGAGTCTCCTTTCTTAATCTCCGTTCGATCACTCTTTCCCATAATTTCATGGTATGACTCATGAGCTTGATTCCCCTATAATTTGCACAATTTTGTATATCCCCCTTGTTCTTATAGATTGGCACTAACGTGCTTCTCCTCCATTCCTCCGGCATGCGTTTTGACCTCATAATTTCATTAAAGAGTTTGGTGAGCCACTCAAGCCCTCTATCTCCAAGAGTTTTCTACACTTCAATAGGTATGTTGTCTGGCCCCACCGCCTTACCGTTACTCATTCTTTTCAACGCTTCCTTTACTTCCTGTTTCTGAATCCGACGATAGTACTTATAGTCCCGGTCCTCTTCTCTTGTGTCTAGACTGCTAGAGTCATATCCATATCCATCATTAAATAAGTTGTGGAAATACGCCTTCCACATTTCCTTGATATCTTTTCCATGCACTAAGACTTTGCCTTCTTCATCCTTAACACACTTTACTTGATCCAAATCTCTAGTCTTCCTCTCTCTACCCTTAGCAAGCCTATATATAGATCTTTCTCCGTCCCTGGTTCCTAGAGCTTGGTATAGTCCGTCAAAAGCTTGGGCTCTTGCCTCACTCACTGCCTTTTTGGTTTCATTTCTAGCTATCTTATACTTATCCCAAGTTTTAGAATTTCTACACCTAGACCACTCCTTGAAACACTCCTTTTTTACTCTAACTTTGCTCTGAACACTTTCATTCCACCACCACGATTCTTTACCCCTAGGTCCAAAACCTCTAGATTCACCCAACGTCTCTTTAGCCACTTTAATAATCTCTTGGGACATCTTGTTCCACATATCATTTGCACTTCCTTGTGATTGTCCACACCATCCCTCCCATATCTTTTGTTGGAAGATTCTTTGTTTCTCACCCTTCAAGTGTCACCATTTGATCCTTGGTGCTACCATATGACTTCTTCTCTTTGCCCTATCTCTAATTCTTACATCCATGACCAAAACTCTATGTTGGGTAGTCAAGCTCTCTCCCGGGATAACTTTACAGTTCAAGCAATACTTCCTATCAGGCTTCCTGATAAGGAAGAAATCTATCTGAGAACATGTCCCTCCACTTTTGTAAGTGATAAGATGTTCCGCTCTTTTCTTAAACCATGTATTGGCTATAGAAAGATCCAAAGCCTCCGAAAACTCCAAGATGGATTTACCCTCCCCATTCATCTCCCCTAGGCCAAAACCCCCATGCACCCCCTCAAAACCTCTAGTCACGCTACCTACATGTCCATTGAGATCCCCTCCTAGGAAAACTTTCTCTCCTTGGGGTATATCCTGAAGTACCCCTTCTAAATCCTCTCAAAATTTTACCTTAAAGTGTTCTGCTAACCCAACCTGAGGTGCGTACCCACTAATAACATTAAAGGTGTCCTGTCCCACTACCAATTTTAAGGCTATGATACGATCTCCTACTCTTCTTACATCCACGACATCCTTCTTCCACTCCTTGTCCACAATAATCCCTACCCCATTTCTTAATCTGATTTTTCCCGTATACCACAGCTTAAATCCCGAGTTGTCTAATTCTTTCGCTTTTTCACCTGTCCACTTAGTTTCTTGTAGGCACATAAAATTGATCTTCCTCCTCACCATAACATCTACTATTTCCATAGATTTTCCAGTAAGTGTGCCTATATTCCATGTACCAAAGCGAATCCTCCTGTCATGAACTAGCTTCTTTACCCACACCCGTTCACGAAAATGTGGGAACCCTTGCTTACTTTTCACTACATCCGGGCGGCGATGCAGCGGCCCTTGCTTACTTTCCACGAAAATGTGGGAAGATTCCTTGAATGATTTGCAATTTTCACCCATTTTGGAATAGTTTTGAATTTGAAACAAATGTGTAAATGTTAACCATGATTTGTAGTGCAGATTAAGAAAGATGGGTTTTAAATTGATTTAGATAATGATGTTAATCATTAACCTCCGTGACCGATAAGAATTGCATAGGGGTGTGCAAAAACTAGTTCTGTAAAAAAAACCGAATTGAACTGGTTTTAAGCTGTTTTAATTAGTTCAATTTTATATCCAAATAACTAAATTAATTTAGAAACTCATTCAAAACCTATCTGATTTTAAAAAATTGGTTATGAACTAACCTAGTTTTTAACTGGTTCTAAGAGTCGAACTAACTTCGAACTAGTTTTTGAACTATTTTTTTCAAATAAAAAATATTTAAATAAAAATTAATTCGGTTAATCGAATTAATTTTGTAAAAATAATCTAGTTAACTGAATTGGTTTTATAAAATAATGCATTCCTTTTTTCTTGAAATAGTTTGGAAACAAAACCAATTAAATTTAGTTTCACTTACAATTTGATTCAATCCAAATAAGATTCGCATACTTATTATTGGTTAAGATCACATTTGACCTGATAGTTCCGGACCAAGCAATAATTTCTACGTAAGAACACAATTCAATCCTTTAGAAGGTTGTGTCATCAACATAGATTCACTCGAACCTATGTAGAGGGATAGGAAACTATATTTTCTCTAATGCTGAATATCTTTCTACGTTTTTATCATGTTTTAGAAGGATGTTTCCCTCAAAGTGAAATTTAGTTTTCAAAGTGAAATGTCGTTCAATTTCAATTATTATTGGTTTTTTTTTTATGGTCCATTCCCTTAGATCTAGTCAAAGGACCTTGAACAGTAAAATCTAGCTGAAGAACACCAGATTTCCGAGTTCTTCCTTTGTGTCCTATTTTGCTAGCAAAGTTTGGGCATGTTAGACAGAACCCAACAATGTCCATGTGCAAAAGTACTCAACCTTCTGAAAATTTGTGCTAAATAATCTATTCTATTTTTTTAGGAAACCAGTTAATTTTTTTTTCAAAAATAGTTTCCCTCCATCCTAATCGAAATAAAATAACTGCCCTGGACTGCAGAAATAGCAATGACAGAAAGTAGTCCTACCCACCCATTAATGAGAATTCTGCTCTTGTATGTTATCCATTGCTAGACCGTGAGAAAGGAAGTGGGCATCAGTTATTTATTTTTCCTTATTTGTGCTTCAGTATGGAAGAGTGAAATTTGAGTATTTACATTCTTCATTATTTTTTGAACACGTAGCTCCTTAACCCATTCTATACCCATCCATTCGGCCTCTATTTACATTATTAGTAAGCTGTAACCACTACTCATTTTATTTGTCTCTTCCTTCCTGAAATTGGGCCCAATGAGCCTGACATCTGGTGGAGCCCAAACCTAGTTTATATGTTTTTGAGGATATTGCATGTCTTATTTGTTATGGTCAAAATCTTTTTTTTTTTTTTTTGTAAATTTTCAAATCAATAATTTTAGTCTATCATCATATGACATCCTTTAAACGCGCGTGTCTAATGAAAGGTTAAGTGCTCATCCCAAGTAACACTATATAATTCCTAAAACTATTTATATTTAAATTATTATTGTAAATTATTTGATTAAAGATGTTTTGAAATTTTGTCTAATGAGTAAATTTAAATTTTCATCTCTAAAATATTTTTTTTTCTAGTTTTGATTCCTGTAAAATTTGAAGTGATTGTTTTAATTCCTATAAAATATTGAACTTTAATTTTGATCATGTAAAAGTTTTTCTTAAATTTTAATCCTTCTATAAATTAAAATAATAATTTTAATACTTAGAATTCATTTTAGAACAGATGAAAACATTTGTTTAGGTCTCAATTTTTTTTTACGGAAATACGTTGGCATGACCGTAGATATGTTTTATTATTAAGTGTCACCTAGGTTGATCATGTGCCTTTCCATTAAATAGTAGTTAACCAATGTCTAATAACAGTAAAAACTAAAATTAGTAATTTTAAATTTTAGAAAAATAAAAATCAATTAAAAACTTTTACAGGACCAACAACATATTTAACTATAAATAATGTTGATGTTGACAAATTAATTCGTAAATACTAAAAAGTCTTAATTAATGTAGCTTATGTTTGTTAACAAGGAAGAACTTCTTTTGATTACCATACTTAATTGAAGCCGAACAGCCAATCTTGACGTATGATCATCTTTTTTAGAATGGTAAGAAGGGCGGAAAAATCAATTACAACGATTTTTCCCTCAATTTGTTTAATTCAAAGAAAATATTAGCCATAGGGAGGACCTGTCTAAAAAATTGAACTATTTTCAGTTGCTTATTTCTTCTTGTTTGTAGGCATTGTTTGCATTGTAATCACGACATTCATTGTTAAAAATTGTTACCGATCATCATCATAAGTACGAATGTCTTTCATATTCTTTTTAGACTCTTTTTTGCTACAAATACTTTTATAACTTATTTTATGTGATTAATAACTATTGTTTTATATATAAGTTATGTTAATTACGAGTGAACCTTAATTTTTTGTTTGAGATTCAATATAATGATTCTTCTTGATAGTTTGAATTAATCATTGTACTGAATATTGAACTGTTTATTTGGACAATTTGAAAAGAGTCATTTTTTATAGTACATTCATTTGTATAGGTTAACTCTCTTTTATTTAATTTACATTACTAGAAAACAGGTTTTTAATATCGGTTATTAAGGACTTTCAACATTGATTATTAACCAATGTTAAAACTACCGACGTTAATTTATCAACATTAACATCGATTGTTTAAAAACCAATGTTATTGTAGCAAAAAACATCGGTTTTTTGAAAAATCGATGTTTTTTTCTTACCAACATCGATTTTTCGAAAAAATTGATGTTGTTTTATGATTTATTTTTAAATATCGTATTTGTTTTTTTAATTAGCAACCTGCATATCACAACTTATCGTTCAAAGTTGTATAAAAACACATAAAATCAGCCATGCACCAAATGTTATAAACAAAGTATATCAATATATCATGTACCATAAGTAGTTATAAACATTTCTAAACAAAATAACATATTATAAACAAAAATTTGCAAATTGATAATATATTAGAGTAGTAATATACATTAATTACAAACAAAGCCAAAATAAAACAAAGTTAGAAGATCATCTGGGAACTCAAATTCTCAAATATAATTTGAGTTCCAGGAAACAAATTCTATTTGTGCAAAAGTCATCCATCCATTTCCAATTTTTACGATCTTCTTATGATGATTATAAACTATTCTACACTTTGTCCTTTCAAAGTTCAAATAGGTGAATCCTGCAGCTTTCATAAATGAGTACATGGTACTCGGCACATCCTGAAATGCAAAAGAAATTCATATTAGATAACCATACGATATCAAAATTTGATATACAGAGAGGAGTGCTTAATTACTCATCAAACTACTGCAAGTCACTTTGTACTCAGTTAGGAGGACTTTAAAAGTGACTGAGTTAGGAAATTGGTGGAACAAAGAGTGTCATTTAGGAAAAGCTTTTGGTTCAGAGCTGCTTTTGAAGATGATGAGGAGGAAAACACTTTGTCTATAGTGGGTCAAGGTGACTTGATGATTTCCAGTGAGCCCATAGAACTCTCTAAGTTTTGTCCATCTAGCAAGTAGAGCTGGGCTCACCAGATCTTAGTTATATGTGATAGAGTGCATGTTGCCACTAGAGTATAGTAGATGTCAAGTAGGCTCTAGTTCATCCTTCCATTTTACAGCAAATGACATACTCATTTCACCATAAGGCTACATTTAACAAACAAATTAATATAAACAAAAGTATTGTTATATATCAAGTCATGTTTATTTTAGAATAGTCTTGAAATAATTTCTAACCTGATCAATAACAAGAACAATGTTAGAACATTTCATCTGATTCTTTGTTAATCTTCATCATTGTGTTAGCCATTTCCTTCCAGTTTTGTTGATGTTCATCCATGGTTTCTAAACTCCATTTACAATATAAGCATGACATTAATATGCATGATACATTTGACATAACTATATGATACCAATAAATCTGCACAACCAAGAATTCTCTCACCAGCACAATATGATACCAATATGATATTCCTATTTTAGGGGCCTAAGGCTGTGGCAGAATTCTCACACCGGCACAAAGTCTCATTAACAAGCACATACACACAAAACTATGCAAACCATAAACAAAATTGTGCAACAAAAGCCTATTTTCTAGTAGTGTGTACATGAAGCTACTATCATATGCATAGCCCAAAAGGCCAAAACTATATAAAACAGGATGCACTACCATAGCTTAAAAAGATATGTATAATTTAACTTCCATGGTAATAACCACAAACCAAGCAAAAATAAAAAACAAACAACAACACAACCATAGCTTATGAACACAAGCTTCATTAGAGAATCACAATAACAACAAAACTACCATAGCATTTACCACCATTATCAATTTCAGACATAAAGCAAAGGCATTGCGATGTTGTCACCATCTCACCCACGTTTCGTTTTCTTGAAACCAAATGGAGAAGACGAAACACGACTAAGGTGGTGACGACAAAATGCTAGAACACAAGGAAGAGGAAGCGTGAGGTGTTACTTGCTGACGGAACAAACACGGCGAAGAGGTGAACATGAAAGAGGAGGTGGGGAAGCAATTTTCGATGTTCACAATAGAGAACGCGCACAAGAAAAGGAACTGATCAGATGAAGAACAAGAAGGCAACACGACAAAATAGGGCTCATAGAGGCAATTCATATATTTTTAAATGTAGGTTTTAACACCGTTTTTTAGTAAAAATTGATGTTAACTAAGTGATGTTAACGTTAACATCAATTTTCTTTTATAAAAAACGATGTTAACGTATCATTTATTAATATCAATTTTTTGAAAAACTGATGTTATCATTACTTCACTAACATTGGCTTTTCAACAAGCTGATGTTAACTCAGTCATGTTGACATCGATTTTTCAAAAAACCGATGTTAATGAAGTCACGTTATTTACAATTATGCCACCACGTTTTTGTTAACATCAATTTTTATCCAAAATTGATGTTAAGGTAACGATGTTAAATCTATATTTTCTAGTAGTATTAATGAAATTTCAGTATAATGTATTTCACTTTTCTCTCCACGTGCATACTTGATTGTGGTGAAATTCATGTCACCACTTTCATGTCGTGTACTTGGAGATCAATGTGAAATGCTGCCAAAAAGTTTATGAAATCAAAGAAAAAAGACTTAACCTTTATGTATGAATATACTTAAAAAAAATGTCTTCTTGAATTAGATAAGATCACACCTTTAATGAAAAAAGTGAGGTTTTCGTGCATGGAATAACTTTGTGAGTATCATAGAGTTATTAGATGGATCAAAGTTGGATGAATGCGAGTTGCATGAGCCCTGCGTACGAGGAAGGGGTTGAACACTTCTTGCAATTCACCTTTGAAAAAACTCGACCAAATGAGGATGAAAAATATTTTTGTTCTTGTATAAACTATTTGAATGGAAACGAAAAGTACTAGATGACATATGAGAACATTTTCTATGCGATGAGATTAAGAAGAATTATAGGACATGGATATGACATGGTGAATTGACAGACATGCAAATGGGGTTCCAAACTAAATCGATTAATGTAGAAATGAGAGATCGACTAGAGGATATGATTTGTGATCTTGGACAAGAGTATTTTTAGCAAGCACATGCACCTATGTATGATACATTAGAAAGTGATTCAAAAAAAGCCTTTGTATTCGGGGTGTAAGAAGTCATTGACACTATTTTCAGCAGTGTTAAGTCTGGTTAATGTGAAGGTCAAATATGGGTGGAGTGACAAAAGCTTCACTTTATTTCTTCAGCTATGCTAATTGTTATGCATAAGTAAATTTTGTAATTAAGTCACACAGAAACCATCTGATTTTCCCTTTTTTATTGCTTCTTTTTATGTTAAATATTAGCATTTTGGCATCTTTTGAGTTTTTATCTAGTAGGTGCTCGAATTGATAAATTTATAATGCGTTGGTGATATATTTTTTTGTTGAAACACAGAAGAAGGCATGTAAGAGACTTGAAGATCTGGAGAGTCTCGCTCAGTGCGCTACACTCACTCAGCACATTGTGGTTGCTCAGCACGTAACCCTCATTTAGCATGAAGAAGTCACATGGGAAGCCAGTTATCACATGCAGGAGCGCTTAGCGCATGGCCATTGAAGGTAACAAAGAGAAAGAACAAAGAGAGAGAACAATTCATTTAGCATCCCACGGAGAGCATAAAGCTAAGGCACGTCTATTGAAGTGAAACCCATCCATTTGGAACTTTTCTTGCCCTTCCTCTCCATTTTCCTCCATTCTCTTCCACCACCTTCATCCCTTTTAGTATTTATAAGCCTCCTATGATGATGGGAAACTAAACCACCCTTGTTGGGAGCTTAGCGACCAAACACTCTTGATGTAATGATTCTTACTATCTATTTAATGTTATTTCAGTTTCATTGTCTCTTTTCTATGCTTATTTCCATGTTTGCGACTTAATCATCCATACTCATGTTATGTTATAGGGTTTAGGCATTGGAAAATGTTTATCTCTTAAGAATCTAAATAACTCTTCTCTAAGGATATAATGGTGTTCTTTAGCCTATTTTATGCATATTTATTTATAATGCAATTTATCTAGTTTATCTCTTATTGGATAGGGGAGAAATTAGGTAGATTAGGCTCTTTCGTGTGAGGAATCATGGCTAGAGTATACAAGTAGATGTATGTTATAATTGAAATAATATTGAATAGACAAAAATCATCAACGTTGCATCAAGAGTAGTTTTGGTAGGCTAAGCCCTCATATCGAAAATGAAGGTTAAGGTTGGAGATCCCACCCCCAGAATAACTTCAACAAGGATCAAGGAGGTTTGTCTAATTGGCTTCCCAATCAAGGACCTAATTTGTATAAGAGAATCACCAAGTCAGAAGACACTTTGACTCAGTTTATGCAGGTCTCTATGTCAAATCATAAGAACATTGAGTCGGCCATCAATAATTTGGAGGTATTGGTGGGCCAATTAGCCAAGCAATTGGCTGAAAAATCCATAGGGAACTTTGTGGCCAATACTAAGAAGAAGCCCAAAGAGGAGTGTAAGGCGGTTCTCACAAGGAGCCAAAAGAGGGAGAGTGCTGAATAAGGAAAGAGAGTTGGGGGAGAAGTGGGGGATGTGAGTGATGAGAAAGGAGAGGATAAGAAGAGAGAAAAAGAGGCTAAAAATAAAGAGAAAAATATGAGAGATGAGAAAAATGAAAAAAATAAGGAGAATGAAAAAGAAAAAAAATGAGTATAAGGAAAGTGGTGATGAGGTTTTAATCTCTAAGACCAAGAGTTAGTTAGCGAGGGAGGTAAGGAAAAAGCATCATCAGTCCCAGTGAAAGAAGCCCCGTATCCCTTAGTGCCATCAAAGAAAGAGAAAGAATGATATTTTGCTTGTTTTCTTGATATATTCAAGAAGTTGGAGATTACCATTCCCTTTGGAGTGGCCCTACAATAAATGCCAATATATACTAAGTTTTTGAAGGACTTCCTCATAAAAAGGGAAAATACATCAACAATGAAAGCATCGTGGTAGAAGTTAACTGCAGTGTTGTGATATAGAGAATTTTGCCACAAAAATTTAAAGATCCCAGAAGCATGACCATTCCATGCTCTATTGGGACTGTCAGTAGGCAAAGCTCTCATTGATTTGGGGGCAAGCATCAATTTGATGCCTCTCTCTATGTGTTGGAGAATTGGGAACCTGAAGATTGCCCCAACCTGGATGACTTTTCAACTAGCAGATCGCTCCATTACCATGCCATATGGTGTAGTTAAAAACGTCCTGGTTAAGGTTTGCCAGTTCATCTTTCCGATGGACTTTGTGATCATGGACATAGAGGAGGATTCTGATATTCCCTTAATATTGGGTCATCCATTCATGCTTACTACCAAATGTGTTGTGGACATGGGGAATGACAATTTAGAAATGAGTGTGGAGGACCAAAAGGTAACCTTCAATTTGTTCAAAACGATAAAACACCTCAGTGACAACAAAACATGCTTCAAAGTAGAGGCGGTTGAGCAAAAAGCAGACCTTTTTGTGCAGTGCTTAACCATTCATTCACCATTGGAAAAGGCCTTGATGAAAGTAATTGATTGCCTGACCAATGAGCAGGAGAAAGATCTCATGGTTGTCTAGAGGACTTAGGCAAATTGAAGGAGATTCCCCTAGGAGAATATGTCTTTAAAGAATTGAAGAAAGATAGTGCAACAGAGAAGCCTAAAGTAGAATTGAAGGTCTTGCCCGCTCACTTGTAGTATGTTTTTCTAGAAGAAAATGATGCCAAGACAATAGTGATCAGTAATGATTTATCTTTAGATGAAGAGGCGCAGTTAATGGAGGTGCTAAAAAAGTATAAGGCAACCATTGGTTGGCACATCCCGATCTTAAGGGAATTAGCACTTCCTACTGCATCCACAAGATCATGATGAAGGCTGACTATAGGCCAGTGAGACAACCATAGAGGAGGCTTAATCCATCCATGAAAGAAGAGGTATGAAAGGAAGTCCCCAAGTTTCTTGAGGCAAGACTTATCTATCCCATCTATGCCAGTGCTTGGGTGAGTCTAGTCCAAGTGGTACCCAAGAAAGGCGGTATATGATTGTGGTCCGCAATGAGAAAAGTGACTTCATCCCTACACAGATAGTCAAAGGATGAAGAATGTGCATAGATTACCACAAGGTTAATGATGCCACAAGGAAGGACCACTTCCCTCTGCCATTCATGGACTAGATGTTGGAGTGGATAGCTAGATAAACTTTCTATTGTTTCTTAGATGGCTATTCGGGGTATAATCAGGTAGCAATGGGCCCCAAGGACCAAGAAAAGGCCGCTTTTACATGCTATTTTGGTGCTTTTCCTATAGGAGGATGTCATTTGGGTTATGTAATGCTCCAACCACCTTCCAGAGGTGTATGTTAGCCATTTTTGCTGATATGGTAAAGAAATGCATCGAAGTTTTCATGGATGAGTTTTTAGTCTTCAGTCCCTCCTTTGACTGTTGCCTAATCAATCTGGAATTAGTGTTGTGGCATTGTGTAGAGACTAACCTAGTGCTAAACTGAGAGAAACGTTATTTCATGGTCTAGGAAATGATAGTTTTGGGTCATAAGATCTTAGCTAAAGGGATTGAGGTAGACAAAGCTAAAATTGATGGTATTGAGAAACTACCTCCACTAGTTAAAATTTTATAATTGGATGAAATGGGATGAAGACAATGCTATCTAGGGAAATTCTTATTCATTTAAGTATTTCTTTCTCTGAAATTATTCTTCAATTAATATGAGAGCACTATGTTTGATAGATACTTCCGGGCTAGTGAAATCACAATTTTTTTTTAATAAAAATTATGACGGGTTATGAATGATAGAAACATTAGTTATTATATAAATTAGTATATTTTATATCTGTGTGAATACATAATTAAATTCATTGTCATCTCGTGGAAAGTTTGACCTAGTGTACGTATAGGTGTTGGTTCCTAGGACTAGCTAGGAAGTTTCTCATTTTGCTTTTTCACAATTGAATTTAGTGTTTGTTTGGATGGAGTATTTTAAAATTCCAAGGATTTTAAAATTCAGGGAAATTAAAATGCATCAATTAAAATTCTTGGATTTTAAAATTATTTGTTTGGATAAACCAATTTAAATTCCTTGAATTTCAAATTTCTTGTTTGGATAAACCAATTTAAATTCCTTATATTTTTGAAGTCTTTTGTTTGAATTAACTAATTTCAATATATTATATTTCATTTTTTTTTATTTTTTTCTCCAATTATATTTTAAAAATATGAATTTAGAACTAAAGCATAAAAAATATATATTCCAACAAGAAAAACTAAAACAAAAGGAAGCATATATAAAGTACCTTCTTTATATTTTATCATCATCAGTGTCATTAAAAATATAAAAATGAGAATAATTTGAACATTAATGATTCCAGAATACAACCTAAGACATCAATATATTTTGAAAAGCTTCATTAAAAAAAAATAGTCCCCACATAAGCCAAAAAACATTCTCACGATCTACACATCAACAAAAAATCATTGTATTAGTAATGATTGGTATAGAATTTTCAAACCTAGAAACATAATTAACCATAAGAAAAAATATAGGGGCTTATATTCATGAAAAGAAATTATAGGACTAAAACTAGATGGAATTACTAACTAGTGTAGAGTTTTCATCCTGAAGTACAAATTAGAATGTAGAATATATTGAGTTAAATAAGTATATATAAATGTACATATAGTTCAAATTTTGAAACAGCCGGCAACAACAATACTATGTCATGTGCTGATAAAAAAAAAAAAAAATACTATGGCATGTGTTATACATTAACTCATTCATAATAACAATCAAAGACCAGAGTGATAAATTGAGGCAAAATGATGAAGGATTTCTATATATCATATTTTATATATCATAGTACATAAATATGAGAAGATATAGGAACTTATTCATCCTATATGGGATCTGCACATAAATATCCAGTGCTTCCACTACATATGATATGACTCAATGTAGATAGTGTATTTGCATATAATAATCAAACCATTGCTTTCCAAATGACCCAAAAAATGCACGGTGAATATGCCAACCACAATTAGAATCAATGAGGCACCAACACATTAGTCAAATTTCCAGTATGTAAGCATTCTATGTGACTCCTAGCAAACCACTTAATTGAAACTATAAATACAGCACCGTGTTAATAACAGTATTAATTACTACTACTAGTGAGTGTCCGGGCAATTGGCATAACATAGCAATATTGAACAGTGCACGTTATGGTAAGTGAGAAAAGTAAAAATAGAAATTCAACTCTTGCTGAAAAGTTTCACATTGATGATCACAAACCCAAAAATAATAAAACTGAAAATGGACTTGCTGAAGGATGAAGATGCATCTAAAGTCATGGTGGTTTTAACATTCCTATTGGTTAAGAACAGTATGGTTCAACTGAAAACTTTGTTTCCATTTCATAGAATCTAATTCCCCACCCCACCCCATCCCCTTCCCCTTCTGTATTTTCAAATATGGTGATTGGTATTTGTTAGCTACCTAATAAAATAAAGGATACAAGAAGCAGGGTAAACAAAATAATCAGAGGTATTATTAACTACACATTACTTCTATGCTGGCAAAGTATAACATTGTTGTATGTTCTCCATATCTACAAGTTAAAAGCTTTTGAAATTAGCTCAACCTAATCTTTAGGATATCAACATTACATAAGAACAGTGGATCAGGAATAAAAATAAGTTACTATACATTTGAAAGAAAATGTACTTGCTACCAATTCTCAGCATTGATACTAACATAGCAAACACATGGTGGCAGGCACGATGAAAGGCATAACCATTTAGACAAATCTTATAGAGCACTTAAAGTCATGATGATAATAAGGAATATATCCAAGGACTATCATTAACCTATAAAGTATTGTAATGTGTACAAACATACTTTATATAATAAAGATCGTTGCTTCAGCAAAATCAACAAAGGTGCAAATTGCTTGCTATAATTTTCCACTTATGCACCTACTAGTGGAGGTCCCTTTCACTGCTAAATAATATTAAACCTAATGGAAACTGAAAATAATATTAAACCTACTAGTGGAATTTAAATAATTTTTCTCTCCCTTTTTCATGCATATTCACAAACACATGGTGTTCACCACCTAACTTAACCCCAAACAAAAAATAAAAATTTCAAACTGAAATAGAACCCCAAGCCCTCTCCCACATCTCCAATAGTGGAAGTAAATTTATTTAAAATTCAGATCCAGATAACACGACAATGGGAACAAAGCACAAATCGCAAATTAATCCTAGATAATGGAGATGAGAAACCAACCTTGTATGAAGAAAATGTGCGATCTGAATCAAGAGAGAACGGAGGTCGTAGTCATTGTGAGAGTATGCAATCTGAACGAGGTAATAACCATCGAGAGTGTACGATTTGAATGAAGGTTTTCGTGACTGTGAGAGAGTGAAACGAAGACCGGCCGTAGAGAGGAGTTGCAAAGAAATTAAAATTCTCTCATTTTTGCAAAAAATTTCAATTCATGCATTCTCTGTTGAATAAAATTCTTTATTAAAATGACTGAATTTAATTTCTCTTTAAATGATTTATTCAAACGTATAATTTCACCTTAAAATATTTCAATTACATGATTAAAATGAATTATCCAATTAAAAGTCATCATCCAATCTTACTTCCGAGTTACAACTCATTAAATCGATTTCAAATAGTTGCATGCCCTATTGTATGGTATATAAAAGTTGTAGGACAGGCATGGCTATAAGAAGCTACCACGAAGGTGAAGGACAAATACGTGACTCTTCTCGTCGTATGAAATTTAATTATTGCACATGCCGTCGACGCGAGCTTCCGCAAAGTCTTTTCAGCAATATGTGTTTTTTCTATTATTAAAACAGTATCGTCGTATTTAAGATCCCAAGATTCAAAGGACTTGCTTTGAATAATTTATATTTTTCTGGTTCATCCCTAACTAATCAAAGTAATTAATATTTTATATTTTTGTGCATGGTCCATCCCTTTTTCTAGACCACAGGGCACGTAAGTCTTAAGATGATTCAAAGTAATTAATTTTGAACAATTCAATTTCCATTTCTGTAATTACTTGCAAAATTCAAAGCAGCCTCTCATATGGAAATACAATGGAATGTTATCGGAATGAGACCCATCATCAAATCCACGAAAGCACTGCTATAAAGATCAATGATTTAAGGGGCATTGAATCAATTTCAATAAAATATTTTAATATAATATCCTAACAACATTGAAAAAAAACATAATATGTATAAATTGATAATAATAAAAAATAAATTTCACTTAAAGTATCATAAATTATAAACTAAAACAATGTTATTTTAAAAGTTTTTTTAAGAAAAAAAAATTGTTTTAAGAGAAACCGGTTAATCACTGGATTTTATCGGATTTTTACGGATTCAACGATTTTTAACTAATTTAAAGACGTATAAATTTTTAGGAAGTATTAGACCCACATATGATTGATTCGTAATCCTACATGTCAATCTGTTCTGAATTCCAAAAAAATGATACAATGTGTAAGTTTCAGAGTCAACAACACATAACCAAAATATTAATAAAGGAAAACTCTTGGAACCTGAGCTCTTCCAAGCAATTGAAGGATCCTATTGTGATTATCATATGTCTTTTTTCTTCTTATAATTGAGAAGGGAAGAAGTATATTATCACTACGTGCACTTGGCTGAAAGATAGACTTTATTTTGGTTGGATGTTCTGAAATCGGTTGGATTTAAGTTTAAGATTAGGGATTTGAGAATCGGTTCTTGGTGTTGGGAATTTTTTATAAATTAAAATCATTATATTTACGATTAAAAATCATCACATTATTTAGATTAATTATTTTATGATAACAAACTTCTCTTAAATGTGTGCAGATTTTAACTCTCATTAGGATAAAATTAATTATTTTAAAATGTAAAACGTGAAAGACATTAGTTTGAAATTGATGGAATGATGAAATTAGTTGCTTTATGAAACTTTAGAAAACTAAAATAGGAATTTTAAAACATATAAAGATAAAAGCAAAAATTATTAAAAATATAACAAACTAAAATGATACTTTAGCCTTTCAAAAAGTTTCCCATTTTTCTTTTTCAATTTTCACATTTGAGTTTTTTTTTCATAAGCAATAACACCTTTTTTGTTTTTGTTTTTTTATATATTTTATGGGGACAGGTGGTGTCCTTAACAAAGCACTAACTTTTAAAAGTAACCAATTCCCATCCTGCTTTGTGATCAAAATTGGACAAGAATTGAGGGAAAGCAGCGGAAAGAAAGGCCCACAATGGTCGTCTGTAATTGAAACTATCACTTATCATCTCATATACAAATTTCAAACTAGTGATGCAACTATATATATTCCCTTCTAAAATTTTCATCTCTCATTTTATTCCTTTTTTAGGAGCCCTTTCCATCTTCTCAGAACTTCCAATACGCATCATATTAATAAAGCATCCATCAACATATGAGAATAAGATTCTTCCTTGATTTATTTTGCTTAATTTCTGAGCAGCAGCTACTAGAGCATCTTCAACATGGAGTGAGAATCAGGCTTTGAATCAGCATGGAAAATGAAGGAACTCATCAAAAAGTATGAGTAGAAGTGACACCATTATCACTGTAAGGATATATTCTTGCTTACACCCACATGAACAGAACAAATGAATTCCCGAAGTTGACATATGAAGCAATATTTGCACCCCGAAAAAGAAAAGTATTTTACATGATCAATTGAAGAGGAAGGTGAAACCATCATGAGCCGCAACATGAACAATTTCACACCTTTGCCAGGGTCATGGCAAAGAGGTTTTAGATCCTTTGATGACCACACTTTCAATCATCGTGAATCCAATGAGGTGCCTGTGTTTTACAGATCTCACTCTACTCATGCCACCGTAAGTTTATTCTATTATTGTTTTAGTGACATTATTTTTAGGACATGATGACACAGAAAAGAAAGGCAAACTAAATTTATGTTCATGGAAACAGAGAATGGAACTATCATTGTTTGAGTATGATAGTCAGTATATAATCTTGGTTCATAATATTAGCAGGATGGCAGAAGTTCGGGTGTATTAGCTCGAGAACGATTTTCGGACTTCAGAAATCCTTTAGGATTCCACAGTATACCAAAGTAAGGCCAAGTTGCATACTAATTTGCTTATGTGTTTAGGCTTCCCAAGAATGGTAATCAGTGTGAGAAGTTTGTCTTCAATGAATAATCAAATGCTTTAATGATTGAGATATGAATGCATGTATCAATTTCTATAAATTTCACTGAATTAGATAGTAAGAATTAGGTTTGATGCGAGTATGACCATTGAGGAGAAATCTAGTTAAAAATATTTCCTACAAATTCAGGATTTCACAATTTGTTCTCAATTGGTAAATGAATTAACAATCAAATACTATTCTCAAGGAATCCAAAAGGAAGACACCAAGAGCCTAATTTTTGGTAGTAATGAAATTCTTTCTCTAGCAGGACAGAAAATGAACACTATGATTTGAATTCCATATCAAATATCAACCTCTCCCCACCCCTCCATGATATGCTTATGCTATTTAGTTGCATGAACTAGTAATTTTTAGGCTTAAGAGTGGAACAAAAGTCTAGCTAATTTACCAATTTTTGATCAATTTGCAGTTTTCCTGCACCACCACCTAGAAGACAACAAATTCATGCTCACAATGAAGATATCGGAAGGCTAAGAGAGATTTTCCTTCACCCCCCTCAAAGATCCACATTCCAAACAAGCACACAAGCTCTCCCGGTGGTAGAAATTACCAAATCAGCAGCTTTGAGCAAGCTCAAGAAAGTAGTCTATGACCCTCCCCCAAAGAGGTATGCTAGGAGGGTGAGCTTATACTACAGAAACAATGCCGCAAAGCCTTTGAAAGAGAAGCAGGGAGAAAATGATGAAGATAGAAAGAGTTGTGCTATTTGTCTAGAAGATTTTGATCCCAGTGAAGAGGTGATGCTCACTCCATGCAACCACATGTTTCATGAGGATTGTATAGTACCATGGCTAACAAGTAAGGGCCAGTGCCCAGTTTGTAGGTTTGTGATTTGTGAGATTGGAAGGGGGAATCATTCATCCTTCAATAACAATGACATTGCAAATTTGGAACCTAGCAACTTGATTAATGGAGAGCTTTTGTCAATTTTGAGGGCCATGGAAGAAGCTTTTCAATTGGGAAGAATGACTTACTAATGTACACACAAGAATTTGCTAGAGTTGGGAGATTGATTTATTTGTAGCTTATTCCAGCATATACACTGAATTTACTATGATATTTGATAGGTAGAACTTGTGAGTGATATAAAAATTAATGAGATAAGATTGGAAACCATTTTGTTATCCAATATTTTTCAGAGTATACTTTAAAGTTCTGCATGCATTTATCTATTGACCCTTGGTCTGTTTTTCACTACTTGAACCATAACGCTTCGTTGTTAATCTTAAAAATAGAAATACAAGTCTAATCAAATCATCATGCAAGCGATGCACTTTCGGCTTATAAATATGGATTATGTACATTTACCATTTTTTATAGTAATATTATATAAAAACCCATATATAATATACACCTATTTAACTCATTTATTTCCTTTTTATTAAATCATATTACTTATGATATTTATATTTTTTTTCTTGCAAGTATCACCTATCATAGGGGTATTTATATAACTATTTTTTTATTGAAAAATTAACTATGTAGAAAAAGTGTAATAGGGTCAAAATGAGTATATATAACCCAAATAACTTAATATAGGGTAGGGGCCTTGTTTTAAAAACTCATCTTCATTTTAATTTTAATTCAACTCAGACAGAAATTTGACTAGTCAATCTAAGCTAGGTGCACAACTTTTTTTTACATATATAAAAAGAGTTTATAATTTGTTATCCTTATTTATTTGTATTAAATTTATTATATTAAGTTAGATTCTTATGTGAAAAAAATATAAAAAAGATATTTAAATATAAAATACATTTTGCTACAATTTTATCTATAACTTTATTGAATTTGATATATTATATGTTAATGTAAAAACATATAATCTATAACTAATAAAGGTAATTATTCTTAATTAGTGTACATATTTTCATAGACTATTTTATCCTCTAACTAGTTGTAAAAATCACTTTAAATCAAATAATTATTAAAAAAATAACTTGTCAAATCATAGTTGTGAAATTCGATCTAATCATTCTCCTAATCAAGATAATGGATTAGTGGTTTAATTGACGGGCTAGTAATTGGCTCTATTTGACTTGACATATATTAAAATTTTAAAATTATATAAGTATATAACTAACATTATTTGAGCAAGAAAATTTCATCCATACTCCAAAATTCAAAATAACAATTAATAATAATGAGACATCAACACGGGCATCGTAGAGGTGATCTATTTTTTTTGTAAGATCGGTCGGGTCGAATTGGTCAAATTGAGATCCGGTAACCTAACCGACTGAATTTGACTAGATCATCCTGATCAATTACGTGACTGATCTAATAGTAGAATCGGCTTAATTAAACTACCGAATCTCGGTTGGACCGGTTCGATTGGCTGGACTAAACCAAATTTCACAACTATATCTCAAACACAATTATTAAAAAAATAAATCCTCCATGGGAACAGTTATTTGCATCTTTTATTTTTAATTTAAAACTAGAAAAATTAAAGAAATTAGTAGTCGAGGCACATAGTGCCAGTTTCCAACTAGTATTAAATAATGTTAATATAACATGTAGTCATATACTATACTGACTGTGCAATATTGATAATATATTTATAATGATACACAATATGCTAAAACATGACAAATAATTATTACATTGATGATATTAATAAAATATATTTTCTTAAGATAGTCTATAAATCAACCAGTGTGTTGAATTAAGTTTACAAAACTTTTATTCGTAACGTGACCCAAATTATCCCAATTCAAAATTTTGGGGCCCATTGAAGAGAGTCCAATGGTTCTTCAGTCTGACTCAAATTGACACCAACAAAATGGAAATTACTTAGTGCAGTTCCTCTTTTACTTGGTGCACCCCATATTATCTAATATCCCCCTTTTTTTTTTATCCTTCTTATTCTTCCAAGCAAAAGCCTAGCTTCCTCTCTCTCACTACCTCCTCCATGAACCTTCAACTTGTGGGCCAAAACCACTCTTCCCCTCTTGCCACCTTGTTGCTTTGTCACCTTCCACCAGATTTGCGCATACCACCCAACGACGACATCATCAATCGTGTGTTGTAATCACTTTCTTATCACCTAGATCTGCACATGTGACCGTTGCCACCTCCCTCCATCGCATGCACAAGCCCCTTGCACACCAGATCTATGCGCAACTTCACCTCTTCACCTTCTTGATATAGTTACGGATTGGTCAATCCATAATATATATTTTTTTGGTATTACTAATCGGTTAATTCATAATGCAAAAAAAACTGGAATATGGATTGACCAATTCATAATATATTTACATTACAAATTGCTTAATCTATAACATCATAAACAACAAAGGTTGCGAGCTAACAAAACAACTGCTTATCATAGTGGTTTCCATGAGGAAGTTTGTGCAGACGTACGGTGGCTCTTTACCATCAAAGTAGGTGGCACTCACATCCTCCATAGTAACCCACCCTTAAACTAGAATTAATAAAGGGTGAAAATGTCAATTCAAATGCTTTATTATTTCCAATGAGATACACCAAAAAATAATAGGTTGTATTAAGTAATTGCCCAACAAATTGAGTGTGTTGATCAAAAACAAAAAAAGAGCAACCCGCAACGTTGTGGTTTCGGATCCGCTTTATTATACGTGCAATTGACAAACATCCAACCTTTTTGTTTGGGGTTTTCTGATTAACTCTTTCTTCTCATAACTCTGCCGCCGCAACAGCCCCAAATCCAATGGTAGACCACTTTCTCCCTTTCCTTTCTTCTTCTTTCGAAATCAAATTAACTCTTTTCATAAACTCGATTTTTCTTTACTTTTTGTTTTTTAATTTATAGTTTTATAGTTAATTGGAATTGGAATGAACTTGATTTCAGGCTTCAGAGAAGAAACTTTCGAACCCAATGAGGGAGATAAAGGTGCAGAAGCTCGTCCTCAATATCTCCGTTGGCGAGAGTGGAGATCGTCTTACCAGAGCCGCTAAGGTTGAAACCCCTTCACACCTCGCAGCTTCCACAAATGTTTTTTTTTTTTTGGAATATATATATATATATATATATATATATATATATATATATATATATATATATATATATATATATATATATATATTAAAATTTTTAATTTCTATTTTTCTTCTTGTAGGTGTTGGAACAGCTTAGTGGCCAAGCCCCTGTGTTTTCCAAAGGTTAGTTCTCAATAAGTTTGTAAATGGGTAGTTCTGTATTGATGGTAATGAACATAGATCTCAAATCTGTGTTCATTGGAAGTTTTTGTTTTTAAATTAATTTGATAATTTTTCTCATTATATCATTTTTAAAAAAAAAATATAGATTGCTGATGAAGTGGTTTTGTAGAATTCTCCCCCCAGATTTAGGGTAGTCTATTTTAGGCTTTTTAATTGAAGCTTCATTTTTCTTTCTTTAATTACAATGTCAAGACTCACAGGGCTGATAGTAGGGAAGTAATGGTAGTTTGAGTTTCGTAATTTTCATTAATTGCAATATTAAGTGTGAACCTGTTCTGTGGGAAAAATCAGAATAGTTGTGGGTTTATTGAATGCATTTTTAAGTTTCCTTCAGGAACTTGATTCATAAATCTGCGGAAAAAGTGAAAATGAGGACTCTGATATCCTTGAGTGTATGTCTTTTATCTGCTTAATTTAATTTAAACCATGTTTCTGAGTCCAAAAGATAGAAAAAATAGTCTATTGCTCTGTGAAATATTTTAAATAGTTTGTTTTACTGTTAGTGTTTGATAAAGGTTTTGTATACTGTATACGTGTGGCTGTTTTTCACTGTTGAATGGTAAGAGATCTTTTTGCTTCTCTTGGTTTTGACAGCAAGGTACACGGTTCGTTCCTTTGGGATTAGAAGAAATGAGAAGATTGCATGCTATGTCACTGTCAGAGGTGACAAGGCAATGCAACTTTTGGAGAGTGGTTTGAAGGTGAAGGAATATGAACTTCTCAGAAGGAACTTCAGTGATACTGGTTGCTTTGGCTTTGGCATTCAGGAGCATATCGATTTGGGAATCAAGTAAGTTGAAGAACTCTTGGGTTTTTATGCTGTTGTTTTTACTTTTGCCTGCGGTAAGCATTTTATGACTGAAGGGAAGTTGATGATTTGATATAGGTTGTCGTGTGCACAATGCATATTCAAAATTTTGGATATGACATAACATATCTCTTCCCCATTATGCTGCATTCCACTTTTGACTTGAACCAAATGCTAACTAGTTTATAAATATGGTTGTTTCAAAATTTTCTTTTGTTGTTTTGGACTTTGGCGCTTATATGAAATATGTTTTTGATGATTTTGAGAAAGCAGGACTTGCATTAGTTAGGTTGATTTGTTAATTAGTCTAGGCGTGATGGTATGTATAATTGATTGACTGGCTTTGCAAATTACATGCCGTCTTTAAATGACATTGTCGAGTCTCACTCTTGGATTCATTCCTCTTGGATTCATTCCCTTGTTATGTCAACTAACTTTTGGTTAATTTCCCCTCATGTTTGATGATGTTTTCAATTTCTTTGATTATGAAGATTTCAATTTACACATATTGGTCCTTGACTGTTGACTCTGCTTCAGGTATGATCCTTCAACTGGTATTTATGGAATGGACTTCTTTGTTGTTCTGGAGCGTCCTGGCTATCGTGTGGGACGTCGCCGAAGGTGCAAGTCCCGTGTTGGAATCCAGCACCGTGTCACAAAGGAGGATGCTATGAAGTGGTTCCAGGTGAAATATGAGGGAGTGATCCTTAACAAGTCTCAGGCGATTGTTTAGTTAGACTGAGTTCATTTCAGGGGAGTGTTTTTATCAGTTTTGTCAACTATCTTTCTGGGATAGTATCTTAATTTTGAGGCAGGTTATGAATCAATGTTTCTCATTTCAGTTTTGTGATGAAGCACATGTATTAACAATAGCCCTTTTAAACGACACTTTTATTGCAACAAGAACATGTGAGACACTTTTAAATGCATTCTCTTTATTGATTATTTATTGAAAATGATCAAATTTTGTGGGTCTTATATCATATTTAATGATTTTTCTCATGATTTTATTGTTTTTAATAAGTTCCAACCTATTAGAGTGTGCTTTTGAAGTAGTGTGGTATCCTGGCACTCTTCCCCTAAATACCAAACCATTGCAAATTCATGCTATTGACATTCAATAATCAATAGTAATTCTGCTACACTGGGGCAAGATGTTGTTGGACTGCATATTAATTATGTTTTAAGAATAAGATTTTTTTTGTTGATGAAAATATTTTTTATTCGAAACTCTATTCAATAAGGAAAAATGAGGACGAAAATTTTTAATAAGGAAAAATGAGGGAAAAAAGTGAATTAAAACAATGTCTGATGTGATTCTATGATAGTACATATGCTTCGGAGTTTGGTCACCTACCTGATTAATTGATTTTTTTATATATTTTTTTATTGTTGGTGTAAAATATTTATAAGACTTTGTCAAGAAATTTGAGTGATTAGTAGAATTTTTCTTCTCAAATGTCAATCATGTTTTTTCCTCTAGAAACTGACGGATCAATGACATGTAGGGCGTGGCCAATTGAGTTTTTTTTTTTTGCTGGATGGCTAATTGATTTAATATACTATAATTTATTTTGCAAAAATAATTTATTAATGATAATTTTGAGATTTCTTTTTTTTAAAAAAGGGATTATTTCATTTTCATAATGTACATTGATCAAAGTTTAATATCCTCAGTTAATTGACTCTTCTAAAGTATTTTTGGCCAACTCATCTAAATTTCATTCAAACAAGAAATACATTTGCACAAATAATTATTAAGGCACATGAGGTAAGGGGAGAAAATGCGTGCTACAGCACCATGATTCAAAGGGTACCTGTGTATGTCAAATTCCACATGTCAAACGAACTCAGGCGCTAATGCTACAACGAGCAGATTTTATTCAACGCAAAGAATGTACGAACCTGAATAAAAACCAATACAAAGGATCTTCTGTAATCTGTGACCATGCCCTGATGTGTATTATGCGTCGGTTGGTCGTTACTTTGTTTTTTAACATAGCAGACGAAACTATAGTCATTAGCCTAATGAATTTGGATTATGTAGCAAAGCATCTTAGTCCGAACAGAAGCTACTCTTCATCAAATAATAATAATAATTAATAAAATAACAACAACATGAACTACCAGTCTAAATGAGTAAATTGAAGGTAACTTGCCCGAGCAGGGAAATCAATCAGAAAGCAACATGCATAGATATTCAGATTAATAATTCCATAACATAAAGTTTATGATCTCTATATAAACCACCAGAGTCTTTCTCATCAATGCATACCAAATTAACATTTCTCTCTACAACAGAATCTTACCAAACCCTCTCTTCCAAAACTCATTAAACTTTTTGCTGATAAGAAATGGCTTTCACATGCCAAAAGCAGCACATGCTAGCTCTATTCCTCCTCCTTGCAGTTGCGATTTCACAGGTGATGTGTCGCAAGCTGCACGAGACATCGATGCGAGAAAGACACGAACAATGGATGACCGAATATGGAAAAGTGTATAAGGATGCTGCAGAGAAGGACAAACGTTTTCAGATATTCAAGGACAATGTGGAGTTCATAGAATCATTCAATGCTGATGGCAACAAACCTTACAAGCTTGGTGTTAATCACCTTGCTGACCTTACAGTTGAGGAATTCAAGGCTTCCCGTAATGGATTCAAGAGGCCCCATGAGTTTAGCACAACAACATTTAAGTATGAAAATGTGACTGCTATTCCTGCAGCCATAGACTGGAGGACAAAAGGAGCTGTTACTCCAATCAAAGACCAAGGTCAATGTGGTAAGATAAAGAACATCATATAATAAGTACTTCATTATGTTCCATAACCATCATTATTTCCTTCATCTCATTTTAATTATTTCCTTCATCTCATTTTATGTGACACATTTAAAATATTTCTGCTTCAATTTTTTTTATCACTTTAAAATATAAAAAAAAATACTAATTACTTTTTTTTCCAATAATATCCTTACTACTGCATTGATTAGTCCTTCTAGTTCTACTACTGCAATACATTTTTGGAAATAATGTTATTTTAGTCAAATATTGTTTTGTTTTTAAGATATAATTTTTAAGGGATAAACAAGTTGAATTTAGAGAATTTTTAAAGATTAAAAATATATTTCAAGGACTACAAATATATTTAAATTTTAGTTATATTCTTAGAGAGCCATAATTTCATTAATGTATGGAAAGGCGAATTGATTAATGTTTTACCATAATTTTGTTTGAAAAATTATAGGGAGCTGCTGGGCATTTTCAACTATAGCTGCAACCGAGGGTATCCATCAAATAACTACAGGAAAACTAGTTTCACTCTCAGAGCAAGAGCTAGTGGATTGTGACACAAAAGGTGTAGACCAAGGATGTGAAGGTGGTTACATGGAAGATGGGTTTGAATTCATTATAAAAAATGGTGGAATCACCAGTGAGACTAACTACCCCTACAAGGCAGTTGATGGAAAATGTAACAAAGCAACCTCTCCAGTGGCACAAATTAAGGGATATGAGAAGGTTCCTCCCAATAGCGAGACGGCACTTCAAAAAGCCGTGGCTAACCAACCAGTGTCAGTTTCTATTGATGCAGACGGTGCAGGTTTCATGTTTTACTCTAGTGGAATTTACAACGGAGAATGTGGGACTGAGCTAGACCATGGTGTTACTGCAGTTGGTTATGGCACAGCTAATGGAACAGACTATTGGATTGTGAAGAATTCATGGGGCACACAATGGGGTGAGAAAGGATACGTAAGGATGCAACGAGGTATAGCTGCCAAGCATGGTTTATGTGGAATTGCCTTGGATTCATCTTATCCAACTTCTTAAATAGTTCAATTATGTAAATTGTGCTTCATGCATGCTTAGTTTGAACTTATGGCTGTATTTAAATGTAAACTATTACCATATCAATATATATATTTTGTTATACCCTAGAGGATATATACTAAATGTTATTTAACTTCCTAACTATGTATATAATCTTTGGAATTCCGAAGGCTTGGATAGAAATTGCTTGAAACATCATGGGAGCGAAAAAAATATTAAACCTAAAATGAAAATAGGAAAACAAATAAGCATATGAATCATAACATGGCATGACTCAAGTGCTTAATAAGGTTCACCTTAAAATCCTATAAAAAATGATGCTTAAGTGTAAATTTGACCATTCAATTTTTATTATTTTATAAATTTTATCACTCAAATTTTTAATTTTTGTGTATTTTATCACTATTGGCATAAGATGAATGATTTTGACTTTTGACATCGATTGTAATTATCATCAATGTAAAAAGTAGTTTTTTACATTAGTTATAACCACAACTGATTTAGATAGATCGAATTGATCAGATCATGTAGGAACAAGGTTCAAGTCTACCGGTTTGTTAGGATGCCTTAACTGTGTATATCAATGCACTTCCACTTGACACCTATCATTAATTAGAAATGGCTCATCTCACTGTGATCTTCTCTTGAATTCATAACTTTTTTCGCTCCATCTCCAATGGGGAAGTCAGTATAGGAAAGCACTCATCTTGGGGTGGGTTTACTAAGATGCTTTCAGCAATTACCCACTCTGCACTTGGCTACTAGTGTTTACTGTGGGCACGATAACTGGCACACCAAAGGTGCATCTTTCCTGGTCCTCTCGTACTAGGGAAAAGTCCTCTCAATGCTCTCACGCCCACACTAGTATGGATTGAACTGTCTCACGATGTTCTGAATCCAACTCACGTACTGCTTTAATGATTAAACAATCCAACCCTTGGAACATACTACATCCCCAGGTGGCGAAGAGCTGACATCGAGGTGCCAAACCTTCCCGTCGATGTGAGCTTTGGGGAAGATCAGCCTTTTACACCTAGAGTAACTTTTAGCCATTGAGCTACAACCCTTCCACTCAGCACCATCGGATCACTAAGGTTGACTTTCGTTCCTACACGACGAGTGATGGTAAAATGCACAAAAGTCATTTTTTACATTGTTTTGTTATTGTTGACTCTTTGACAAGTGTACCAAGTCATACAAGTAGTATTAAAATGGTAAGATCGAGTATTGATTCCATAGGAACTTCGATTGTATATATATATATATATATATATATATAGTGTTTAAGCAATTTGTGACTCAAATTGAATCTTGTTCATTAATTAACTACAAATATGACTTATATGAATTAACTACAAAGCATGGAACATAAAAGGTTAAGAAAAAAAATGCTTAAAGTTGTGAGATGGTGTTGTGATGAGTTTAGAAATGTGTTGGGGGTTCTCCACACCAGAACTACTCTTGATGTAATCATAATAGAATTTTCTCTTTTTAACATGAATATGATTTTTATTTGTACTTTTGAACATATTCTAATCATGATTTCTCAAGTGAGAGAGCCTAAATCACCTAATATCGCTCTTAATTCCTTAAGAGTTATATTTGAAGACAATTACAAGAGATAATGTCCCATTAATTCCCATATTAAGACTAATTAAAAGTCTTTAGTCTTGTGAATTCATTAGAGCCAGCCTAGTGCTGAACAATTTGAATAATATGCATGCATGAAATCTTAGGTTTGATGTTCAGTGTCATCATTATAAAAGGAAAATTTCTAATTTTGTAGAGTACTTATATTTAATTCATTCTAGGAGACGAATAACGTCTAAAGACTCATAGACTTTTTTTTTTAATAGACTTAATAATGACTAGTGAGATGCAAGCGTCTCTCTAAAATTTACGCGCACTTGAATTGTATTTTTGGCATTTTGCAACTTCATTAATATGGTGATTAGCTTACTCACATGGGTTTCCCTAAAAAGAAAAGCTTACTCATATTGGTGTTTTATTTTCATTGTTTATTTCCATTAAAAAATTAAACTGTGCCTTGCGACGGCAAAACTGTGTGTACATAGGAAAAAAAAAGATACTGAACTCACAGAATGTTAAGTATTTAATGTTTCTCTTTCAACATATTCCGTCAAATCCAATATATAAAAAAAATGAAAAATCACGACTAATAAAACAACCAGTGCAAGTCCAGTATAGCTGAAAAGTTCAAAGTAGAACATTTTTTAACATAATTTTTCATGTTATTTCCTTTTCCTCTCCATTTTCCTAACTAAGAATTATTCTTCTATTCAACCATACATGTATGCTTAAATTTGAGAAGATATACATACACACACCTACACCCACATATATATATAATAGTAACATATGAGGATTCAAAAACTGCCCCAGTTGAAAATAAAGTACACATGTCACAATTTGGTGCAGTTGAAGATTGAAAGGCTTTCAACTATTTTGCTTCTTTTGGTAGTAACTACATGGTTCCAATGGAACCAAAACCAACAGCACACTCACGCTACAAAGCAGCATGGCAAGGCTTCTTGTTGCATGCAAAACACAGTTTGGTTACGCACAAAAATCAAGATTGCTTATTGACTACGTTTGGTCAAAAAATAAAGTATAATAGCGACATGAGCATGAAATAAGTAGCATGTAGGTGACCTTTTGTGTGTGGCAGATTAAGAACACACAACAAATGGTATTTTTGAGAGCGTAGCATAATCTTTTTCTACATGCAGATGAAGTTTCATTGAAGAGGTAAAGGTTGATGTTCATCTTTTAATTTGAATTTGAAATTCAAATTTGTTTGTGTTCCCACCCAAGTGTAAGGCTGATCACCTATTATATGTAATGTGTATAAATATACTCTGTTTTAGTAGGTTGAAATTCGTTTGTGAGTTTTGTTGCATTTGCTGAAAATCCATTTGCACTATAAATATACTCTGCTTTAGTTTTACAAAATGACTAACAAATTCAACTCAATGACTGAGATCAATGATGAGAAAGAGAGTTGATGAATCATGGTTAGGGTTGTTCGTTTGTGGATGTTATCAGATATTTCAACTAACAAACAAACATCTAGCAGCAAAATACCATTATCCATGGAGATGGTGTTGGTAGACTCAAAGGTTTGTTCATTTAAAAAATTTACAATTTATTTCGTTTGTGATATTTTATAATATTATCAAATTTTTACTCACTATTTTGAATGTAAGGAGATAGAGTCCATGGTTCATCTAGCCAAAGTGAAGTGTTTCCAAAGTATTTGAATATTGTCTTTCAATTATTTTTTATTTTGAAAAAAATGGTTAACTAATACAACTTTGTTGCTGAAATTACTGTCGAAAATGATTGTTGAAATTACTATCAAAGTCTAGAGTTTTCAAGGTATTACAAATAGGTACTATATTTTTTGGTGTTGCTTGAACAAGTATATGTTTTTTTATTTTAAAAACTATTTGTAACATTAGTAGATTGTAAGATTGAAATATTAAAATGCATTTTTGTATTGACTGTGATGTGATTTGTATTAACCAGCTTTATGTTGTAGGATGCTTCAAAATATGGATTCACCATTACCCATGGAGATGGTGCTGGTGGACTCAAAGGTTTATTCATTTCAAAAATTTATAATTTATTTCGTTTGTGATATTTTATAATATTATCAAATTTTTACTCACTGTTTTGAATATAGGGAGATAGAGTTCATGGTTCATCTAGCCAAAGTGAACATACTCCAAATAGAAGATAATGGGTAAATGGTATTTTACGGTTGGTATTTACAATTCTATTCTATGGTATTTTATTGTTTTCTATTAAGTAATAAGTATTTGTTGCTTTTCATAGTGGATGCAGCTCACAGTTTGAGAAAATTTTTAGAGTAAAAAAGATTTGTACTGATTTATCCATTATCAAGTTGTTCAAAGAATGTTTGGTTGATGACACATCTTTGATCCAAGTTGAGGTGTTTTATGACTAATCTAAGTTATATTAAATACTTAATACTTATATACTTCTATACTTATACACTCGGGTTTTATGACATATCTATTTTATGCTTTTGTGGTGTCAATGTAAAATAACATTGAGGATGCAACTCAGCCAAAATACACCCACAGGATTTCTGTCAATAACAATATTTAACAATGTTTGGTGTAACAAGTTTTCAAAACATCCAAAATAGTCCGATTACGCCTAACCTCAGACTTAAGAAAAGATCGATATTGTGTGAAGATTTGGACAGTGGTTGTAGCACCACAGGTTCCATACAAGATTCTAATTAGTAAACTATCCTACTATTGCCCTATTTTACTCCTCTGCCTTATTTAAAATATCTATCCTATGTTTAATTATGTCATTCTATGTTACATTAATGTAGATTCTTCTCCTCAATGTTCAAACTTGAACATTTCTTTGCGTAGAATTAAGCATTGCAAATATAAAGAACAATATACTGATGTACTACAATCTGTTGGAAGAACCATATTGAATTTTTATAGTGCAGAATACGAAAACCAGCCTCAACATTTAGGTTAAATTTAGTACTTAGTTGTTAAATTATGTTTCTAATGTATTAGTAGCTGACTTATTAAACTTTAACCACAAAATATTTGAATGAAGTTGATACAGAGTCAATCTTCAGAAATGCAATTGTCACTAAACTCTTTTAAGAAAAGGATCAAGGTTGAGAAGATTTGATATCAATTGAGTGGACTATAGCTACTGTAGGGATGATTGTTTTGTTTTACTCTACTTTGTCTTTTGTATTTTGATATCAAATTGTAGACAATATTTGGTGATGGTTAACACTACTGTACTCTGTTAATGTCAAGTTTGATTGGAATTTATGTGACTTTAAGTAATGTGATTCAAGAGTTAATGTTGTTTGTTTACCAATGTGTTTGTTTTTTTAACCAACTATTCATAATGGGTGACAACTCTATTTTACAATTTCGAATTAACTTCTTTACTGTGTAATCTGCATGATTTTTTAATATTCAATTCAACAACTGAGTTATATGATTTTTACCAGTCTTAAATTCAACAACAATGTTAATAACACAATAATGAAATGGATTATGGCTTTTGGCAAATTATAGATATAAATTTCAAAATGTAAATGAAAAACACATGAATTTGAGGTGAACAACATGTTGGTGGGTTTTGAACTTCAATCGTTGGTAAAATATTTAGTAATATAAACTTAAAAAAAATGTGAGGATACAATTCATTCAGGATATTGTCATAGCACAGTGGTTGTAGCACAAGAATACATAGGAAAATGACTTATAATGACTTCTTCATTACTGATATTATGGATGAAAAGAATGTAATATAATTGAAGTCAATTTTAAAAATAGATGTATACAACCAAAGGGTCAAACAAAACACATCAATCTGAGCCGATAAAGAAAATATTCACAAAATTAGATATATGAAATATGTCTTTTAGTTGTGTTCTATACTTCAGGATCACTATATACCAACTTAATTCCAAAATTCATTGAATTTCAAAGATTATTCAATTCATGCTACATTTGTTTGTTCATTAAGTTGTTAAAAAAATTTCAACATTAGTATATTAGTTCAAAATTTTTGTGAATGTGAAACAAAAAATTGATACTTTTAACATAACAATTTTATTTTTTTCGTCTAAGAACAATAGGTGGGTGCATTCCTTCAATATTGTCTCCACCCAAATAAAAAAAATAAAATTATATCATATATATTTTTTTTAAAAATAGCCCTAGATTACTAATTTGTATTCGCAATTTGTAAGTGTATTTTCGATTTTTGCCTTTAACCAAACATGTATAAAATGATATGTTGGGTGCAAGAAAAATTTATGTTAACTAATATAAATAATTGTCACCAAAGTTCATGATTATACAATTATGGATGAAAACGAATGGGCAATCTATATGTAAGGAAATTTTCTGTATTTGGTATATTAGATATGGGTGTATCAATAAATTTGGTGGTGCAACTAGAAAATGACTCAAACAAATCTATCTCACTAATGCATGTTGGCCCAATATGTAGCAGAACAAACAAACACTTCAAGGGATTTTCTTTCTATACCGGAAGAAAATCTTATAAGCCCAACACTTTGATTTATTTCTAAATCTGACATTTTTTAAATATTCATAAACATACGAATTTGCAATCCATAAGAATCTTATGTATTGGAAATCCATAATATTCTTACCGATTGTCAATCTGTAATGGCCTTACAAATTGTGAATCCTTAATGGCGTTATGGATTGCGAATCTGTAATGGCATTACGGATAGTGAATCCGTAATGGCATCACGGCTTGCCAATCTGTATAAGTTATACTTAAGGGTATTTTTGGTTTTTTACTCTTACTGTTGGGTGTAGAAGAATATCAACAAGTGCATCAATAAAAGTCCACGCTTCATAAGTTCTCTGTCAAAATGCACATATTTGAATAGGCAACATACTCTCAGAAGCAGAGCAAAATGAAGCATGGGAAGAAGAGCAATGAAGAACAATAAGAACGCCATGGCTGATGCTTCAGGGAACGATGATTTTCTGAGTAAAAAAAATAAAATTATATCATAATTTTTTTAAAAAATAGCCCTGGATTACTAATTTGTATCTGCAATTTGTAAGTGTATTTTCTATTTTTGCCTTTAACCAACATGTATAAAATGATATGTTGGATGCAAGAAATTTTTTTGTTAACTAATATAAATAATTGTCACCAAAGTCCATGATTATACAATTATGGATGAAAACGGATGACCAATCTATATGTAAGGACATTTTCTGTATTTGGTGTTTAGATATGGGTGTATAAATAAATTTGGTGGTGCAACTAGAAAATGGCTCAAACAAATATATCTCACTAATGCATGTTCGCCCAATATGTAGCTGAACAAACAAACACTTCACGGGATTTTCTTTCTACACCGGAAGAAAATCTTATAAGCCCAACACTTTTTGATTTATTTCTAAATCTGACATTTTCTAATATTCATAAACATATGAATTTGCAATCCATAATATTCTTACCGATTGTCAATCTGTAATGGCCTTACAAATTGTGAATCCTTAATGGTGTTACGGATTGTGAATCCGTAATAGCATCACGGGATTGCCAATCTGTATAAGTTATACTTAAGGGCATTTTTTGTTTTTTACTCTTACTGTTGGGTGTAGAAGAATATCAACAGGTGCATCAATAAAAGTCCACACTTCATAAGTTCTCTGTCAAAACGCACATATTTGAATAGGCAACATACTCTTAGAAGTAGAGCAAAATAAAGCATGGGAAGAAGAGCAATGAAGAACAATAAGAATGCCATGGCTGATGCTTTAGGGAACGACAATTTTTTGAGAGATGCGATGATTGGTGCATTCACGACATTCGATTTCTTCGGGTATGTCTTCTTCCTCATAATGTATTCCATTTCATATAGTTTTTTGAAATGATAAAAGTGAACCATATATTGTTTCGTTGTGTCATTTCACAAGGATACACAAATTTACTGTTAAGGGTTATAGTAAGAAAAACACTAATGAGAAATTAGGTTCCGAAATTGCTTTCAAAAAGTTATTTTTCAGTGTAAATTACTTTGTCATCCATAAATAGAGATCTTTGCGATTTTGGTATTGTTCATATGTGAACAATCACCACCTTGACATGTAAAATAGTTAATTAAAGAAATGAAATTGTTTAGGATTGCTGGATGACTTGAGTGGTAAATTCTAACCGTGATTAAGCAAAAACAAATTCATACTTATATTTTGGAATAATTTGAGATTAGTAAAGTTCCACATAGTGGCACAATGTATCTATTACTCATTTATATGTCTTAGTATAATATATTATATTGAGTTTTATTGAGTCCATTGTGCATGTGTTGACCGTAAAATAGAGACAATATAAATTAAGCCAAAAACAAAGTCATTTTTCCTAGATGTCTTTAGAAATAAATGATCTCAGCTACATAACCCTTTAAACATAAAATCAAATAAAAATTAGTAAAATGAAAAGTATAATATTTGTTTCTGGTGCATATGAAACAAGATACTCTACATCACTGCTTGATTATAATTTAGTTATTTAAATGTTTATCATGAATCTTAATAGCCTCTTGAGTTGTTTCGGTACTTGTTATTTTTGTTTTTCAAAAACCTATACAAGATACATTAGTATGTAAATGACATTTTTGATAAATCGACTTTTTAAACATTTTTTATTATGTCAATGAAATAAGACTCTCATTGTTTGTCCTAAGTTTTGGAAAACATTTAAGAATGAAGCGTCTACAAACTGGGAGCTGATCAATAAGCAAGGGAGGGTATCAAAGGTCGAACTCCTTGAAAATGACAAAGACTCAATTGTTATCTACAAAGACTGCCCTGAATTTAGAAGGCTAAGTGAAATTTATGATCCTAGGGAGATAATGTTTATTTATATGGGCGACCGTATATTCCATGTTAGGTTCTTCAAAGGAGATCTGGAGCTTTCAAGAGCGTTTAAGCAATTGCAAGAAAAAAATACGGGAGTTAATGACATTGATGATCCAAGATTATCCGCGTACCAATGGAGAAGGAGGAATTGTGAAGACATGCTCAATGTATGCAAGGAAAATGATATTTGTTCCTATTCTGTAATAGAAAAAAATTGTAGTTATGGTTATGTTTTGATGATTTAGATGTGGATGTTTAGACAAATACTGTGGCACAAATATAGCTTTTGTATCAACTTTTGTGTAAGTCTCTATGATTAGTATTTGTTGTGAATAAATATTGTTTTATATGTTTTATATTGATAATTATTATAAATGTTAAACTGTTTGCATTTTGTTAATTTCCTGTGAAAGACTGAATATGATAGCAACAGATGGTAAATGGGTAGCATGCCCAATATGATGCAGAAAACAATAAGTTATGTCAGGAATTAAGCGTAATCTTAGCCAAAGGGATATTCCTTACTTTTTAGCAAACCTAGAACAAACCAAAATTGTTTTATGATCAATCCTTTTATTGCCTTATTGTTATTTTTGTTATTGGTTATGATAGAAAATACCATGAAAAGGAAATAACAGAGCAATGATGAGCAATAATAGAACAATGAGGTATGCAAAATAGCTTTGAAACATTTGTCCCTTTGAGTAAAACATTTTCATGATAAAACCATCAGAATAACCATTCTAGTTGCATAATTGCACAAAATGCACATAACTTGGCTGGTTTGAAGCAAAACAAATGCACAAAAGAAGAGCTACTCCCTTCGTGCACCCCACATAATAGGTTACATGTAGATGATACTTTATATGTAACAGAGTAACACCAGATATGTTATGAAAATTTTTAGCAGGATGACCCAAAATATTTGGTTCATGTAATTGGTAGAGAAGCAAAGTCAAAATCTTTTAGGTATGATCTATTTCACAATTTTGTAGGTTAGTATAGCTGAATGTTTTTGTGCAACCATAATATATTTTATTGAAGAAGGAAATCTGCTCCATTTTGAATTTGAATTTGAATTTCGTTTGTCTTCCCACTACATTTTGAGTTTAGGTTTTTGAATTTTGAATTTGGATCTCCATGGGTTATGAAGTCTATTTCTCATTTCTCTCCCTCTGATACATTCTCATTTTTCTGTTCTTCTTTTTTATCTGAAGCGAAAATTGTCGAGGAAGCACGAGGACATCGACAACAATAAGTTTTTGTTTTCCTTTGGTTCTCTCCTTTGTTTTCCTTTGGTTGAGAATCTCATTAGCTCAGTAAAAATTGCATTCCTTCAAGATTGCCCCTACCCACATAAAAAAATTTTAAAAATTAGAATTAAAAAAAAGAAAAATAACCTAGAGATTGTTTCCAAGACATTGTTATCATTGAATTGTGGTGGATGTAGTTGTTTGTCTTTTTTTGTCATTCTTTATATTTATTATGTTCGAAGCTTTTAAGACGAAAGATTTAGATATTGTGTAGAAAATATTTTTGGAACATTCTTATATAAAAACTTTCTTATTAATATCTACATGTTCATGTCTTTTTAACAGCGTTGATTTGATTACATACAATGTTTCTTGATTTGTATTAGAAGTGTTTGTATCACAGTGTTACTTATGCTTCTAATCTTTTATTTTCATTTTACTAACTTCAAAAGAATTATTGTGGAGGCTTTTGGATACAGTTCTAAATCTCTACTAGCATATTTCTTCCTTCATATATTTTTTTTATTCTTCCTTTGTCCTTTTTTATCTCAGGTTTCTCATTTTTTTCAACTTTTGTAGGAATTTTTGCGTTTGGCCTTCTTCGCTTTGTCTTTGCCAACATGTTTTGTGTTAGATGTAGAAGAAAGGAATGCAACTATTTTGTCACCAATCCATTTATTAGCAAGGGTAATTTTTGAAAATTTGTATATGTGTTGGGTGTACAAGAAATCTACAAGTTGCATACAAAAAAGGCATAATATTTAACACATGAGATCCATGTAACACTTGAGCCTTAGTCATTTTGGAACTCTAGCTAGCCCGTTCATCCACTAGACCATTATAACTACTCATTCAATTAACTGCACCACTAACCAGTACAAACATCCTTTCACTTCACTTGCTTCAGTGACATTGCTTCGTGAAAATATGAAAATAGAGGCAACGTTGGTGCAGGACCAGATTGTATTTAACATTGAAGAAGAAAAGCACATTGCTAGAGCAAGCTCAAGCCGTCTGACACCCAATCATAGTAGCGTTCCGCCACGGTCCATTCCACCTGGTAAGCATCTTCATACTACTTTACTGAATGTTTATAAATTTGATCCTCTGTGACAAAATCTAAATTTGGTTAACCAAACATGTTGAATGTGGTGAGCACTGAGATAAACTTTATCAAGTCTTAACAAATTATGTTAGGGCTTTTAATTTGAAACACAAAACTGATTCTTTCATTCTAGAAGTATCATTCTTCGATAACAAAAATGGATATATGCAGTGTGTGTTATTAAACCATAAAAAATCAAACTTTACTAAGGGATCACTACAGTCAAATGATATTCCAAAATTCTCTGGATTTCACTGATTATTCAATGAATGCTACATTTTTGTGTTCATTAAATTGTTAAAAAAATAGCAACATTAGTATATTAGCTCAGGATTTTTGTGAATGTTAAACAAAAAACTGATACTTTCAACCTATAAATTTTAATTTTGTCTAAGAATAATAGGTGGGAGGAGTGTCTTTATTTGAAAGCAATGTGAAAAATATGTTGTAATGACAACATAACATTTTATGTGTGTATCCTCTTATTATTCTTTGGTGTCATAACAGTTTGACCCAACATCATATTTTGTGTGCATAATAGGTTCACACCTTATATTATGCATTGCTTGAGCATTTTCATCTTTATGTATGCTTAACCATTCTATGAGTATATCCTCTATTTATGCTAGAACTTAGGAATAATGGATGGGGATTAGAAGTGTTGGAAAGTCATGGCTAAATTAATGATGAAAATTAACAAAAAAGAAACTGACATGTTCAACAAAGTACACATTGAGGATCGGGTTACAATTTAAACACTATTCTCAAATATTCAAGACTTACATAACTTTTCAATATTGTTTAAATTAGTTTATTTTATATGTAGTCTTATGGTGAGGTTAGTAGGAGTTTTGCTACGAGATGGAAAGATGACTTAGATGATACTTGACATCTTCTAGACAAAAGATGGCAACATACACTCGGTTAAATACAACAAAAATCTTTAAATTCCAACTATAGTGTCTGGCTGGACTCAGCTAAGAGATTTTTATGGATTAATAGACAATCATTAATTAACTATGACCTATTAGGGATCATCAGTTTTCCTGTTGACTGTCTTGAAAAGAAACTCTCAACCATTGAGCTTTTCCAAAATGACATTCGTTGTATAAGCAAAATCCTAACTTAGTCACGTTCAAAGTCCTATTGAATCAATATAAAATAACATGCAACAGTTTGGTAAGTGATTCAAGACTTTTTGAAATTTAGAAACAATCTTGGATTGAATACTGTATATTTAATATATCTCACATCAACTTAATCTTAATTTTAGGACGTGCTAAGTTCTATGTATTCATTCATGAAAAATGCAAATTTCACACATTTCAATTTGGAAGGGGATGCAGAATGCAACATTGTCTACAATCATTAGAAGAAGAGTGCAAAAATAGGCTTTGGATGGAGGTATTTTGCAGTTGAAAAAAATTTGAAAGCTGGACAAGAAGTTATTTTTGAATTTCCAAATCCAGAAGACAACTTTGTTCTATTCTGAATTAGTATTTAAAAAACTTTTGTACGAATCTATGTTAGCTGTTATATATAACTCTTGGTGGTTTATAATACCACAAATGATGCTTTAGATTATAATTCTATAATTTTGTAAATTTATTAGCTATCTGAACATCTTTATTATACCAAACATGTATATATTTCTAATTTTATTACACATTTGACTTTCATGTATTTATTTCCATATTATTCTTTGCAAACTGCATGCTTGGGATACTTCCAATTTTTGTGGTTGTGTTGGAGGTGATTAATTTTTGGTATGCTTTGCATGTTGCTATTGGTACATTTGTTTCATTTAAATTCAAAATTTGAGACTTCCATGGTGTATATAAGTGCAGATACCAAAACAACTTCTAATTACATTATCTACTCCTAATTCTACAAATTTATAAATAATAGATGCAAAACATAATGGTTTGCAAAAAACATAACATACAACTAAAAATTCGAAAGCTTAATCAATTTGCCCGTGCATTACACGGGCTCTCATACTAGTGTGTGTATATATATATATATATATATAATTTCTTCTCAATGCTTTTTTTTAAGATAAAAAATACAAGACTTCTTAGGAAGAGAAAATTGTCAGATGCCAATTAATAAGGAACTCACATGGAAAATGCTAGCATCTTGTGTCCCCAATAAGTAGAAAATAACATACACTGCTTGTCATGTAATCGAAATATAAAGTTTTAGATGCATGTGGTAATGGTGAGTTTGTTACATATTAAAAAAAACGATTTTGATTTCAAATAATTCAGTGATTATTGTTTAGAAATTTTTAATAAAGTAGAAACTAAATTATGTTTACAATTATAAAATAATTTTTTTCTTTAAACAAAGTAATTATATTTTGAAAAATTATTTAAAACAGTTTCTAATTTTAATCAGATTTAAATTTCTTTCAACTTCTGATTATTTTTAAAAGTTGAAATAAATATATTAAACACTAAAAATCTAATTATTCTTTTAAAAAAGTGAGTTTTTTTTTACTAAAAAAAGGTATAAGAAACTGTCCTAATAACTTTTAATAATTTATATTTAACAATACTTTAAAAAAGAAATTCTTCCCATTGCAAAACAGTCAATTTTACATCTTACATGGCTATGATAGCCTAACCCAAATATTACAAGAAGAGCAATAATACGTCAACCATTCTTTATTTTAAACATTCCACCAATTTTTTTTTTTATTTTTTTATATCTCTTTTCTATCGCATCATAAATTCTATATTTAAATATTTTTTTCCTTCATATAATTTAGTGTTTTTTCCATTTTTATTTTTATAATTTTTTCATTTTAGTCATTCCAAAATATGTCTGTCTTACTTTTCTTCTTTAAAATACTTTAGATAACACTTTAAATAGTGAAAAAAAGACATTATCTAAAGAACTTTAAGGAAGAAAATCAAATTAAACATAATTTACAGGGATTAAGCGAAAATAAAAATTTTACAAGAACAAAAACAAAAATTACTAAATTATAAGGACAAAAAATATATTTAAATCTAAATTACTCAACCATATATTATTTATATATATATATATATATATATATATATATATATATATATATATATATATTATTTCTCTCTTTAGATATTAGATAACATTTGAGGTGTTTATCAAACATTTTCCATTAAAAATCACTTCTAAACTTTTGATACCAAAAGGAATAAACCTAAATATAGGAACCTTGAATGAGTCAAAGAAAGCGATGGCCTATATAATACTACAAAATTGATCCCCATGATTAAAAGCCAAAAGGCCAGGTAAAGTCTGTTTGAGACAAAATTAAACTAAGGGCTGAAGGAGAAAGGTAAACCAATTATGTATAACTTTCAAAAGTAAGAAATGTTGTTAGTCCAACCTGGTAATTAAGAGTGAACAATAAATATTTGCGGTCAAAAGATATTGCATTGCCCTAATTAATTACAGCATAACCCGTACAACTTTGAGCTGTTAAAGTATGCTGTAATCTGCCAACTTGGCCGGCTATAATTTTTTTTTGATATAGTAAAATTAAAAATAAATATCAAAAGATTTATAACAATTTACACATACTTTTTAATTAACTGAGTTAAATTCTCCTTTGATAACTTGGCCTATCATAAGTTTGAGTCAAGTTGTATTCATAAAAATCAACCCACCTTAATTATAAGTAAAAAGGAGCCGACTCAGTTAGAACGCACCTTACTCGGGGTAGCATAATCCTTGCCAAACGCGAAAAATTAAGGAAAGTAAGAATGAGCTAGATAAAGCCTTATACTTAGTTACTTACCTTTCAAATTCAATAGAGCGCAGAAGATACAAATACGAGAAATAAAAGTTTACACGCAATATCTTATTCTCCGAATATTCATACTAGCAATATCTTATTCTGATTATATATGGTTGAAATAAAAGTTTACACGCAATTTTAGTACTAGCACAACCTATGCGTGCATATACGATTATTTATTTTTTGGTAGATGCGTGCATATATACGATTATAATGACCTTTTAAGATTTATATGAATTATCAGAACACATTAAGCGATTGGATAAGAGGCATTTGAAGCAATTCCACATAAGCCTTTCTTGGAATGTATGTCTCGCTTCATCCTTATGTACCCTTTCTCACCCCATGCAGTGCTCCATGAATTTTTTACTAGCCAATACTTAGTACCATCATGAAGTTTACCATAACCAACAACTGTAGCAGCATGGTCTAGATGAGTTCCACAATTTCTTGCATTAAAAATCCCACTTGAGTAAAATTTGTAAGCAGGTGCTCCAGCATCAATATAAACTGATACTGGTTGATTTGCCACAGCTTTTAGGAGTGCCTTTTCACTATTATTAGAAGGAACTTTCTCATACCCTATATTCCGTGCCACACCATGAGTCTCCTTCTTAACCTTACAACTTCTATCTTTTCCTTTGTAAGGATAGTATGCTTCACTTGTTATTCCACCTTTATTGGCAATAAATTCAAAGGCATTTTCCACAAAACCACCATGGCAAGCTTCACTGTCACCTCTAACACAATCTACTAGTTCTTGCTCTGATAGGAACACCAATTCACCTATAGTTATTTGATGGAGACTCTCGATTGTAGCAATTAGAAAAAAACCCAAGTCCCACATTGGCTAGAGATAGTCTCAAGATAGAGTTTATAAGGTGAGGGCAACCCTCACCCTATGAGCAAGCTTTTAGGGTTGAGTTAGGCCCAAATTTCTTCTTGGTATCAGAGCCTATCCTAGATCCATTCAAAAGGACCATGCACCAAACCCAAAGAGTGTTGGGCGTGAGGGGGTGAATTAGAAAAAAATAAGTTAACTTTCATTCAATGATAATATGGCCTTCTTTTCGTTCTTCTTCTTTATATGCATGGCAGGTTCTTTGATGGTATCATCATCTGCTTCTTGTTTTGTTTGTTCATTTTCTCATCATGAGTAACAATCAATCACATCAAGATCAATCCTTAAATATACACAATCCCTTCTATCTTCATCCAAGAGAAAATCCTGCGATTGCATTGGTTTCTCCAATGCTTGATTCAGCAAATTACAACTCATGGAGTCGTTCAATACTCACTGCATTGAGTGCGAAGAACAAGGTTGAGTTTGTCGATGACTCAATTAAGAGATATGCATCAAATCATGTACTTCTCGCAGCTTGGAAGAGGTAAAATAACATGGTGGTCTATTGGCTTGTTCATTCAGTCTCACCTTCAATTAGACAGAGCATACTTTGGATGGATGATGCTCGAGACATATGGAAAGACTTAAAGTCAAGGTACTCACAAGGTGATATGCCGAGAATTTATGAGCTACAATAGGATATGGCATCCATTAAACAAGGTGATAATACAATAAGTGATTATTTTACAAAATTGTGAGTTATTTGGAATGAATTAGAAAGCTATCAGCCTAGTCCAATTTGTACATGTGACCCAAAGTGTATGTGTGATGCTCTTGGTAGTGTTATAGAAAGGAAGAAATAGGATCAAGTTATGCAGTTTCTTTGAGGTTTAAATGATCATTTTGGCATTGTCAGATCCAATGTACTAATGATGAATCCATTACCTAGCATATCACAGGTCTTCTCATATGTTGTTCAACAAGAAAGGCAGATCAATCGCAGTGATATGATGGGAAACACTAGTCTCATCAATGCAGCAGGCTCACTTTCATCGAAATCATGTACCTACTATGGTAAGGATAATCACACAGTGGACAAATGTTATAGGAAAAATGGTTTTCCTCCAAACTATACTTAGGAGGAAGAAGTAGCCGAGGAGGCTCTGGCAGAGAGAGTTCTGATGGGAAAGGAAGCAAGGTTTGTACACATAGTGGATTCACAAATCACATTGTTGATGAATGTTACAGAAAACATGGATATCCACCTGGACATAAGCTTCATGGGCCTCAAGGATCAAATGTTAACAATGTAAATGTTGTGAAAGAAGAAGGTGATGGCCTTGTTCTGGAAAGAAGTCAAGAAGTACAAAATGATGAACTAAAGCTGTCTTCTCAATATTATAAGGCCTTGATGACACTGTTGCAACAACAACATAACTTAGCTCACAACAATTCACATGTGAATCAAATTGGTACAATCACTGGTTCTGTTGGTTCCAACAATATACAAAAAGGTAAAATTTTATCTATCACTTGCAATATAAGCAAATCCAGTCCATGTGAATGGATTCTTGATTCAGGAGAAATTGATCATGTCACAACCTTTTGTATGTGATACTTGTTAAAACAATCATACCCTATTCTCACCTTAAATAAACATATTGTATGTGATACTTGTTACCATTCAAAACAGAAAAGGCTGTCATTTTTTAATAGTGATTCTTATGCCTCTTGTGCCTTTGCTTTTATACATATTGATATTTGGGGACCTTGTAATGTGACTTCTATGAATAGTTACAAATATGTCTTAACTATAGTAGATGATCATACGAGGTTTGTTTGGGTTTTTCTATTGCATTCAAAGGCTGAAACACAATCTCATTTAAAGAACATTGTTAATTTTGTTGAAATACAATTTGATACAAAGGTAAAAACCATTAGATTAGACAATGGCTCAGGGTTTATTATGAAGCAATTTTATGGTGAAACAGGAATTGTTCATTAAACCTCATGCATTGAAACTCCTTAGCAGAATGGGATTGTAGAAAGAAAACACCAACATTTACTTAATGTTACACGATCACTCTTATCTCACTCTAATCTTCCTTCCATTTTTTGGTCTTATGCTCTAATTCATTATGTTGTTCTTATTAATTGTATGCCTACTCATTTTCTTGGCAAAAAAACTCCATATAAAAAACTGTATAGATCCATCTATGACATTGATTCTTTAAGAGTTTTTGGTTGTTTGTACATGTGCTTTACTAGTACCTTGACTGCCAACAGAAAGAAACTTGATCCAAGAGCTGCTAGTTATATTTTTCTGGGTTTCAAATCTAACACAAAAGGATATGTCACCCCAGATCTCAAAAACTAGAGTTGTTTCTGTTTCAAGAAATGTCATTTTTTATGAGGATTGTTTTCCTTTCACAAATCATAATAAACTTGATCCAATCACTATTCTACCTGTACCTACTTCTTCATTTCATGATACCAATGATCAATTTGGTGATTTTAATTCTTAATCACTAACTGATCATATCATAGATGGATCTAATGTCATTGATTCTAACTCTCCCACCTCACAGAACAACTCTCAGGTCCCTAGAAGATCCTTGAGATAGGTACATAGGCCGAGAAAATTTAAAGACTTTCAAATCACTTATCCATCATTAATTGTAGCAGTCACTCTACAAGTAATTGTCTTTATCCTATCAGCTCTGTCCTTTCCTATAGCAAATTGTCTTCCTCTTATCACAATGTTGTTTTGTCTTTCACACAACAAGCTAAACCTCAGTCATACAATCAAGTCTCTAAAGATCCTAATTGGATTGAAGCCATGAATGCAAAAATCAAAGCATTAGAGCTAAAAAATACTTGGATTCTTACTAATATTTCCAAGCATAAGATTGCTATTGGATGCAGATGGGTTTATATGATCAAGCACAAATCTGATGGATGCATAGAAAGGTACAAAGCCAGATCGGTAGCTAAGGACTACACTTAAATACAAGGGTAGGATTATTTGGACACTATCTCCTGTGGCCAAGCTAACTATAGTTAAACTTTTATTGGCTTTAACTGCTATCAATCAGTGGCATCTAAAGCAATTGGATGTGAATAATAATGCCTTCTTACATGGTGACTTAAATGAGGAAGTGTACATGGTTTTTCTCGAAGGTTTGCAAGTAGATAAGCCAGGACAGGTTTGTAGGCTCCAAAGGTCTCTATATGGCCTGTGACAAGCTAGTAGACAATGGTATGCTAGATTATCTTTTTTTCTAAACATCTCATGGGTACAAGCAGTATGCATCTGATTACTCCTTGTTCATCAAACATGGTTCCAAGACCATTATTGCTTTACTAGTCTATGTAGATGACATTGTTTTGTCTGGAAATGACTTGATTGAGATTCAAAGCATTACTCATTTATTGGATAGTGCCTTCAGAATAAAAGATTTAGGTGACTTAAGGCTCTTTCTAGGTTTTGAGGTAGCCAGAACACCTACAGGCATTAATCTCTATCAAAGAAAATATGCTCTGGATATACTTAATAACAGTGGGATGCTTGGTTCCAAACCAGTGTCCACTCTTTCCGACTACACCACTAAATTGCATTAACATTCAGGATCTTTTCTCTTAGATGATGACACATCTTCATACAGAAGGTTAATCGGAAGATTGATTTACTTGACTAATACCAAGCCCGATATTACATATGATGTACAACATTTGAGTCAATTTGTTGCTCAACCTACTTCGCTCAACCTACTTTTGCTCACCAACAGGCTGCCTCAAGAATCCTTTGATACATCAAAGGATCTCTGGGTGCAGAGATCTTCTTACCTACTGATAGTAATATCCATCTGAAAGGTTTCAATGATTCAAATTGGGCTGGTTGCCTTGACACTAGAATATCTCCCATTGGTTATGCCATTTACATTGGTAATTCGTTGATCTCATGGAAATCTAAGAAACAAGCAACGGTTTCAAGAAGTTCGTCAGAGGCTGAGTATAGAGCATTGGCAAGTGCCACTTGTGAGCTGCAATGGCTTACTTTCTTGCTGGAAGAGTTTAAGGTACATTTCCAACAACCTGCTACCTTGTATTGTGACAATAAGTCTGCTCTCCACATAGCTGCAAATCCCATTTTTCATGAGAGAACAAAACACATTGAAATTGACTGCCATATAGTTCAAGAGAAGGTGATGACTAGGCTTGTGAAATTGCTTCCTATTTCCTCTGCAAATCAGCTTGCAGATATTTACACTAAAGCTCTGCTGCCTGGTGTTTTTCAATTTTTGTATTCCAAGCTAGGCACGTCTAACATTCATTCCTAGCTTGAAGGGGGCTATTAGCATAAGTTATCATGTAACTAGAGTTAGAATTAGCTTAGTTAGTTAGAGTGAGTTAAAGTTAGTTAGTTACAAGTTAGTTACTCTTGTAACTAACTACAAGTTAGTTAATCTTGTAACTAACTATATAAACTGTAATATTTAATCATTGTAAGCTAACTTTCATTCATTGATAATTTGGCCTTCTTTTCATTCTTCTTCTTTTAGTTTTCTCTGCAAGCTTCCTCTGTAAGCTTTTGTATATCCATGGCAGGTTCTTTTACTGTCTCCACCCCACTTGCCTTTTTCTGAACATTAATTAGTAAAGCCTTAAATTCTTCATCATGAAGGTCCACAAATTGGTTAATGCTAAGGTTGAAAGGTTTGTCCCCAGCAGCATTGAATGACTCAATGAACTGCACATTGTTTTTGAATACTTGGAAACGTTTCTCCTCAACAGCATCCTTGTAAACCTTACCATATTGTGCAATCCATTTCTCATGTCTCTCAGATCTAATGAGCCCACGAGACATTACACGGGATATCCACACAGTGAGAATGAGGAACAGAACTAAAACATAGTGATTTTGGCTAACTGAACTCATCTTGTAAATCGGGTATAGAGTAGATTGTTGAAGTGTTTGTTACATAGACGAAGAAAATGGGTTTAGTTTGCAGCTAAGGTAGTGAAAACTACCACAACTAATTTATAGTGGTGAACAAGGGGCTCTTTTCAAGTTCATCAACATGTGTTTATTTTTCATAGTGCACCAAATAGTAGCTAGTGATCTCAATTAACCTTTTACTTTCAATTCTAATCAGATTCTTACTGAACGAAGTGTGCCATGCTAATTTGTTGGACTCACTCGGTAAAAATACTCTTGCTTTTCATGAAAGATAATAACTCGAAGCTAGAATAAGAGATACGAAAGTAGGAATTTTGGTATCATGTTTGTTTGTCTATGGAGAGAATATGTGTGTGTTGAATAAGAGTGGGTGGAAACGTAGTGCTATGTTAAATCCCTATTTTGCACTAGTGTGGTCACTTTGTAGTTCATTTTCTGCAAAGACTACATCCGTGCTAACAACAATCTTGCAAGTAGTGGGGTCCCACAAATTCACATAGAATCATAATAAGAAAGGATGTTGTATTCCAAGAAGACGAGAAATGGGATTAGGATAAAAATATATGAAGAAGCCATCGTATGTGAGTATGTGACTTGGATTGTGGTGAAGAGTTAGAGAGAGTTTTGTCTACAGTGATCTTCACTGTCTTGAACAAAATCACCTCCTTAAAAATTAATATTGCATTTTTAAAAAAATATTTTATGCATGTTAAAAGACTACGATGAACCCAAATTTGCAGACTCAATGATCACAACACCAAAAATACCTTTCGGCTAGCGGCAATATATATGGCTGCTAAAATATTTAGCTGCAATTAAATTAAACTGGCGTAATCTAGGCTGCTGAAGCTTTTACCGGTGATATAGGTGAGTGCCGCTAAAGACTGATTATTGTTATATAGCTTGAACTAGCAAGGTTTTACAGACTTAGGCCAATATGTAGCAATATTTTTCAATAAAAAATTTCCGTTTCAAGGAAGAAATCATTACAAGATTATGAAGGAATAAAAAAAAAATTAAAAGAACATTTCACTGAAGCTTGAACTAGCAAATAGTGGCAGCTAAAAATATATATTTATCGTTCCTGAAACTACTGATTGAATCAAACCCAGAAACTAATTCATTGTTCCACAATCACAGATCTTTCACGCTGGGATACGAAGCAAACCAGACCATGAATCAAAATTGAAAAAGAAAAGAAAAAAAAATTCCAAATCCAGGAAAAAAAATGCCACAACCACGCTGGGATCAATCGCTTTGAAGCTTCCTCATCGATTATTGAGGGTGTGGCTGTGATGGTGTGCAATGGAGACAGCCTAGAAAAGGGTAGATGTTAAGATTTTGACAAGAATACCAAATCGCTCAAGTAACACAATGATAAGTAAAATGTCGTTTCCACAGGTACTTGTGTGATTATTGGGTAATTAATACTAAGAGAAATTAAATAACCAAAATAAAGACAATTGTAAAAAATAAAATAAATGAGAAGAGTAAGAGAAATTAGGTTAGGAATTCTATCAAACACTTGATATACTTAGAAAATTAAAGTAATTTCAATTAGAGAAATCACAGGGGCTTAACTTTATTGGTCCTCCTAACATGCAATGATTATATATTCCTATTTTATTAAGCTTGTATTATCATTAATATGATATTTTATCCCACCTTAATTTCTTAAGTGAAAGAACATAAGTCCCTTGAGTAATGATTTATTGATGTCCAATACTTTTTATCCTATCCCTAGGCACCAAAATTATTGGGTGTTTCCTTCATTTTACCATTCAAAAGAATTTCTCAATTATAATTAAATGAATAGAATCATGTAAAATGGTGATCAAACCAAAAGCAAGCATTAGGCATAGAAGAAGATCAATAACAATGCTTTATTGAATAAAACTAAGGTAGAAATTACATTAAACCTCAACAAAAGAGAAATTAGTTGCTACCATGGGAGAGAAGCTCTTGATGGTGAAACAATGAAAGATTAGTCTCAAAGCATCCAAAGCCATCACACACACCTTGACTCCTTTTTCTCTAGATCTCAAACATACAAAGTGTCCAACCCTATGCTAAAAGTAATGTGTATGACATAAATATGGACTCATCTTTCTAAAAATCTGCATCTCTTAAATATTAGCTTTTTTTCGAAATGGAGGAGGAGATTCCTTCTAGACACCTCAAAAGACCGATATGTGCTAGGTCGTGTCAAGGTTCCTTATCAATATATACAACTGCAGAGTTTCAAGTCAAAAAATAAGGTGCATGCACATTGGGAATTGAATCTTTATCACTAAGGTTTAGGTGGTTTAAATGCAAAGTGGAAGATTGCATTTTACTAGATGAACCTTAGTTGAATGGATGTATTGGAAGTTTTTTTTGTTTCAACTTCCAAGAGAGTTTATTTATCATAATTGGTGGTAATCTTCACTATAAATAGAGAAGAGAATTAGTAGAGAAACAGAACACATGAAGAGAGAGTGTGTGAGAAGAGAGATTGTGAAACAAAGTCACTTTGTTGAGAGAAAAGTATCTTTGTGTGCGAGTGTTATCATTTCTTGTAATCATTGAGTGGGGTACTTGAGTTTGTAGAGTGACACACTATGAAACCGAGTGGACTAAGATCCAAAGGAGGGCTATGAGCATGATTCGATTAGTCGTTGCTCTCGAGATAAAACACAATGTGTGAAAGGAGACAACATCGAAGGCCTTGTGGGAGAAGCTTGAGAATATCTATGCGTCAAAGTCGCTAACCAATCGCCTTTGTTTGAAGATGAAGTTGTATCAACTCAAAATGGAGATGGGAAGAGATCTCCATGACCACATCAACAAGTTCAATCCACTAGTAAGTCAATTGTTGAATACAGATGATAAAATCTCTGATGAGAAGCAATCCCTGTTGTTTTTGGCCTCACTACCAAGGTTCTTCAAAGCTTTGGTTCAAACGTTGCTTGTGGGAAGATCAACTTTGAATTTGGATAAGGTGACTGTCGCTCTTAGAGAAAATGAGATAATGATGAGAACTGAAAATGTTGATAATGAACACAATGCAATAGTTATAGTGGAGTCTGAGCGGGGGAGAAATCATTCAAGGAGACATGATGGGCCAAGAGGAAGATCAAAATTGCAATCGCGTCCACAATGAGATATGAGTAACATAGAATGTTACTATTGTGGTGAGAATGGTCATATGCAAGTGAGGTGCAAACAAATGAAGGAGAACTTGAAAAAATTAAGAGATATGAACAAAGATGGCACCAACTCCCAAGCTAATGTAGTAAAAAGTGTTGAAGATGAAGATGATGTGTTTTTGGCAACAAACGATGAGGTTGCTAAAACAAAATGAGTGATGGATTTTGCTGCCTCAAAGCACATTTGCAGAGATCGAAAGATGTTTGATACTTTGAAAATCGATGGAGAATTCAGCCATTTCAAGTTAGGGAATGGTGGAAAAATGAAGGTTGAAGGCATAGAGAGTGTGAGGATGAAGCTCCATGATCGTGCTATTTGAACTTTCTTAAATGTGAGATTTGTACCTTATGTTGTTGTCAATATGATTTCTATGGGGGAGATGACATCACAAGGGTACCAATATGTTGATTCAAAGTAGGGATGCAAAGTGTATAAGGGGAGACACTTGGTGTTGTAAGGACAGAAAAATAGAGGTAACTGTTAACTCGTTAGCAAGTGCATCAAATTACTCACAAGTAATAAAGTACTTGGAAGTCCGAGTGTTGAATCCACAGAGACTTTGTTTGTACTTAGATTGATGCAAACCCAATTTACAAGCAAGAGATAAAGAATTTAAAATAATAGATAAAGAAAGATAGAAGATAAGGTAAAGATTTAAAAGAAAAGATAAAAGATTTAAAGATAAAAATCGAAAATAGAAAAGATAAAATATTTAAATTAAAAGATGAAAAAGATAAAAAAAATAGAAGATAAAAAAGATAAGATAAGAAAATTAAAAGATTAAGATGAAGATAAAGACAGATAAATTCAGAATGTGATAATGTTGGGACCTAGCCTGCCTTATTTGCCTAAGATGTATTATTTTAGATTTTTCTCTATCAATTTGGTGAATTTTTCCTACCCACATCTGTTAAAATACTTACCCCTGATATCTCACAATGACAAACCTATCTTACCTATCTATCTCTCATATGTCTTTGCAACGACTCAATAAATAAAATGCATGAAGTTCTAATTCTAGATGTTTGCTTTGATGCATGGGCATAATGCAATCACTCTATGTCTAGCAATGATTTTATTAAGATATCTCTTCCTTTTAGTTCTATTAGAAATTATCCTTTGTTGAGTGACTAATCCCTAAAATTGATGCATGTAAAACCTTCCTTATTTTTCTATTAAGGATTATCCTCTGTCGAGCACGTAACTCTTAAATTAAAGATGGTGTAAGAATGAATTATACATGAAATTAAAATAAGAAAGGATAATAGGAAAGAAAACACCTGTTTGTATTGATAAATATGAAGTATACAATACATTTTTTTTGGCTTTTTAGGTCTGTCAGACCCTAACTATAAGGGTTTAGTCTCTTATAGCCACAAAGGGTCTTACACTTGAAAAGAGGTATTCAAATTGATGGAGGAGAAGGGATGAAAAAAAGATATAAAAAGAAGGATTTTTTCTATTTGAGATGCTCAGACTTAGGATGTATTCATTAGAGAATTTCGAGTCTCCGGGGTGGTATGGGGTGGTGTCTTTTCTCCTTGACTTGACTCTCTTTTTATAGTTGTTGGAGTGGGCTTAGACCTCATGCTAAAAACCATCCTTATTCATATTTTTGATTTTTTTTGGATCTTTTTCTCTTTTAATCCCTTCTTTTCATATCTTTAAGTCATAAATAATGAAAATATCAATTCCTAACATTTAAATAAAAAATAACTGCTAAATAAATATTTTTAAAGATATTTTCAATATATTTTTATCATAAAAAATAACTCATATTTAACTGTTATGAGTAACATTTGCTATTTGAATGGTCAAGTCTTGAAGAGGAACCATGATACAAAGTGAAATTTTGTAATATTATGGAAGTGTTAGGAGATACTTCCATTGGAGAGCGTTGATTTTCCAACTACTCTTTTACCTTTTAAAAAAAATAAAAATTACTAATTATGACTCGTTCTGTAAGTTAAAATGGAATGATTTCACATGTTACATTATTTATTATTATATAGATTATTTTTTCATGATACAAAGATTAATTGTTTAAATATAACGACTAGTATCAAATTCGAATCTTGCATTAGTTGTATTAAGTATTAGAAAGAAAAAAAAATTACTGTTCATATATAATTGTCTTACATATCCATCCTGAACAAAATCATCTCCATAAAAAATGAATATTACATAAAAAATCATAATATTAAATTCCATGTCAATAAAGACCACGAATTTGCGGAGTCCATGCATTAGACGTTAGACTCTGTATCCCTTCCAACTTTTTGATGAATTAGTGCATTTTAAAAATGGAAAGCATACCACGTTTTCTTTATATCCCCGTCCTCTAGCATAAGTACTACTACGACATATGTCCTTCAACATTTTTTAGAATGTCTACCTTAATAAATATGGTAGAGACTAGTTAGCGATAATTTCTTTTTTCATATACAAGATTTAAACCTAAAATGTTTTTTAAAGGATAATATTCACTTTGTAAAACAATAACATTTATAAATATACTAATAAACAACAATAAAAGAAAACAGAATATTATGAGCTAGGTGAAATAATAACTTTTTTCATTATTATATATTTAGTAGAAATTAAACGTTTACACATGCATCTTAATTAAGATCAAACAGAAGCATCTTATTATATATTGATTGATAGCAGTACTCAAGCAGTTGGATAATAGGGATACTTAGCTATTCCACATAAACCTTCCTTGGCACGTATATCTCGCTTGATCCTTATATACCCTCTCTCACCCCATTCGGTGCCCCATGAATTCTTTACAAGCCAATACTTAGAACCATCAAGAGCTTTTCCATAACCAACTACCGCAACAGCATGATTTGGATCAGTTCCACAATTTCTTGCATTAAAAATCCCACTTGAGTAATATTTGAAAGCATGTGTTCCAGCATCGATGTAAACTGACACTGGTTGATTTGCCACAGCTTTTAGAAGTGCCTTTTCATTATTGGAAGGAACTTTCTCATACCCTTTAATCTCAGCTACACCATGAGTTTCCTTCTTAACCTTACAAGTCTTGTTAACTCCTTTGTAGGGGTAGTGTGTTTCACTTGCTATTCCTCCTTTCTTGGCAATAAATTCAAAGGCATCATCCACATAACCACCAATGCATCCTTCGCTCTCACCTTTAACACAATCAACCAGTTCTTGCTCAGAGAGAGGCACCAACTTACCCGTTGTAATTTGGTGGATACCCTCGGTCGCAGCCACGGCTGAAAATGCCCAACAACTACCTGTTTTCACAAACAAAAAAGAGAGTTGATATTTTAGCATAGTTAGATTCTAATGAAACAATGGAATATTATTGAGCATGGAAAGAAGAATCACAATGTTATTGTCATAATGAGATATTTGGTTTACCCTCCATTTCCCTCTCATTTTATTTGTTATTTAAAGTAATGCACACATCTTGAGAAAATAAATAATTATATTAAGTTTTGTGATAATATAACCTTATCTAACTAAATAATTAATTACATTATACACATACTAGTGAATGTTTTTTGACAGAACATACTAGTGAATTTATTTATGAAAAGCATGACTTAAATATATTTTGTATTTCTAAATGATCAATTTTGGTTTCAACAATTTTGTTTTATATCCTTAATCTTGGATAAAGTTTTGTTTTGTTTATAATCCCTCAAGAGCTACCCAAATTACTTCCCAAAGTGTTATCTAATTAAATTTTATCAGGAAAAAAAAAGTTTAAAAAGTTTATTGAAAACCATACAAGAATTGGTCATATATCAGAATAAAAAAAATAATTTAAGTCTAATTGTATCAGAAGAAAAAAAATATTTTTTTCATATTCTAAAGCGACAAATATTTTGAAACAAAAATATTCCATAAGCGATAAATAAAATGAGAAGAGGAATACCGCATCTGCCTTGGTCCTTGATTGGAGTGACAGCACCTCTTTTCCTCCAGTCAATGGTAGCAGGAATCTTAGTTACACTCTCATACCTAAACGATGTTTCTGTTGATGTCTCCACCCAACTTGCCTTTTTCTGAACATTAATTAGTAAAGCCTTAAATTCTTCATCATTAAGGTCCGCAAATTGGTTAATGCTAAGGTTGAAAGGTTTGTCCCCAGCAGCATTGAAAGACTCAATGAAGTGCACATTGTTTTTGAATACTTGGAAACGTTTCTCCTTCTCAGCAGCATCCTTGTAAACCCTACCATACTGTGCCATCCACTTCTCATGTCTCTCTGATGTGCAGGCCTCAGACAACCTGCGAGACATTACGTGGGATGTCCACACAGCGAGAACAAGGAACAAAATTAAATAGTGGTTTTGGCTAAAGGAATTCATCTTGTAAATTGGATTTAGAGTAGCTTTGTTGAAGTGTTTGTTACATAGACAAAGCAAATTGGTTTAGTTTGCAGCAAAGGAAGTGGCAACTACAACTAATTTATAGTGGTGTTTTAATTAACATGGTGTTTCATAGTGCATGAAATAGTTATTAGCACAACATTAACTTTGGTTTCCTAATCAGATTCTTAATTACCACCACTTGAAAACGTGTTCCATGCTTTTCCAGTCCACTTGATTCAGACGTTGGCGACCACAATGTCCCTCTAGCCAGAATGTGCTACTAATGTAAACCAACAAAAAATGAATCTTACCTCGCCATTCTTATCTTGAAAAAAGAAGTTATATATTATCATATACAGTATTTACTTTCTCTCCCATTTTATTTTCATCTATTTTCTTTTTATCTTTATATTCATATCTTATCCCAATATCTTGTGTCTATTAATGTTGAGGTGTACGATGATTAATTATTTTTATAAGAAAAACACACAATAGGGTTTATGACAATTTTTGCTTACGAAAGCCCGAATGACGCCTAGTGCATGTGTGTGTATGGAAACGTGGCGCTAGTCATTAATTAATCATATATAATTTATGCATGTGTGCATATGGAAACGTGGCGCGCATGTGTACATAATCTAATCAGTGTGTAAGAATTATTTTCTTTGAGCAAAGTAGAAAAGAGAAAGGACAAAAAATTAGAGTTTGAATAATCGATCCTAAACGTAAAAACCATTATCATAGACGAAGTGATATGCAAATTAAATAATAATAATAATAATAATAATAATAATAATAATAATAATAATAATAAGAAAGAGAGAAGAATTATGTTTTCCTTTAAAAAAATCACCTAAAAATTAATTTGTTTCTTCAGGTAATCTATTAATGTTTAATGCAATTAAAGTTGGCTTGTGGAGACACATCATATATACGGATAAGATCGAAACTCGCCGCATCAGTCAATAATATGTGGCTACAATGTTATACTCCTTATTAATGGAGCATTCTATAGATGAAAAGATAGCTTGTTCTGTTAATTTTTCATGTTTCAATAATTCAATACTGGACTACAGATTAATGGCATCCAGTCAACTAGTAATAGTTACGCTAGCTTTTCTGGCCAAAATATGCAAGTGCATTATTTATTTCAGAACGGTATCTTGTAACTTTTTACTGATGTATATACATGTCTATCAAAATAAAAAAACAACATATCGACGTCAAATAAAGAATATACGTACTATAAATAGTGTTAAACTCAACTATGTCATCCTATTTTGATCAAGCATAAAAAAATATCATCCTGTTTTTTTATGCAATTTTTTTATTCAGCTGAATGTTACTTATCATCTTCGCTATACATGTATTTCATAAGCTACATAAATTATTCCATATTCTACTTCTGAATTTTTACCTTTGAATTTATGGAAATTGTAGGAGTTGGGTGTCTAATCAGTCTACACAATTGTATACATTCATGATTCATATTCTATACAGCGTTGAATACAATAGAAATGCGATGGCAAATCTAACAACTAATCAGCTACAATATAAGCTAATAATTAACTGCCAATTAATAAACAGTTGTCTAACATTTTACTGCATGAATTTAAAACGCTAAATTTTAATTTCTAATTTTTTATATATTTTTATCTTTAAAATATTTATTAAATTTCTTTATCACCCTTTTTAAATAAAATATCAATTTTTTCTCACTCTTTTTTACTACACATTTTCATAATAAATTATTTTTTTCCTACTGAGATCATACTATTTATTTTAACCATTGTATTTTTTATAATATTTAATTTATTATTTTAATATTATACTTTACGAAATTGAAAATAATAAATTTTAGCTTTATTTGACTTTAATTTTCTACTATTTTGTGAATAATTTTATATTATATGTTTTATGTTAACTATTATGTTAATTAACATAAAATTACAATGGCTACTTTTTTATTTTATTTTAAATTTTATTAAAGATATTTTAAGTTATTAAAAAAATTATTAGTAGAATATATGACATAAAAAATATAATAATTGAAAATATAAATATAGTGAAAATAATTTGTCTATAAATAAAAATATCATGAGTTTAAAATTAATTAAAAAAATAAAATTATAATACCTCAATATATTTTTATCATTAAAATAAAATTAAAACTTATATAAATTATATTATAAATATTGTATTTATTTGATTTTATATTTTTTAGTTATTTCAACCTATAGTTTTATTAAACACGATTTAATAAATTAATTTTTCAGTTGAAGTGTTTATCAGATAATTGTTTAATTTTTGACTAACTTTTAGTCTTTAACTAATTTTTTAATTAATTTTGTTTAACATAGTACATGTACCTATTAATAATAACTATGTTGGATTGTTCATATTGCGTCTTGCAAATTGGGTGCGTAAATTACATTCCATGGGCTATTTTCTTGTTATTGGCCTATATCAGTACACACCCTCTCTCATTAGTTTTAATATATACTTTCTCTTTATTTATTAGTCAATATTATTGATATACAATATAAACATAGTGTGAGTGTGATATATTTCAGGAGGTACCAGCATTAAAAAAATAATACTACGTTACATTATTAATATTCAATGATGTGGGTCGTGTGTTCTGTCCACTTTCACACAAGTCCTCCTTCAGCATCATGGGCGTCAGGAGCATATTGGGAGCACTTAAAACTGGTCCAGCTCCATTATGAACAAAAAGAATTTCAACAGTCAAATCGGTTTTATATGTAGCAAAGCTTCAATATCATATCATCACTTTTTACGTATAAGGGATAAGTTTTTAAGGAAATTATATAAAACTTCTTTGAGTTAAAATAATTTACTATTCATTTCATATTTAATTATCGTGTGCAAAATATTTTTAGATCAGCTATAATTACACATTATAAATGAGATTTGTTTTTACTTTAATTAGTGGATTAAGATTACCTATGATTTATGAGTACCCATGACAAAAAAATTATGATTCTTATAAATATATTAATTTATTTTAATAAGTTTGTTGGTAAACCTTGATAATAAAAAATCAATTTGTTACTTTATTTAAATATGTTTCATAATCAAATAATTTATGACACAACAACCGTGAGATAACATAAATATTTTATTATTAGTTGTCTAGACAACAGATGAAAAATGATAGTTAACAAAAAATTAACTGGATTAACTTTTATTCTTTTAAATATTTAATTATAAATTTTAAAATTATAAGGATTTTTTTTAAAAAAATAAATCTTCAAAAACTTAATTACACATTTAGGAAAATTATAGGGATTATAAATTTATTTAACCTTAATTATAATTAAAATAATCACTTAATACAGCTTTTATGCATGCCCTAAACGTTTAATTACTTCAGTTTTTCTCTCTAAAGCATGCAGAGTTTAAGGATAACAATCAATTATTTTATTTGGTTGAAGTGAAAATAAAAATATAAAAAAGAGAAAATTTACTTTCATAAACAAAAAATAATATTTTTTTCATTTTTTCTGTTATTTATTTCAAAATTCAAAATCTTCTCTTCCCTTCCCATTCTTTCTACTCAACCAAACGGAACCTTAAATATAATATCTACTTTGTCGTCCCAATTGCTTTTTTATATCATTTTGATTCATTAATATATAGGTCTAGGCATAAATATTTGTTTTTTAAAATTCAAAATGAACATTAAATATATATTAATATTAATTTTAGAAAAAAATATTTATAAACATAGTCATTTAATCATAATTCATAATAAATACTAAGTTTATTGTTAAATTTTAAAATAATTATCTTAAAGTTATTCACATAATAATTTGTTATTAGATGATTAGTTAAGACTGTTTTACACTTAAATTATTAGTTGAGAATTGTTTACACGTCCTCGAAATGGCTTGGATTTTGTTCTTTATTTTGTGGATCGGTCTGCTTTTTTCAAAGACATATCTATTAGTCAAAATAACAATATTCCGCAGACACAAATAATGCAGTTGCATTATCGAGCCCAGAAAAATATCTGGTAAACATTTTAGTTGAATGATATGCGATCAATCAATACTCAGTAGTCCCCTATGGAATTATTTGAAACATGAAATTTGAAGAAAAGTTGTCCCTTGAAATTCAATTAGCATCAAGCGTATTACATTGTTGAAGATTCAGTAAAAAAAAAAAAAAAACATTGTTCAAGATGCCAATTCCACGTGTATTTAGCGCAAATCTATATTAATAAACGAAATTGTCTATTTTATAAATTTAAGTCGAATAAAAATATTTACTCGTAAAAGTTAGCAAGTAGGAGTGTGCATACAGGTCTTTTACTACCAATCGATCTATGGCATGCTATAATAATTTAATATAATAGATTTTAAAAAATAACATTACGAAAAAGTTTATTACCAATATACAAAAACAATGTGGAGTTTTTTTTAAAGCAAAAACAAGAGTGTAATTCCTTACGAGACGGAATATTTATTAAAAGGAGATGTAATACCTTATATTTTCTATTGATTAGAATTTATTAAGAAATAAAATTTTTGGCGGGGTGTTACTTCTCACTTAATGAGTTTTTTTTTTCTCAAATTAGAAGTTAAATTAAATATAATTTTAATAAATATCAATCCGTAGTAAAGGAAGCGTTCAAAAAGAGTGTTGTTAGAGACTATTGTTATACTCATTACTGATAATATATTTATCACCTAGGAGTTCGTGTGAAAAGAAAATGAAAAGGTGATTGTATGAGTTGTGGGATTCGACAAGATGGAGACTAATTATGCCATTTTCTCTGCATGTGTATAAAATTTCCATCAATTACACGAACCTTTCAACATTCAAAGACGTACGTAGCACCCATTAGTCAAAAATTATAAAATTCCGTTTCCAAATAGTGCACTGTTGATTCCCATAGAAAAGCTACTTTAACTATTCGATGATTGCCCTACATATGCTGTACTCCCAGTTTCACGTTGAATGATTTAAAACATTGGCATTTGCTGAAAAATAACCACTTAATTGTTGTCTATGCCAAACTCCATCATTATGAACGTTATAGCTAGCTGTATGTCAGGATAGGCATTGTAATTAAATGGATTCATATTACATTTTTAATAACGCTAAATTCAATTAGAATATAAAAAATAAAATGAAAATTAGTGGTTGGATTGTAAACTAAGCACTTGCCTCTTCAATCGAGACAAAAATTACAATTCTTTTCTTTCATTTTTCTTTAACTTAAGTTTCATTTTTTTCTCCTTCTGTAAATATTTTTCATTCTGCTATACATGGGATGATTGGGAAGTTACTTGATAAAAATTATTAATCTACATTATTCGACACGTGTATCACATATGTATGCACGACTATTTTTTTATATACACTGAAACCAATAAAAACCAAACCTAAGTTTTTATGCATTTATATCAACTTTTCACTGCTGGACCGACTCTAGTGCTTCTTATATGCAGGGTGAGATAGATCCAAGGGGAACAAGCAAGAGCCTTGTCCTATTAATGACAGATATGCATAACATTATATGATTTTAATACAATAATAATTCAACATAAATATAAGTTCATAAAAAGACTTCCTGTTATTATTTAATTATAAGACATAATTATCTAATTTATTAAAACTAATAAAAAGTAATTAATGTAGTTGATAATAATAAATTTTTTAAAATTTATATATTTTTTTAAAAATATCATTGTCATTAATGTTTATCTCTTTTCTAAATACATGTTAATATAATCTCTCTTATTTAACTAAAAATATTTTTAGTCTAAAATAATTAATGCACGAGATATACTATATGAATCAAGTCTTAGAACAAATAAGTTTAAAAATCTGAGTTTTATAAATAGAAAAAAAATGGTAATTAGGTTTCCAAAACTGAACATTTAGAAAAGAAGTTGATTTTTCTTCAAATCGTTTGACCCATAGTAAAATAATTAATAACACTGCCAGGGTCAAGCTACTAAAAAGACATTGTGGAGTCAATAGAGGACAAACATTTGATTTAAACTCATCGCTTCTTGACTCAAGAATTTATGTGAGTTTATCCAAAATAATAAATTAACTCAATTTTTCTACCAAGAATTATAAGCTCAAGATTTTATTAATTAACTTAAGAGTTTAACAACTTTCGTATCAACAATTAAGATAATTATTGTTATTGTTACTTTTGACTCCACGAAATGATCATAAAGTTATTGGGGTGACCTAATATCACTCTATGCAATTATATATAAATTCGTAACACCCAAGACATTGCATATATATAGGATTGAGAATCTTCTAATCCTACATGGATCTCACACAATTGTGAATTAGTATGGGATTTGACGTATAATATGTTAAGGTTATATGTGACTCAACATTCCTTAAAATAAGAGCTTTAGTATATATATATATATATATATATATATATATATATATATATATATATATATATATATATATATATTGTAAATTGGTTGGTAATTTTTATTTTTTCCCACCATTTCTATACTGATGATTAAAATAAAGCGATCGTTTGACAATTAATTATATAAATTTGTATGTTGTAATGAGTAAATAAACTTCACATTTTAACCTATAGCTACATGCAATAGGTGTCATTAGGGCTGATGTCAGCGATAATTGCTAAGCCCCAATTTTGTTTTTGAAAGACAACATTAACTAAGATGTCTGGCTGCCGTACATTCTAGATGGTCCGAAAAGGGAGCATTAATATATTAATTAGATTGGAACGAATCAGCCATAAGAAACAACAATAGTATACTAACTAGTTGACTTACCAATCGTGGCGCACGTGAAGTATGATTATGCTATTTGTCTTGATGCACTAATTAAAGTGTCTGCGAGTGTGACATTACAGATACACGATGTGCAGCTAAAAAAAGGTTTAATTTTAGAGTCTGGAAAATTGGAGGCAAATGCTATATATTTTTTAAAAGAAAGTAAAAAAAAAAATTAGAGAAATTAACGGGGGAGAATTAAAGATTATCACATAAAATATATTGTTAGCAATATATATAACAGAGAGATTTAACAATGTTAATTTTAAAGGATTTTCTTTGTTGTAATTTAAGAAAAATAAAGGTTATATTGTTGATAAGGGTTACCTGAAAAACAATCTTATGGATCAATCCAAAGAAACTAAAATACAAACCACTTTTTAAAGCTAAAATATACTTTTACTAGTTTAGGTTTTGATCTTTTTGGTGCTTTTATATTTTAAAAGGTTCACTTTAATTTTTAAAATGAAATAAAATGGTCATTTTGAAACAATGATCATTTTTAATTTTGAAATGCGATTTTAAACTCTTATTTTATTAATTTGATACAAGAAATATGTGTCATTAAATTTACTTACATAAAAATTATAGAATTCAGCTGTAACCATGATAAAAATTACATGAAAAACAAGTGTACATCACAAGCAACTATAAAAGAAATTAATATTAATATTTTCAAATTTTTAATAGCTCATTAGATTCACTTTTATGTTTATGGATTTTTTTTTATTCAAACGTCAGGTATATTTTATAATTTTCATGTAAATTAGTGAATCTAGCGAGACATGTTTCTCACATCAAATTAGTTAAAAAAGAGTTTAAAATCATGTTTCAAAATTAAAATGATAATTTTTTTAAAATAACTATTTTGACTCATTTTAAAAACATAAAAATTAAATTCAATGCTTTAAAATATAGAGGACCAAATGAAGATAACATAAAAGATTAAAAATATATTTGAGTCCCTTTTCTAATATTAGAAAAACTATGTTATAAGTCTTAAACACACACATATGTTAGAAATATATTTAATAGGAAGATTGAACAATGTAAATATTAAAGGATTAATTTATATTATTTAGAATTATAAGAACTATTTAATTATAATTTTTAATTTAATAAGATGGGAGATCAAATTAATCTTATAATAACTCTCCGCAGATTTATTTCACTTAATAATATTAATCTCACTACTAAATTAAAAATTTCTTATTGAATAAATCAAATCAGCATTTTTTATAAATTAAAATTTAAATTAACCTATCTAATATTTTAGTAAATAAATTAAATTGATATATAGTATTTTTCTAAAATGTAAGTAAATGTCAATTATGACATTATTTAATTGCAAATGTCTGTGTTATTTAAAATTTTGTGTGTATGGTAGTTGACATAATATATACTATTAATTCAACAGGTAAATAATTGAAATTTAATATATACAAAAAGTTCTTAAGTAATTTTTTTTATTAACTTAATCTCCATTATCTTTCTCTTACATTCTCTTTGAAAATTTTTACATTTTCCCACGAGTGCAAAGAAAAGAAAAGAAAAAACTGAAATTAAAATGCACTTTAATGATAGAAGTGGCTCGGAAAGAATTATTTTTTTTCCTGGGTCATAGATCATCAATATCTTCTAATCCTGGATCAGAAATTTTACATATAAGTAATCCCGTTAAATAAATAATCTCTATTCATGTAAACTCAACCAAATTTTATATCACTGCCTCAGCTCTTTTGGGTTTAGAAAAGAATCATATATATATGTACATGAATTACTTACAAATGTTTTATTCTCTATTTTTTTTTACTGCAATTAGATGATATCTATGTTGGAGAAATGTCATATTGTTTGGTTAACATTAGAGACTAAAACTGCATTTATTTTTGTTAGTGGTTACATATAGTGTACCAACAAATTGACATAAGTGTTAACAATTTATACATCTTAACGAAATTATCCAAATTTTAAATTCTCACATTGAGTACAAAATAAATCATATCAAAAAAATATTTATTTTATCAGCATTCACGGTCATGGACCAAAAATTAATAATCGATCACTATTTTTTATGATAGATACTTCCTACTAATACAAAGTTAAGAAAAAAAAGTGGTTAATTAGATATTTAGCCTCAGATACATTTCTATTGTATTCAATGCTATACATACACAGGATATAAAATGTATATATATTCTTGTTAGAGTGATTAGACACAATTCCTACAATTTCTATATTTTCAGACAGAAATTGAGAAAAATATAGAATGACATAAGACGTTTATAGAAGCAGGAGATGACAAATAACATCGATCTAGTTGATTAAAACAATAATAAAATCATGAAAAAAACAAGGTAGGGCACTATATGAATTTAGTGTATTCAAAAAGACAGCTTTTCCATGTTTGACCATGCGCATTTTGTTCTTTTCTTTAATTTTCCTTGTATTCAAAGGCACTTATATCCATTAGTCAAAAAATACAAGATTCCGTGTGAAATAATTATAAAGCAATTGCGTTTCACCCATAAAAGCTAGTTAGCATAACAATTATTGGTTGACTGGTATTACAATGAAATGGATGAATCTGTGGTCCCCATGGAATCATTTGAAACATGAAATTTGTAGAAAAAGCTATATTTTCGTCCATGTAGAATACTCCATTACCATCAAGAGTAGAACATTGTAGCCACACATATATAACTGTATGATATGTCGAGCTTCTTCTCCGCATATATGTTGTGTCCTTTAAGCCCATTCGCCATTTTAATTAGTTTTCATATATCCAACATTGTTAATATCAGATACACGACCTAGGAAAAAATATTTTAAGGGCTTTAAAATTGTAAGACATAATTCTGCTCTCTTTATGTTATTCAATAATAATGGAGTATATTTGGTTATTGTAAGCTTTGGCACTCCTTGTGCTGGTTTAATATTATTGTCTCTCTTTTAATAATTAATTACCAGTGGGATTACATGGGTCACATTGATTTTTATTCATGTTTTGAAATAACTTGTAAATATATTAATAAGTGTATATATATATTCTAAAATTACTATGCTAATGTTAGTTTGATATATATAAATCCTCAATTTGAAATTTAGCCTTGGTGAGAAATTTTTATTTATTCTATAATTATTGAATTATAATCATAATTATTTAATAATGCTGTCAAATTTTCTTTTTCATGAAATGTTTAAATTATTATTTCTTATTTAAAATTTAGAATAAAATTGAAATATATATTTTTTTAACATCAAACAAACATTTAGATGAACTGACTTTAATAAGGATGATAGGTTGGAGCATATATAGTGACGCAATGGGGCAGGCACGAGTATGAGCAGTAATTACATAGGTTGATATTTATATACTAAACATAAATTATATTATTATTAATAGACAAATAGGATAACATAACATCAAATATTTAAACTATTCTCGTTTGATAATTACAATATTAGTATATTAATCCAACAAACAGGTGACCCAATATACAATATTGTCTTTAATTTCCATGAAATATGAGGCATACACAACATAGAAATGTTTACGCTTAACATTGAAACCGACGCTAATTAGGCTGAATGTTATACACTACATGCAGTTGCCCTCTTGGCCTCTTCCTTTCACTTTTCCTCTTTACCATATTTTCTCCTTCTCTATGTCTCTTTCTGGTTCTCTCTGTGTTTTTCTCTGGATCATCTTAGAAGCTGCCATGAACACATACAGAATTAAGGACCACCCAGAAGACCTCAATGTATTAATTCAAAAAGCCAGCTTGTGAGAGTAATGTTATATGTGTGGGATGAACAAATCTGAACAACACCAACATTATCTCTCTCTTCATGTTTGTGTATGCACATGTTCGTGTATAAGCTAAAACGCAAGTTATTTTAGAAAAACAAAACAATGAAAATAAACTTTTAGATTATTCATAGATGATCAAGATTAAAATTAAATAAATGCACATAACCTCCTCTCGTGGTCATATAATCTCTAGTCTTGACCCTTGTGTATAATTGTATATATGGTCCAAATTTATAGGTGTATGTCATGAAAATTCTTAGTAAAAAATTTTATCATTATATATATATATATATATATATTAAGTGTATAAAATAAAAACACTTTTATATATTATTAGAAAGGACAACTATAAATATTAAAATTATTACATCTTATTTAAATGATATATCAAGATTATAAAAAAAATTATATGACTTTTTTAAGTAATTATATAACCATTATATATATAACTTTATTAATCTTGGACTTTTAGATTTAAAGTTTATACATTATTAAAATGAGAAACACTCTCACTTGATACATTTTATATGTGTCGGCTCGGTATATTGGAGATCATAATCTTTTCATAGCGTATTAATCTAATAGGGTTTTTATTATCCCCTAATGGACCAACACTAACATATGCTCATTTAAGTCCATATCCTCTGAGTTAGTTGTGTAACATGCTCACTTAATTTAATCGCATAAAATAAAATCCACTAATAATAAATAACTAATATAATTATCTTATAATATTAGTCCACATTAGTTATTGGAATAGAAAATTCCAACATACTCATCTCTAAAGAATGCACTGCAAAGTTATAACAAACAAGAGAAAACTTTGTCACAATTTGATTTTTAAAAAAAAAATATTTTTCATACATCTACCTATCTATATACATAAGAAAACAGATGAATATTTGTTTTGGATAAAATAATGTTTACTAGGCATATTATAATATAATTATATTTATTTTGTACCTAATATCATCTTAATTTTATCTTAGTATGGACTTCTTGGCAAGCGTACTAATTTGTCCAAGTACTAAATAAAATGGTAAGATCCAGAATGGTGTTGGTGATGAGTTATGGAATGTGTTGGGAGCTTCACTTGCCAGAAATACTCTTAATGCAATCGTAATAGATTTTTCTCTTTTTAACATGAATATGATTATTACCCCATATACTAACTCACTTTAATCATGATCCATCAAGTGGAAAAGCCTAAATCACCTAATATCGTTCCTAATCCCTAAAGAGTTATATTAAATAATTTACATTATTATAAAAAAAAATATGCAAAAACTGACTAGATAATATCATTCTACCCCTAACACGCAAAAACAGACTATGATATATATTTATGGTTTCAATCAATTTCTATCAATTACCTCCTCATTTCAACGGGGCGGATCGGGGGCGGGTTTTGCTTACCCCACCCCCGACTCCCCATTTCCCTCCCCGTCCCCGCTCCTGAAACTCAATGGGGGTGTACATTTACTTCCCATCCCCGTCCACGAAGGGTCGAGTTTTTCCCGCCCCGTTCCTCTCCGACATGTTTATAAAATTTTATTAAAAAATATAATTTTTCATAAAATAAAAAATAAAATTTTAAATAATAACCATAACATATTTTTAAATTATACATGACAACATAAAATTCAATATAATAATTTCATGTTTAAATGCGTTTTGTAAATTAAGTATTAGCAGGGTGGGTTCGAAGCGGGTATTATTAATCTCACCCCGAAGCCCGAATCCGACTTTGGACCCCGACTCCGACTTCGACCTCGGTCAACTCGGATTTTCCCCGTCAAAATCAAGACAGGTCCCACGGGTTTGGGCCCGTTGCCATCCCTATAATATATATATATATATAATATAAATCATAATTATTCCATACTACCTAATAATTTCACAAACAATAGAGGCATAAAACATGATTACTACCGCCCCATTTCCATACATAACTGGCATCATTGAGGCTGGCGTAAGCAAAGATTGTCATTAACCCTCGTTTTCTTAACATATGAATTATGGTAAGATATTTGTTATACTGATGAGTTCGTTTGAGTTGAAAGAAAATGGAAAAGAAAGAAAATAAATAATAAAATTAGATAGAACTCACATTTTTTTTATACCTAAAATTATTGCGATTTGCGACACATTGTGTGTACAGGGAAATGCGCGTGTGGTGGTCTAATTCTAATCAATTGGACTGGAAAAGGATCTATCTTTGAAAGTAATATGTTGAATAAGCGAGTCAACAAATTAGCATAGCACACGTGGTTCAGTGCGGTCGAGAACGAGTAGAAAGTGAAAGATAAGGCCTCAAGTTGTGCTAACAGCTAACTAGTACTATTTGATGCACTACGAGAAACAACTGTTGAAGAGAGCCCCTCATGCACCACTATAAATTACTTGTATTTGCCACTTCCTTTGCTGCAAACTAAACCAAACACATCAAAAAAGCTTCTCTAAACCAAATAGCTCTGATTACAAGATGAGATCATTTAGCCAAAACCACTATTTAATTTTGTTCCTTATTCTCACTGTGTGGACATTCCACGTCATGTCTCGCAGGTTGTCTGAGGTCTGCACTTCCGAGAGACATGAGAAGTGGATGGCACAGTATGGTAAGCTTTACACGGATGCTGCTGAGAAGGAAAAACGTTTCCAAATATTCAAAAACAATGTGCAGTTCATTGAGTCTTTCAATGCTGCTGGGGACAAACCTTTCAACCTAAGCATTAATCAATTTGCTGACCTTCATAATGAAGAATTTAAGGCTTCACTAATTAATGTTCAGAAAAAGGAAAGTGGGGTGGAGACAGCAACAGAAACATCTTTTAGGTATGAGAGTATAACTAAGATTCCTGTTACCATGGACTGGAGAAAAAGAGGTGCTGTCACTCCAATCAAGGACCAAGGCAATTGCGGTATATGTATTTTTTTTTAATCAACAAATAATTTTATTAGAAATATTCAAATGTGTAACTTTTCCTCTCCCTTTTCCCTTTCTCCTAATCGTTTAATCGTTTAACTTCTAGATCCCATATATATATAATACAACCAAATAATGTTTCATACTATATATATATATATATATATATATATATATATATATATATATATATATCTACAATATATAACTATATATATAAACCAATAAATAACTATAAGATGCTTCTTTCCATGCTTTCATAATATTTGATGTGTTTCATTATTTTTTTATCTGAAAATATTAATATTAATCATTAAAATGTTAATTTTTTCAATAAAGAAGATCAAACTCACAATCTTTCTTCCTCTTTTTTATTTTCATTAAGAACTCTGCTAATAATGTCAACGTGGTTTTGTTTGTGAAAACAGGCAGTTGCTGGGCATTTTCAATTGTGGCGGCGATCGAGGGTATCCACCAAATCACAACAGGTAAATTGGTGTCTCTCTCGGAGCAAGAACTGGTAGATTGTGTTAAAGGTAAGAGCGAAGGGTGCAATTTTGGTTATAAGGAAGAAGCCTTTGAATTTGTGGCCAAGAATGGAGGATTAGCAAGTGAAATAAGCTACCCCTACAAAGCAAATAACAAGACTTGTATGGTTAAGAAGGAAACTCAAGGGGTGGCTCAGATTAAAGGGTATGAAAATGTTCCTTCTAATAGCGAAAAGGCACTCCTAAAAGCTGTGGCAAATCAACCAGTATCAGTTTATATTGATGCTGGAGCTTTACAATTTTACTCGAGTGGGATTTTTACAGGAAAGTGCGGAACTGCTCCAAACCATGCTGCTACTGTGATTGGTTATGGAAAAGCTCGTGGTGGTGCCAAGTATTGGCTGGTGAAAAATTCATGGGGCACTAAATGGGGTGAGAAAGGGTATATAAGAATGAAGAGAGATATACGTGCCAAGGAAGGTTTATGTGGAATTGCTACCAATGCTTCTTATCCAACTGTTTGAATGCTGCTATGAATCCATCATATATAAACCTTTAACCGTGTAATTTAGTACATGCACGTTGGATTGTATCTCTAATCATCATTTTGTTTTCTGGCTAGTATATGCACCTACGTACGTAGTGTTCCTAATAAGTTGCTTGTTTCCTTATCTTATGATATGATGTTTGTGTGTAAACGAATAAATTCTACCAAATAATTAATGTAAAATAAGTTTTATAAGTAGTGTTCTATGTTCCTTAATTTATTTTTGTTTAGTCTATTAATTAATATTGTTGGATTAAAAAGTGTAAAAGTGAAGTCACATATTAAATAAAAATATATAAGTGAAAAGACTCATACATATAATATCTTAAGATTTTAAGTTAAAGTATAATATTATTTTTTTGAAACAACAAATAAAAAAATAATGAGAAAGAAATTTAAAATAATAAATGAGAATTATTGATTTTAATCATTAGATTATAATTAAAAAAAATTAATAATCAAGGTTAAAATCCTAATTTTTAATACATTATGTTTTTTTTATTGATTTAAATGATTACTTTTTAGATCGATCACTTAAAAAATTGATATGAAAATTAACTTTTAAGATCAGTTTCTTAAAAAATCGATCTAAAAGTTAGTACTTAAATCATGGTTATCAAATTTTCGAGTTAACTCGTCAACTCTCATGAGTTTATGAGTCTACTTATTCTCTGTGAATTAACTCTTGAGTATACTCTTTTTTATCTTGATAGACTCTATAAATTCTAAGTAAACTAGATAGACTTTCTTAGTTTACCACCGTGTCAGTAAGTTAACAAGTTAAAAAAATTAGACCAAAATATAAGTCATTTGAGTTGTTTGTCTGTCTGTTTAATATTCAATATACCTTCATAATTTAGTGTGTTATTCTCAAATACAAAAAATTTCAAATTTAATAGTATTAAACTTTTGTTCTCTAATAACATCAAACTCTCAATAGAAATGATCTACTATTATTACTATAACATCTGGATGTTATTATCTAGTAATGATGCATTATTAGACTTGATTATTTAATTATTGTGAAATTTATAATTTACTATTTTGGTTTATTATATTGTTAAAATGTTTAATTGATGTTATTTATAGATATTTTACTATTATTTTTATATGAAGTAGACTTTTACGAGCTTACGTATTAAGTTCACGAGTCAAGATTGATAACTTTGCTTAAAATTAGTTAAGTGATTTAAAAAATATGACTTTCTATAAATGCATAGAGATTGGCCGTATAACAAATGTAATTTTTTTTAATCAATATACAAAGTCTTCTTTTATGTAGTTGTAATCTCTCAGCTGGGTAAATGATGTATTAAAAATTAAAGTTTTCATCTCACCAATCATTTTTTTAGTTATAATTTAACGGTTAAAATTAACTGATTGTTATTTTTATAAGAGCCAAAAGGAGACACACAAATAACCGTACGTGCTCCATTTTATCATACTAATTTTTATTAGTTTCTTGTTTGTCTCAGTATTATTAAAATATAACTAAGACAAAAAGAAGAAAAAAGTTGGTGCTTATTTAAGCACCTGCTGCTCAATACTGTAAACATCAACTCCATTATTGACAAAATCTTATCAAGCATCGGTGCTTAATAAGAAAAGTGTAATAGACACCTTTGATGAAGACGGCCTTATATCTTAAGGTTTTTTTTTTTTACCAAATCAATTACCATTGTGAAACACAAAATTAATTATTAAATAATGGATTAATTATATTTTTAGTCCCTAAATTTTGTTTGATCGATTGGTCAAAGTCCTTTAACTTATTTTTTTATTTAGGTTTTAGTTTATAAATATTTGTTTGACTAGTTAAGGTTCCTAAACATTTTAAAATTTTAATTTTTAGTTTTTGAATAAAATTTTGAACCTATATTATTTTTTAATTAATGAGATTTCAAGTACTAAATATTGATTTTTTTTCAAAAATTGAAGGAGTAAAAATCTTAATAAAAACAGTTAAGGGACATATTGACTTGTTAAACAAAAATTTAGGACTAAAAATCTTACGGAAAAAAAATTCTACCAAATAATTAATGTAAAATAAGTTTTATAAGTAGTGTTCTATGTTCCTTAATTTATTTTTGTTTAGTCTATTAATTAATATTGTTGGATTAAAAAGTGTAAAAGTGAAGTCACATATTAAATAAAAATATATAACTCATACATATAATATCTTAAGATTTTAAGTTAAAGTATAATATTTTTTTTTGAAACAACAAATAAAAAAATAATGAGAAAGAAATTTAAAATAATAAATGAGAATTATTGATTTTAATCATTAGATTATAATTAAAAAAAATTAATAATCAGGTTAAAATCCTAATTTTTAATACATTATGTTTTTTTATTGATTTAAATGATTACTTTTTAGATCGATCACTTAAAAAATTGATATGAAAATTAACTTTTAAGATCAGTTTCTTAAAAAATCGATCTAAAAGTTAGTACTTAAATCATGGTTATCAAATTTCGAGTTAACTCGTCAACTCTCATGAGTTTATGAGTCACTTATTCTTGTGAATTAACTCTTGAGTATACTCTTTTTTATCTTGATAGACTCTATAAATTCTAAGTAAACTAGATAGACTTCTTAGTTTACCACCGGTCAGTAAGTTAACAAGTTAAAAAAATTAGACCAAAATATAAGTCATTTGAGTTGTTTGTCTGTCTGTTTAATATTCAATATACCTTCATAATTTAGTGTGTTATTCTCAAATACAAAAATTTCAAATTTAATAGTATTAAACTTTTGTTCTCTAATAACATCAAACTCTCAATAGAAATGATCTACTATATACTATAACATCTGGAGTTATTATCTAGTAATGATGCATTATAGACTTGATTATTTAATTATTGTGAAATTTATAATTTACTATTTTGTTTATTATATTGTTAAAATGTTTAATTGATGTTATTTATAGATATTTTACTATTATTTTTATATGAAGTAGACTTTTACGAGCTTACGTATTAAGTTCACGAGTCAAGATTGATAACTTTGCTTAAATTAGTTAAGTGATTTAAAAAATATGACTTTCTATAAATGCATAGAGATTGGCCGTATAACAAATGTAATTTTTTTTAATCAATATACAAAGTCTTCTTTTATGTAGTTGTAATCTCTCAGCTGGGTAAATGATGTATTAAAAATTAAAGTTTTCATCTCACCAATCATTTTTTTAGTTATAATTTAACGGTTAAAATTAACTGATTGTTATTTTTATAAGAGCCAAAAGGAGACACACAAATAACCGTACGTGCTCCATTTTATCATACTAATTTTTATTAGTTTCTTGTTTGTCTCAGTATTATTAAAATATAACTAAGACAAAAAGAAGAAAAAAGTTGGTGCTTATTTAAGCACCTGCTGCTCAATACTGTAAACATCAACTCCATTATTGACAAAATCTTATCAAGCATCGGTGCTTAATAAGAAAAGTGTAATAGACACCTTTGATGAAGACGGCCTTATATCTTAAGGTTTTTTTTTTTTACCAAATCAATTACCATTGTGAAACACAAAATTAATTATTAAATAATGGATTAATTATATTTTAGTCCCTAAATTTTGTTTGATCGATTGGTCAAAGTCCTTTAACTTATTTTTTATTTAGGTTTTAGTTTATAAATATTTGTTTGACTAGTTAAGGTTCCTAAACATTTTAAAATTTTAATTTTTAGTTTTTGAATAAAATTTTGAACCTATATTATTTTTTAATTAATGAGATTTCAAGTACTAAATATTGATTTTTTTTCAAAAATTGAAGGAGTAAAAATCTTAATAAAAACAGTTAAGGGACATATTGACTTGTTAAACAAAAATTTAGGACTAAAAATCTTACGGAAAAAAAGTTAAGAGATTTTAATTAGTCAAATAAAAGTTTAGAGACTAAAAATAAAATTTTGAGAAATTTAAGAATTAAAAATTTAGTTAACTCTTAAATAATAAAGTGATATTGGTAGTTGTTAAATTAAGTGATATAATTTTAATTTGAAATATATATCAGTAAAAAAAATTGTACTATTAACTAAAAGAAAATCACTATTATACGAAATTTATGATTATTATAATAAAAATAAAAATTTATATTACATTACGGTTTGTGATTAAATAATCGCAATATATGCAAAAACTCTTTTTACTGTTGTGAATGCATATATACATTATTTATGCTAAATGCATTATAAAAACACAAATATTATTTAAACTAAAATATATCTAACAACATTAAATTCAAAAATATTATTATCAAGTGTGTGAATTAACTATAAAAAATTATGTTAATTTAATTAGTGATTTCATATTCGAACATTGACAACTATATTAAATACTTTGAAGAACTTAATAGTCTAAAGTGATTCTAGCTCAAGCAATACTACAATAGTAAATCTGGTGAAGGATATATGTTGTACCTAATAAAAGAATGGAAAATAAAAAGCGTTGATTTATCTGCATATTCGTTTTTATTTTAAAAAAACAAAATATTATAAAAGCACAAGAAGGGAACAACCTAATCACAAGAAGTGCTTGGTGTTATTTAAACAATCAAAATTTAGTCTTTATAAATTAACAAAATATTATTTATTTAATTTTTTTAGAATTCATAAGCCAAAATTAAATTATTTTCTTCGTCCCATGATAATTGTCATCCTAATTTTTTTGCACAGACCAAGAAAAATTATTAAATTAATGAAAAAGAATACAAATTTTATAAAATTAATCCTTTAATAATCACTAATTCATTTTAAATTTTTGTTACCCATCATTAATATTTAAATAATATTTTAAATTTTAATTATTTAAAATATGCATTTATTCCGTATAACACACAAGCTAAAAAATACACATACAGAAAATATGAATATTCTTTGTATAAAATTAAAATTCTTTGAAATTTAGACGTGCAATTATGGGATAACATTGATTATGTATATAGAATATGATATTTTCATCAAACTTTTTGTTTTGCAAATTAAATGAGATATTCTAACTTATTTTGCCAGTGTTCACATATATATATGCCTGCTGGTTATTGTTGACATCAAAATACAAAAACATAGGTGCATGCATGCTAATCATAATCATATATTTCATTCTTAACACTAAAATTTTTCTTGTGCATATTTAACATCGAAAAATCAACGCTTTGACCAAGGTGAAGGTGGGAACGGCAATGAAAGGATAAAAAGTGACCGATCAAAAGTCAGAATGCAACACGCTTTTATTAGTCTTTTTTGTTTGTTGTAGGTTGGAAGATTTCAAGGACTTGCTTGTCTCCAACCTGATTTGGAATAATGGTATTTCAATGAACATATATACAGGCATTACTAATATTGTTGACATCAATATACAAAGACATTATATATATGACATATAGTAGGTGGTAATGTCGTATGCTTATTATAATCATATATTGCATTCTTAGCACTAAAATAAATTTTTCTTGTGCATTTAACATCGAAAAGTAAGACGGTTTGACCTAGGGGAAGGTGTGAACGTACGGCAATGAAAGGACAAAAAGTAATCTCAAAAGTCAAAATGCATTAATGCAAAAAAAACATTACTATCAGTCTTTTTTGTTTTGTTGTACGTAGTTGCCAGTTGGCTTGGATGATTTCAAGAACTGCCTTGTATCCAACCTGAGATGCAATAATGTACAATAACAATGAACAAACCAATATCTGGCTTCTAAAACAACCGCAAATTAACAAATGTCTAAATCAAAGCAAATTTTACAAGGCAAGGAATTAATCAGAAATTAAGCAACCAAGCATAATTATTCACGTTAATAATTCCATAACATAAGGTACTATGATCTCTATATAAACCTCCAGATTCATTCATTTCAATGCATACAATTCACATTTCTCTCTTTAACACAATATACCAACTAACCTTTTCTTACAAAACTGATCATTGCTGATAATTAAGAAATGGCTTTCACTGGCCAAAAGCAACACATGTTAGCCCTATTCCTTTTCCTTGCAGTAGGGATTTCCCAAGTGATGCCCCGCAAGCTGCATCAAACAGCCTTGCGAGAAAGACATGAAAATTGGATGGCAGAATATGGAAAAATGTATAAGGATGCTGCAGAGAAGGAAAAACGTTTCCAGATATTCAAGGACAATGTGGAGTTCATTGAATCATTCAATGCTGCTGGCAACAAACCTTACAAGCTTGGGTTAATCACCTTGCTGATCTCACACTTGAGGAATTCAAGGATTCACGTAATGGATTGAAGAGGACCTACGAGTTTAGCACAACAACATTTAAGTTAAATGGATTTAAGTATGAAAACGTGACCGATATTCCTGAAGCTATAGACTGGAGGGTAAAAGGAGCTGTTACTCCAATCAAAGACCAAGGTGATCAATGTGGTAAGACAAATAACACCATATAAGTACTTCATTATGCTCCATCTTCTTCATTATTTCCTTCATCTCGTTTTACTTTATGTTTGGATAACACAAAAAAATCAATTATAGCCTAAAAAATCATGGTCTGAAAAAATAGAAATCATTATTTACTAGCTCTACCAAGAAAGCATAATTAATTATTTCTCACTATGTATCAAATTTAAGCACACTATTAATTGTCACTTTTCAAATATATGAAATTATTACTAGGATCATATAGTTATATATTGTTTTAAAAAAATCCAAATTTTTAATGCCTAAAACCACATTTAAGCTTTACTGTTATTATTTTGCATGTGCCTCAATTTGAAAAGATATATGGGTTAATCAGTTAGTTTTGTTTGAAAAATTATAGGGAGTTGCTGGGCATTTTCAACTATAGCTGCAACTGAGGGTATCCACCAAATAAGTACAGGAAACCTAGTGTCCCTTTCAGAGCAAGAGTTAGTGGATTGTGATAGTGTGGATGATGGATGTGAAGGAGGTTTCATGGAAGATGGGTTTGAATTCATTATTAAAAACGGTGGAATCACTAGTGAGACTAACTACCCGTACAAGGGAGTTGATGGAACTTGTAACACAACCATAGCAGCCTCCCCAGTGGCTCAGATTAAGGGGTATGAGATAGTTCCTTCCTATAGTGAGGAAGCACTCCAGAAAGCTGTGGCCAACCAACCTGTGTCAGTTTCCATTCATGCAACTAATGCGACATTCATGTTTTACTCCAGTGGAATTTACAATGGAGAATGTGGAACTGATCTAGACCATGGTGTTACTGCAGTGGGTTATGGCACAGAAAATGGAACTGACTATTGGATAGTGAAGAATTCATGGGGCACACAATGGGGTGAGAAAGGATACATAAGGATGCATCGAGGTATAGCTGCTAAGCACGGTATATGTGGAATTGCATTGGATTCATCTTATCCAACAGCTTAAAGAGTTCAATTATGCAAATCGTGTTTCATGTTTTCTTTATAGCTTGTAAACGTGTAACAAAGTGAGTTAGAGTACATGTGTTGCTACTACTACTCACACAATAATACCTACTTAACACTCGTTGCTCTCTATATCTTTTTTTGTCAGTTTAAATACCTTTTTGTCCTTATAAGATGACATTACTAATGTAATTATAGGATGATAATCAAATATTTCTTATTTGAATGAGATATTTTCTGACATTTCCTCGTACATGTAATGCAAATGTGACTCTTAATGAAGGACAAAATACATTCAAATACAGCACATTACTATAGTCTAATGAGACAATATGTGCATCTAATTGAATTAGCAAGTTAAAATATTTGTTTGATTGCTCAAATATTGGAACACATTAGTAGTAGTATATATAGTAATACAGCATGAGGCATCAAGGCAGAGGCAACAAATTATATCATTTGTGATTTGTTTAACTAATTTTTTTTATTTTTACCTAATCTAATATATTATTATACTAATATTTTTTTTAAAAAATATATATAACAATTTAATATGTTAAAAAAATTTAATCTACCTTTCATTTATTAAAAGATATATTTAGACAATCTTTATCTAAATTTTTATTGGATTATTGTTGGGATGTTACATGAAGCAGGGTGTTTTATATAGCGTGTGGTATATATTTTTGTGTTTTATTATAACAATAATGAGAATTGGACTAAATGGTTTGGACTTGGTATGTAGTTTTTGTATTGAATACCTTCTGTTTGTTTGAATTTTGGGTTAAAATTATATTTTTTTATAGGGACAATTTGTTTTTATATACATTAAGAAATAAAAAAAATCTGGTGGATGCAGTTACCCCCACACTAGATAAGGTGCATATGCAAGTGGGCTCAAGTGTGACACAAGTAGTCTAGACTATATCATTATCCATCGGTATTACTATTGGTCCCTATCATAATTGTTCTAAGTTCCTACAAAAACTTTAAAATTCTTGGAAAAAAATCATTTTACCTATGTGTTCAAACACTCCACCCTTCCTCCTTCCTCCCTTCCTCTTACCTGAGTCCTTCTCCTCACCTCTTGTTAAATATGCAATGGAAATACGATTCTGTTATGATCTTTGTTAAGATACATAATTGAATCCCATTTACATTTTGTATTTTGGAAACAAAATATAAATACTCAATGGAACACATGATTTCATTTTATACCTTTTTTTATAAAAAAAAAAGCACACAACAAAATCTGATAATTGCTAAATAATTGTGAATTAATAGTAGTTAAATAGTCAAATTTTGGCTTAAAATTAATTATTTAGCAGTTATTTATAATTAAAAGTTGAAAAATTAATTAAATTGAATTTCTGGTTGCAGATACGAAAAATGAGGTTACATTAAGCAAAAATGGCAACAGAAATGAAGAGAAAGAAGAAATTTTGAAGCAGGCCCAGCCCAACAGTGGTGCTAAGCGCGCATCAGGCGCTAAGCGAGCAACCAAATGCAGGCGCTAAGTGTGGCGTTAAGCACGAAGGAACAGAAACCGTTACGCGCGCTAAGCCCAGCTAGGTGCCCAGCGCGCGATCCAACAGAAGCACAGGCTAAGCCTGCAAGGCACGATGAGCGCGCGAGGTGTGGCGCTGAGCGCGACTATGAATGCCCAAAAGCCCACTTCAGCAACTATAAATAGAGAGCCAGTCCCAAGGAATCATCATCTCGTCTCAGAGCACTATTCTCAGCACTCCAAGCCTGAGCTCTCCCTTCTCTCTTATTATTCTTTGTTTTTATCATCTCCATTCTTCCTTTCACCCCCAATTGTAAGCCCTCAATGGCCATGAGTGGCTAATCCCCTAGCTAGGGCCTAGCAGGCCTAAAAAACCAACGATGTACGGTGTGCTTCAAGAATTATCAATGCAAAGGGAATTTCTCACAGGTTTTTCTGTTCTAATTCTTTTCTTGTTATCTTGCATTCGTTCTTAAATTTCTTTTGGGTTTTATTCGCTCGGGAGAGGGTATTTCCTAATAAGTATTTAAGATTCAATGCATGCATTAGTTTTAGGGGTTATACACTTGGGAAAGGGTAGCACCTAACAAAACATCTTAGGAAAAGAATCCTTGGGTTACCATTGCTAGGCATAGAATGATAACCCACTGCCCATGCATTTAAGCAACATCTAGAACTTAACCTTAATGCATTTTAATTATTGAATCTTCGCAAAGGCATTTGGGAGATAGGTAGTTAAAATAGGCTTGCCGACGTGAGACATCAGGGGCAAGTAATTAATAGATGTGGGTAGAACTAATACCAGTGCATTGGTAATGAATATCATATTTACATGCATCGTAGGCCAATTGGGTTTGTCCGGTCTTGACATCTTTATTAATTGTCTTTCCTTTTAAACTATTTGATTTAGTAACCACCCTTATTTATTGTCTTTCCTTTTAAACAAATTGAGAAGTATTTAATAAAGTGCAATAAAGTCCCTGCGGAAATGATACTCGGACTTCTGAGTTATACTACTTGAGAGCGATTTGGTGCACTTGCCAAAGTCTCAACAAGTTTTTGGCGCCGTTGCCGGGGATTTTATTTTCGCACTTAATTACCATACTATATCAGTTTGTAAGCCCAACTCTTTTTTTCTTGGCTTATTCTATTAGTATTTTCTCTTTACTTCTATTCTTTCTTTCTTTCTTCCATAATTGCACGGGTAGTGCCTTTGTGTTTTTATGCGACTTAGGACTGCATCTGGAGACGTTGTCCCTATCAACTTAGAAATTGAAGCTACTTGTCGACGTAACAACGCTGCAAGAAGAAGAAGGGAACAAGACACAGAAGGAAGCAGTTACACCTCACCTCCTCTTTCTCCACATCATGTTGAAATGGACGGGGAACCGGCACGAAGAGTCACCCTAGAGGACTTCTCCAATACCGCCACTCCTCAGTTCTTCACGAGCATTGCAAGACCGGAGGTGCAAGCCGCCAATATTTCCTACCCGTATTTCCTTATTCAGCTAATCCAAGGGAACCTCTTCCATGGTCTTCCAAGTGAAGATCCATATGCTCACCTTGCCTCGTACATAGAAATATGCAACACCGTAAAAATCGCTGGAGTCCCAGAAGATGCGGTACGCCTTAACCTCTTCTCCTTTTCTCTAGCAGGAGAGGCAAAACGATGGTTGCACTCTTTCAAAGGCAACAACTTAAGAACCTGGGAAGAAGTAGTTGAAAAGTTCTTAAAGAAGTACTTCCCAGAGTCGAAGACCGTCGAAGGGAAAATGGAGATTTCTTCTTTCCATCAATTCCCGGATGAGTCCCATAGCGAAGCACTAGACCGTTTCCACGGGCTGTTACGAAAGACACCGACACACGGATACAGCGAGCCGGTACAATTGAATATATTCATCGATGACTTGCGACCTCAATCGAAACAGCTACTAGACGCATCTGCAGGGGGAAAAATCAAACTGAAGACTCTAGAAGAAGCAATGGAGCTCATCGAGAACATGGCGGCTAGTGATCAAGCAATCCTTCGTGATCGTAGTTATGTGCCCACAAAAAGAAGCCTTTTGGAACTTGGCACGCAGGATGCGACATTGGCACAAAACAAGCTGTTGACGAGGCAGATCGAAGCCCTTACCGAAACCCTCAGCAAATTACCTCAACAATTACAAGCGGTAAGTTCTTCCCATTCTTCTCTTTTGCAGGTAGAAGGATGTCCCACATGTGGAGGAACCCATGAGCCTGGACAATGTGTAAGCCAACAAGATACTTCTCGAGAAGTAAACTATATGGGCATACCAAATTGCGGATTCCAGGGTTACAACTAGGGGAACTCATCCGGATTCCACTAAGGGGGAGCAGGATTCAATCACGGACCACCGAGATTCAATCAAGTAAGAAACTTCACGCAAGGTTCAGGGTGGAGGAATAAGGGAAACCAGTACAAGGAGCAGAGGAATCAACAACCATACCAACCGCCATACCAGCATCCAAGCCAGGGCCCCAATCAGCAAGAAAAGCCCACCAATATAGAAGAACTGTTGCTGTAATTCATCCAGGAAACACGATCCCATCAAAAGAGCATGGATGCAGCCATTCGAAATCTAGAAGTTCAAATGGGCCAATTGGCACAAGACAAAGCCGAATGGCCCACTAGAACTTTCGGGGCTAACACGGAGAAGAACCCAAAGGAAGAATGCAAGGCCGTGCTGACTCGAGGGCAGAAGAAAGCACAGGAGGAAGGTAAGGTTGAAGAAGAAGACCGGTCAGAGGAAGACATGACAGAGACACCAGAAGAAAGGATAGAAGAAGAGGAGAAGGTGGTATCACCACCTACAACCAACAGCCAGAAAGCGCGGGAAGCCAGGAAAGAAGAACCACCAGCCCTACCATAAGATCTCCCATATCCTGTGGTACCCACCAAGAAGAACAAGGAACGCTACTTCAAGCGTTTCTTGGAAATATTCAAAGGGTTGGAGATCACTATGCCATTTGGGGAAGCCTTACAGCAGATGCCCCTTTACTCCAAATTTATGAAGGACATCCTCACCAAGAAGGGGAAGTACATTGACAATGAGAACATTGTGGTAGGGGGTAACTGCAGCGCTATAATACAGAGGAAGCTACCCAAGAAGTTTAAGAACCCCGGAAGTGTTACCATCCCGCGCACCATAGGGAAAGAGACGGTGAACAAGGCCCTCATTGACTTAGGAGCAAGTATCAATCTGATGCCCTTGTCAATGTGTAAAAGAATTGGGAATCTGAAGATAGATCCTACCAAGATGACGCTTCAGCTAGCAGACCGCTCGATTACAAGGCCGTATGGGGTAGTAGAAGATGTCCTAGTCAAGGTACGCCACTTTACTTTTCCGGTGGACTTTGTCATAATGGATATCGAAGAAGACACAGACATTCCCCTCATCTTAGGCAGACCATTCATGCTGACTGCCAACTGTGTGGTGGATATGGGGAATAGGAACTTGGAGTTGAGTATTGACAATCAGAAGATCACCTTCGACCTCTTCAAAGCAATAAAGTATCCACAGGAAGGTTGGAAGTGTTTTAGAGTAGAAGAGATTGATAAGGAAGATGTCAGTATTCTCGAGACACCACAGTCTTCACTGGAGAAAGCAATGGTAAATGCTTTGGACTGTCTAGCCAGTGAAGAGGGGAAAGATCTAAAGGCTTGCTTGGAAGACTTGGATCGACAAGACACTATTCCTGAGGGAGAAGCCAAGTTTGAGACGCTAGAAGAGAAAGTTTCGTCCGAGAAGAAGAAGGTAGAGTTGAAGATATTGCCCGATCATCTAAAGTATGTGTTCTTGGAGGAAGATAAGCCTGTAGTAATCAGCAATGCACTTACGACAGAGGAGGAAAACATGTTAGTAGATATCCTCAAGAAACACAGGAAAGCTATTGGATGGCATATATCGGATCTCAAGGGAATTAGCCCTGCTTATTGCATGCACAGAATAATGATGGAAGAGGATTACAAGCCAGTCCGGCAACCCCAGAGACGGCTAAATCCAACAATGAAGGAAGAGCTCAGAAAGGAGGTACTCAAGCTCTTGGAGGCTGGGCTCATATATCCCATCTCTGACAGCGCTTGGGTAAGCCCAATATAGGTGGTTCCCAAGAAAGGTGGAATGACAGTGGTACGGAATGAAAAGAATGACTTGATACCAACAAGAACTATCACTGGCTGGCGAATGTGCATTGATTATCGCAAGCTGAATGAGGCCACCCGAAAGGACCACTTCCCTCTACCTTTCATGGATCAGATGCTGGAGAGACTTGCAGGGCAGGCGTATTATTGTTTCTTGGATGGATACTCGGGATATAATCAGATTGCAGTGGACCCTAGAGACCAAGAGAAGACGACCTTCACATGCCCGTTTGGCGTCTTTGCTTACAGAAGGATGCCATTCGGGTTATGTAATGCACCAGCCACATTTCAGAGGTGCATGCTGGCCATTTTTTCAGACATGGTGGAGAAAAGCATCGAGGTATTTATGGATGACTTCTCGGTTTTTGGATCCTCATTTGACAGTTGTTTGAGGAACCTAGAGATGGTACTTCAGAGGTGCGTAAAGACTAATTTAGTGCTGAACTGGGAGAAGTGTCATTTCATGGTCCGAGAGGGCATAGTCCTGGGCCACAAGATCTCAGCTAGAGGGATTGAGGTTAACCAGGCAAAGATAGATGTCATAGAGAAGCTGCCACCACCATTGAATATTAAGGGTGTCAGAAGTTTCTTAGGGCATGCAGGATTCTACAGGAGGTTCATCAAAGATTTCTCGAAGATTGCCAGACCCCTAAGCAACCTGTTGAATAAAGATGTGGCCTTCAAGTTTGATGAAGAATGTTCAGCAGCATTTCAGACACTGAAGGACAAGCTCACTACTGCACCTATGATGATTGCACCAGACTGGAATAAAGACTTTGAGCTAATGTGCGATGCCAGTGATTATGCCATAGGAGCAGTTCTAGGAAAGAGACACGACAAGGTCTTTCATGCCATCTATTATGCTAGCAGGGTTCTGAATGAAGCACAGTTGAATTATGCCACCACGGAAAAGGAAATGCTAGCTGTTGTTTTTGCCTTGGAGAAGTTCAGGTCATACTTGATAGGATCGAAGGTCACCATTTTCACAGATCATGCTGCCATCAAGCACCTGCTCGCCAAAACAGACTCGAAGCCAAGGTTGATTAGATGGGTCCTCTTATTGCAAGAGTTTGACATCGCCATCAAGGATAAGAGAGGATCTGAGAATGTGGTAGCCGATCACTTATCTCGGTTAAAGAATGAAGAAGTCACCAAGGAAGAGCCAGAGGTAAGAGATGAATTTCCTTATGAGTTTCTTTTGCAGGTTACCACCAGACCTTGGTTTGCGGACATGGCAAACTACAAAGCCACGGGAGTCATTCCAGAGGAGTATACTTGGAGTCAGAGGAAGAAATTTCTACAAGATGCACGCTTCTATGTGTGGGATGACCCCCATTTGTTCAAAGCAGGAGTAGATAATGTATTGAGAAGATGTGTCACAAAGGAAGAAGCACGGAGCATTCTTTGGCACTGTCACAATTCATCATACGGCGGACATTACAGCGGGGACAGAACAACAACAAAAGTGCTACAATCAGGTTTTTTCTGGCCCTCTCTTTTTAAAGATGCTTACGAGTTTGTGCGTTGTTGTGATAGATGCCAGAGAACAGGGGGGATATCGCGAAGAAATGAGATGCCTTTGCAGAACATCATGGAAGTGGAAATCTTTGACTGTTGGGGCATAGACTTCATGGGACCCCTGCCTTCGTCATATGGAAATATTTACATCTTGGTAGCAGTGGATTATGTCTCCAAGTGGGTGGAGGCTATAGCTACGCCGAAGGACGATGCCAGGGTAGTAATCAAGTTTCTAAAGAAGAACATTTTCTCCCGCTTCGGAGTCCCACGAGCCTTGATTAGCGATGGAGGAACGAACTTCTGCAACAACAAGTTGAAGAAAGTCCTGGAGCACTATAATGTCCGACATAAGGTGGCCACACCTTATCATCCTCAGATGAATGGCCAAGCAGAAATCTCTAACAGGGAGCTCAAGCGAATCCTGGAGAAGACAGTTGCATCATCCAGAAAGGATTGGGCCTTGAAGCTCGATGATACTCTCTGGGCCTATAGGACAGCGTTCAAGACCCGCATCGGCTTATCACCATTTCAGCTAGTGTATGGAAAGTCATGCCATTTACCAGTGGAGCTGGAGCACAAAGCATATTGGGCTCTCCGGTAGCTTAACTTTGACAACAACGCATGCGGGGAAAAGAGGAAATTACAGCTTCAGGAGTTAGAGGAGATGAGACTGAATGCCTATGAATCGTCCAAAATTTACAAGGAAAAAATGAAGCCATATCATGATAAGAAGTTGTAGAGGAGAGAATTCCAGCCAGGGCAGCAGGTATTGCTCTTTAACTCAAGGCTAAGGCTGTTCCCAAGTAAGCTGAAGTCCAAGTGGTCAGGGCCGTTTATCATAAAAGAAGTTAGACCTCATGGAGCAGTGGAATTGGTGGACCCTAGAGAAGGGAGCTTCGAGAAGAAATGGATCGTCAATGGCCAGCGCTTAAAGCCGTATAACGGAGGACAACTAGAGCGATTGACGACCATCATCTATTTGAATGATCCTTGAGAAAGCTTACTGTCTAGCTAAAGACAATAAATTAAGCGCTGGTTGGGAGGCAACCCAACATTTATTGTAAAAATGTAGTGCCTTTATTTTTCAAAAAAAAAAAAAGCCCAACAGGTGAAGTTAGCAAAAGAAGGGGTACCAATAGCAAAACCCAAGTGGGCTGCACGAAGACCCATGCTAAGCGCCTAGGTAAGATTTTGAATTTTGAATTTTAAATCTGAGGGGCAACTAAGGGACGTTTTCCTTTTAAACTATTTGATTTAGTAACCACCCTTATTTCTGTCTTTATTATCTTTACTCATACTTACAAATTGAGAAGTATTTAATAAAGAGCAATAAAGTCCCTGCGGAAACGATACTCGGACTTCCGAGTTATACTACTTGAGAGCGATTTGGTGCACTTGCCAAAGTCTCAACAGAATCATAGTTTTCCGTTGTGCATAGTTTTCGCACTCCCTATTATGCAACAGAAACGCAATTCCATAGTGTATTTCAAGGATAGATAATTTTGAAACCACTTGGTTACCCTGTTTACAGAACACAAATTGATAGTCACATGTGTCAATAGAGAGAATATGTTCAAATCTTTCCTTGTGACACATGCATAGTTTATGGAATAAGCATATCTTAGTTATACATATAAGATTCACTATAAGGGAGTTGATGGGACTAGTAACACAACCATAGCAGCTTCCCGAGTGGCTCAAATTAAGCGGTATGAGAAAGTTCCTTCCTATAGTGAGGAGGCACTCCAGAAAGTTGTGGCTAAGCAACCTGTGTCAGTTTCCATTGATGCAAATAATGGACATTTCATGTTTTATTCGGGTGGGATTTACACAGGAGAATGTGGAACTGACCTAGACCATGGTGTTACTGCAATTGGTTATGGCACAACTAATGAAACTAACTATGGGATAGTGAAGAATTCATGGAGCACAGGTTGGGGTGAGAAAGGATACATAAGGATGCAGCGAGGTATAACTGCTAAGCAATGCAAGCATGGTTTGTGCAGAATTGCCTTGGATTCATCTTATCCAACGACTTAAATAGTTCAATTATGCAAATTGTGTTTCATGTTTGCTCTATAGTTTGAAAGTTTGTTAAATTGTTATCACTCCTCACACAATAACAATATCCACCTAACACTCTCCACTCCATTTTTTATTTATTTATTATTTTACTTATCCTCTAATCACTTTATCAATCAATTCAATCCTATTAATAATTTTTTTTGTGTTATCTTCTCTTATCTTTTATAAGTGTTTATATTTATAGATAAAAATATTTGCAATCCAGTGTGATTCAATTTTGGTGATTGAACGTATTGATAAATATATTACTAGTTGGTATCGTCATTCCAACTTTTATTATCAGAATAAAGAAATGAAAATATTTAATAAATAATAAAAGTATTATATATTATTATATGTAACTAATAAACATTATAATACAAATAAATTAAGTAATTGTGATTTGATTTGATTTCATAAATACTGACTGTGAATTGTACCGAACTGCTCAGTTGAACAACACATGATACATCGTCTTCAACGATTGATGATGAAAGACATTAAGTTAGAATCAACAAGATTTAGCATAATTGATAGATAGTTGAGTTCTTAATAATATTGTTAAGGGTTTAATTTTTGACCATATATACCTCCGTCCCTAAAATTATAAGACTCTTTTACGTAATTCACAACCTTCAAGAAAGTTAGTCAATTTAGTTAGTAACATTAAATTCTTTATAGATTTATAATATTTTTTTTAAAATTACCCTTCAAATTCTTTATACCAATTCTTTATAGATTTATAATATTATTGTATGATAGTCTATTTTTTTTCTATCCTTACACGAGAGAGAGAGAGAGAGAGAGAGAGAGAGAGAGAGAGAGAGAGAGAGAGAGAGAGAGAGAGAGAATTCATTTAATACATAAAGCATTTAGTATAAAATAATCAAGGGTCTTTTAGACAAAAAATAATTAACATAAAAGACAACTTCAAAAGAGTCTTACAAAAAGAAAACAAGTCTTATATCCCTTTTACAATCGTAATAAAAATATTGACTAAGGTATTCATGACTTCTCTCATTTTACTGACTCAGACCCAATTCAAAAGGAACTTTGATGTGTTTAGATGTAAGAAAATAGAGCTTCCGCCGAGGTCTATCGTATCATTTGAAACACTTGCTTAGAGATTTGGTGCATAGTATGCAACGAGCAGACCACACCAGTTGCACTTGCAGCATACACCATGTCAATGATGAACCTCTACGCAAATTCATGGAGAGATTTGCTACAGTTTCAGTTAAAATCCGAGATCTATATCTTGGTTTAGCCCTACATTCTATGATAACTGCCTTGAAGTCAGGATAATTTGCAGACAGCTTATGAAAGAAACTACCTGGAAGCATGAACGAGTTGCAGGCTAAGGCTGTTGGATATATTCAAATAGAGGAGTTATCCGAGTTTAGCAACAAGATGAGATCGGGAGAATAGAAGAAAAGTCAAGTAGGAAAGATCATTTCAGGCCCAACCAAGACAAGAAATTAAGAAATCACAGAAGGGGCCTAAGTACGGATATTATACAGTTTATACTCCTTCGAATGAAAATCGGGCAAGGGTGTTGGAAGAGGCATTTAATGTTGAGTTGTTGTCATCACCACCTCCATCCAGACCGTCGGTTGGGTAGATCACAGACCAAACAATGACTGTAGCATCAGAATTATGGTCACATCACAGAGGAATGATGGACTCGAAATGACAAAATTGAAGAGTTAATCCAAAGAGGCGCACTCAACCAATATATCCAATGCAGCAATGCTTGTTATGGTGGAAAATGGATCATAACAATAACCCTCTATCCCCTGCCTTGTTGGATAAAAGTCATAAAACTCTTAACCTTGAATATTAAAATAGTATGTGAACAAGGTAGTAAGAACAAATTATACAAATATAAATTTGACTAGCAAAAATATTAGTTTAAATTACTCGTAGGTTTTTAAACTATTTTTTTAATTAGGTCTTTGATCATATATATTCAAATTATCATTTTGTAGCAGTTTTAAGCCATAAAAAAGTAACTCCATATACTGATTAATTTACAACAAAACATCAATCGTGTAAAACTTTTTCTTGCATGGAAGCACATTTGTGAAACATAATTAGAGATTGAATATTTAAATTTCCATGCATCAACAATTGGAAAACTAAGGAAATGCTAAACAATATCACATATAGCAGAGGATTTTAATCAAGAAGTTGGGTACCAGGTAGGGGTGGGAATAGGCCAGGCTGACCTATAGGGGCCTACGACCTGACCTACATAAAGTCTGGCCTGAACTAGCATATTTTATAAAAAAGATAGTCTCAGGCCTTTTAATTTTTAAAGTCTGGCCTATTCCTACCCCTAGTACCAGGCATCCATGGCAATGCCCCATAGGCCTTCTTGGGCATTTATGCCTCGTTCCATTCTTATGTATCCATTTTCACCCCATCGTGTGCCCCATGAATTTTTTACTGTGATACCCTCTACCCCTCACATAATAAGAAATTAGAATTAATTAAAAGTTTTTAAAACATATTTAAATACAAGCCTTTCAAAAGGATAAAAGGTTCACATTCACTTTTCTAACATCTTAATAAAATTTGTCCAAATAAATAATAAATTATCTGGCTCAAAACAAGGTCGTCCATGACTTCATGCAATTAATATAGAAACCTATACCCTAATGTCACATCCTATCAGAGTATTGTGTTCTCGTGTCCTCTAACATGAGGTTCTTCATAGTCATTCACCTAATCATCTGCTCCCACGAATACAAAGTTCGAGATCATCAGAGGATCCAAACACAAATAGCACATGGGGAGTGAGTTATCACATTCCTAACTAATAGAGAGAAACAAGACAGCATGTAGGTATAAATATCATATAAACAAAATACAACTTACTTAAGCATAGCTCACGTTATTTCACCAATTTGTCACACAACATCACATCACAACACCACACGTCTCATTCGTTTTCACAATATTCACGTACTCAATGATCAAAACACAATATCACTAAATCAATCAATGTCGATCAATACACAAGCGTTATGCAACATATACACTAAAACTCAATCCTATATGCAATGTGGTACCATGTCCAAATTTTATTTTTGAAAATTGTACCATCCAAAATTTAAATTTTTATGTATTTTATCACCATTGGTGAAAGATGTATTATTTTGACTTTTGACATCAGTTGTAATTATTATCACCAATGTAGAAAGTAATTTTTTACATCAGTTATAACCACAATCGATGTAGATAGATCGAATTGATTGGATCATGTAGGAACAAGGTTCAAGTCTACGGTTTGTTAGGATGCCTCAGATACATACATCATTGCATTTCTATTTGACACCTATCATTAATTAGCAACAACTCATCTCACTGTGACCTTCTCTTGAATTCTTTAAAAAATTTCACTTCATCCCTGTTGGGCCAGAGAACCCATCACTATCTCAGTTGTGCTACCGGAGGCTTTGGGGAAGTTGAAATATGAAAGCACTCACCTTAGGGTTACTACTTAGATGCTTTCAGCAATTATCTACTCCACACTTGGCAACCCAACGTTTACCGTGGCTGGGCACGATAACTGGCACACCGAAGGTGAGTCCTTCCCAATATTCTTGTACTAGGGAAATGTCTTCTTAATGCTCTAATGCCCACACCAGATATGGACCCATTTATCTCACAACATTCTAAACCCAGCTTATGTACCGCTTTAATGGGCGAACAATCCAACCCTTGGAACATACAACACTCCAAGGTGGCGAAGAGCTGACATCGAGGTGCTAAACCTTCTCGTCAATGTGAGCTTTGGGAAAGATTAGCCTATTATCCCTAGAGTAACTTTTACCCATTGAGTGACAATCCTTCCACTTAGCATCGTTGGATCACTAAGGCCGACTTTCATCTCTGTTGACGGATGATAGTAAAATGCACAAAAGTCATTTTTACATCGTTTTGTTACCAAGGTGATGAAAACATGCTCAAAAGTAAAAAAAAATGGGATGATAAAATTTATAAAAATGTTTAAAGTTGGATACTAAAATTCGTGAAAAAGAAAATTTAGTGATAAAAATTGTAAAATTATAAAAGTTAATAATAAAATTCACAAAAGTAAAATTTAAGTGGTAAAATTTATAAAAATAATAAAAATTTGATGATAAAATTTACAATTAAGTAAAAAAAATATCACTTAAAATAACATACAAATCCAAAATATGGAGTAATATTACAAATATAAAAAGTTACCTGATTAATTATTCAGAACGTTAGAAATAATGAACTAAGTAAATATCTATTTATACATCACAACTGCCGTAGTAAAATAGACTATCACGCGCAAAAAAATAAAATAAAATACGACCAGAGGTAACAGCGTTTAATTACCACCGATAATTGGAGACTTTAACGAATATTTTTTGTTTTGTTTTGGATAAGCAATTGCATATATAATTAATTGGTTGAGAAAAACGTACTACAGTAAACAAACATTTTACAGCTATACATCGACCAAATAGGTGTTAAAAATATTTTTAACTAGTTGGAAGAATAGTGGGCATATATAATGGTAATTATATTAACATGTATAATTATAATTATAATTATAAAATTTAATTACATAAAAATATATATTCCGTGTAACACACAAGCTAAAAATGCATATATACACGTGCAATTATTAACATTATATTGACTATTGTGTATAGAATATTTCATCAATTAAACATTGACTATGTATATTGAATAACTCCTGGTTATTGTTGACATGAATTTACAGAGATTGTTGTTGACATCAAGATACAAAGACATATGTGTTAGGCCAGTGGCATGCTTATTATAATCTTGATTGTATAGCATACTGATCAGCAATAACATTTTTCTTGTCATTTAACATCGAAAAGTGAGATTCTTTGACGAATCTGAAGGTGGGATAGAGAATGCATATGAAAGGACAAAAAGTTGCATCTCAAAAGTCAAAATGCAACATTTTATTTTTATTTAGTCTTTCTTTTTATTAGTACAAATGAAAGTTTGAAAAAAAAAGAAAGGAAAAAAAAAGAAAAAAAAGCTTCAAGTCCCACATCGCTCAGGATAAATACTTGAATAGTGTTTCACTCTCTATATATAGAGAACTCATTTCTTCCTTTTTCCTTGCCCCAGTTGAGAAATATTTCCTCAACTTTTCTTTCTCCCTCCCATATTTCAGCCGATGCATTTCCGGCAAACTTCTCTCTCTTTCTTTCTGTCGCTCTAAAATTTTGGTTGCCTTTAAGAGTGACTTTCTAAGTCATATTTTTCGGTTGCCTTTAAGAGTGACTTTCTGGGTCATATTTTTCGGTTGCCTTTCAGAGTGACTTTCTAAGTCATATTTTTCGGTTGGTTTTAAGAGTGACTTTTTAAGTCACATTTTCCGGTTGCCTTTTAGAGTGACTTTTCAAGTCATATTTTCAGGTGGCTTTAGAGTAACTTTTCAAGTCATACAAGAGGGTGTAATTCTAGAAAAGGTTCCCTCAGTGCAGTGGGAATCTTATACAATGATTTGGGCTGTTTTATCCTAGGGACGTCGTGGTTGATAGTCTACTTGCACAATTTTTGGCAGTGCCACGAAACGTCTTAAAGAAAGAGACATTGTTTGTGACTAAGCCAGTAATTTTTCGGTTTGCCATAAACTTTTGTTACAACAATTTTAAGACGGTTTCGGTTCTGCTATGGCTACCGTAGATATTACTGGCTCGAACAGCAATGACCTCAACAAACCTTTTAGGTTTAAAGGGTATAATTTCAAACGTTGGCAACAAAAGATGATGTTTTATTTAACTATGAGAAAAGTTGTCTATGTTTTGAACACTGATATTCCGGTGGTATTTGAGGATGCTGAGAAGGAAGTGAAGGATAAAATGACTATGGAATTAGCTCTCTGGAATGAAAATGATTATCTATGCAAGAATTTCATTTTGAATGGGTTAGCTGATGATCTCTATGATTATTATAGCCCATATAAGTCTGCCAAATTAGTTTGGCTGGCTTTGGAAAAGAAGTATGATACTGAGGAAGCTGGGACTAAAAAGTATGCTGTTAGCCACTACCTCAAGTATCAAATGATTGATGATAAATCAGTATAGTCTCAATCCCATGAGATACAGAAAATTGCTCATGATATCATATCAGAGGGTATGACATTGGATGAGCAATTTCAGGTTGCTGTCATCATAGACAAATTGCCTTCTGGCTGGAAGGATTTCAAAAACCTTCTCAGACACAAGACCAAAGAATTCTCTTTGGAGTCTCTGATCACACGTCTGCGCATTGAGGAAGAGGCACGCAGACAAGATAAAAAAGATGAAGTGTTGGTTGTGTCTCACAACAACACTAAAAGGAAGAACACAGGTGCAGTTCTGAAGCCTATTGGCAAAAACTTTAAGAATCAAAACCGCAATGTGAGCAATACCTCCAACCGCAACAAGAACCCCCCAAGGGTCCAACATGCTAGACAACATCCACCTGCCAAGAATAATCCCGGTGAGTCATTCCTCTGCTACAATTGTGGCAAACCGGGACATATGGCACGTAAATGCAGAAATCCTTCAATGACAGGTGCTCCCCAGGCTAATATGACTCAAGAGCCATACATAGTTGTGATAACAGAAATCAATATGATTGGAGGATCAGATGGATGGTGGGTAGACACTGGCGCCTCCCGCCATGTCTGCTATGATCGTGCTATGTTTAAAACATACACGAATGTTGAAAATAAGAAAGTGTTGTTGGGTGATTCCCACACCACTACTGTTGCTGGAACTGGAGATGTTGAACTGAAGTTTACCTCTGGAAAGACTTTGATTCTCAAAGATGTGATGCATACTCCAGAGATGAGAAAGAATCTGGTTTCTGGTTTTCTTTTAAACAAGGCTGGGTTTACTCAGACCATAGGTGCAGATTTATTTACTTTGACGAAGAATGGGGTATTTGTAGGAAAAGGGTACGCCACTGATGGCATGTTCAAATTGAATCTTGATATTAATAAAGTTTCTCCTTCTGCTTACATGCTGTGTGATTTTAATATCTGGCATTCTAGACTTTTTCATATAAATAGTCGTTGCATATCTAATATGAGTAACTTAGGTTTTATTCCAAAGCTATCTTCAAATCACTTTGAAAAATGTGTTTTTTGCAGTCAATCTAAAATAACTAAGAAATCACATAAATCAGTAGTTAAATAATCTGAGCCATTGGATTTAATACATTCTGATATATGTGAATTTGATGGAACGTTGACCAGAAATGGAAAACGATATTTTATCACTTTTATTGATGACTGCTCTGATTATACATATGTATATCTTATGAAAAATAAAAGTGAAGCGCTTGACATGTTTAAGTTATTTGTAACAGAAATTGAAAATCAATTCAATAAGAAAATTAAGAAACTTCGAAGTGATAGAGGCACAAAGTATGATTCCAGTTTGTTTAATGAGTTTTATAATTTGCATGGAATCATACATGAAACGACTGCTCCATATTCACCTGAAATGAACGATAAAGCTGAAAGAAAGAACAGAACTTTTACAGAATTAGTTGTAGCTACTATGTTGAGTTCTAGTGCAACATCTTTTTGGTGGGGCGAAATTTTGTTAACTGTTTGTTATGTGCTAAATAGAATTCCCAAATCAAAAAGTAAGACATCTCCCTATGAGATATTAAAGAAAAGACAACCAAATTTGTCTTATTTGAGAACTTGGGGATGTCTGGCCTATGTAAGGATCCCAGATCCTAAGAGGGTTAAACTTGCAAGTAGAGCCTATGAATGTGTGTTCATTGGTTATGCTATTAATAGCAAAGCGTATAGGTTTTATGACCTAAACGCAAAAGTGATCATAGAGTCAAATGATGCTGATTTTTATGAAAATAAATTTCCTTTTAAATTAAGGGATAGTGGGGGTACTTCATCCAATTATCTTCCTGCTATTAGTAGTGAAAATCTTGCACAACCAAAACCAGATATAGAGCCTCGAAGAGGTAAGAGAGCAAGAATTGCTAAAGATTATGGGCCCGATTATATGGCTTATACATTAGAGGAGGATCCATCAAACCTCCAAGAAGCTTTGTCTTCTTTGGATGCGGACTTGTGGCAAGAAGCCATTAATGATGAGATGGATTCTTTAGAATCTGACAAGACATGGCATTTAGTAGACTTGCCTCCTGGTTGCAAACCAATTGGTTGTAAATGGATCTTGAAAAAGAAACTAAAACCTGATGGTACTATGGATAAATACAAGGCTCGCCTTGTAGCCAAGGGTTTTAGGAAAAGAGAGAATGTGGATTTCTTCGACACCTTTTCACCAGTCACTAGAATAACATCTATTCGGGTGCTAATATCTCTTGCTGCTATTCACAGTCTAGTGGTACACCAAATGGATGTTAAAACTGCTTTTTTAAATGGTGAATTGGAAGAGGAAATCTATATGGAACAACCTGAAGGGTTTGTGATTCATGGACAAGAAGATAAAGTCTGCAAGTTAGATAAATCTTTGTATGGCCTAAAACAAGCACCTAAGCAGTGGCATGAAAAGTTTGATAACTTAATAGTCTCGAATGGGTTTAAGGTGAATGAAAGTGACAAATGCATTTACTACAAATCTGTAAATAATATTTGCACTATCATATGTGTATATGTCGATGACCTTCTCATATTTGGTTCAAATATTCATGTAGTGAACAATGTGAAATCATTGTTGTGTAACAACTTTGATATGAAAGACCTCGGAGAAGCAAGTGTAATCCTTGGTATTAAGATTACTAGGTCAAAAGAGGGAATTTCTCTGGATCAATCTCACTACATTGAGAAGATCTTAAAGAAATATGACTACTTTGACTGTAAACCTGCTAGTACACCATATGATCCAAGTGTAAAACTGTTTAAGAACACTGGTGAAGGTATACGACAAACTGAGTACGCAAGTATCATTGGCAGCCTTAGGTATGCCACTGATTGTACTTGACCCGACATAGCCTATGTTGTGGGATTATTATGCAGGTTTACCAGTAGACCTAGTATGGAGCACTGGCACGCTATTGAAAGGGTAATGAGGTACCTTAAAAGAATCATAAATCTTGGATTACATTATAAAAGGTTTCCCGCTGTACTTGAAGGATACAACGATGCAGATTGGAACACTCTTTCAGATGATTCCAAAGCAACCAGCGGCTATATATTTAGCATAGCTGGTGGGGCTGTTTCTTGGAAGTCAAAGAAACAGACTATCTTAGCTCAGTCCACTATGGAATCTGAGATGATAGCACTAGCAACTGCTAGTGAGGAAGCAAGTTGGCTAAGAAGCTTACTTGCAGAGATTCCTTTATGGGAAAGACCGATACCAGCTGTGTTGATCCATTGTGATAGTACCGCGACTATTGCAAAAATTGAGAACCGTTATTACAATGGTAAGAAACGACAGATACGTCGTAAGCACAACACTGTTAGAGAATTACTCTCAATAGGAGCTGTTAGAGTGGATCACGTATGCACTGATGATAATTTAGCAGATCCTTTGACGAAAGGATTAGCTAGAGAGAAAGTCCATAACACTTCTAAAAGAATGGGACTATTGCCCTTACTGCGATGATCATTCATGATGGTAACCCGACCTATATGACTGGAGATCCCAAGAACTAGGTTCAATGGGTAATAACAAGTTATGAAGTGATATGAGATGAACATGCTGTTATAAGTGAAAGCAGCATGATTCCTGAAGTAACAAGAGGATGAGTTATGAAAAAAATTCATAATTCTTAATGAGATTTATGCTCTACATTGAGTGGAGTACCTAGGCTACAAGAGTACTCTTGATAGACTCACCTATGTGAATGTTGAAGTGGGGGCCGCTTCATATGAAATTTTGGGCAAAAATTTCTAGAGCGTTCACTATACCGGGATAGACGTGCATGGCCTTTAACGCACGGGCTTTATAGAATACACCTATGAAAAGGTTGTGTGTGGTTTGATGTCGGAGATAGAGTTCAAGACTTCGAGTCACTCTAGTAAAATCTGAATCTTACTCACTATGCAAAGGTTCAAGTTGTATGACACCTTTGTTTATGCACAATTTTATGATATCCTCGAAAATCTTCTTTTCAAATTTCAAGTGGGGGATTGTTAGTACAAATGAAAGTTTGAAAAAAAAAGAAAGGAAAAAAAAAGAAAAAAAAGCTTCAAGTCCCACATCGCTCAGGATAAACACTTGAATAGTGTTTCACTCTCTATATATAGAGAGCTCATTTCTTCCTTTTTCCTTGCCCCAGTTGAGAAACATTTCCTCAACTTTTCTTTCTCCCTCCCATATTTCAGCCGATGCATTTTCGGCAAACTTCTCTCTCTTTCTTTCTGTCGCTCTAAAATTTTGGTTGCCTTTAAGAGTGACTTTCTAAGTCATATTTTTCGGTTGCCTTTCAGAGTGACTTTCTAAGTCATATTTTTCGATTGGTTTTAAAAGTGACTTTTTAAGTCACATTTTCCGGTTGCCTTTTAGAGTGACTTTTCAAGTCATATTTTCAGGTGGCTTTAGAGTGACTTTGGCTGTTTTATCCTGGGGACGTTGTGATTGATAGTCTGCTTGCACAATTTTTGCCAGTGCCACGAAACGTCTTAAAGAAAGCGACATTGTCCGTGACTCAGCCAGTAATTTTTCGATTTGCCATAAACTTTTGTTACAACACTTTTTATAGTTGGTTTGGATGATTTCATGGACTGCATTGCGAGATGCATTAATGGTATTACAATGAACATATTAACCAATACCCATTATACCAAAACAGGCATTAGAAGTAGTCTAATAGTGCAATACGTGGCATCTAAAGTAACAACTAACAACAAACAAATGTAATTTGCCAAGGCAGGGAACTGAATCAGAAAGCAACCAAGTAAAAATATTCAGATTAAAAATTCCATGTATCACATAAAGTCTATGATCTCTATATAAATCACCAGATTCATTCCATACAATTAATGCATGCATGCAATTTAAATTTCTCTTCTCAATATAAAACAATCTCACGAAGCCTTCTCTTCCAAAACCCACTAACCTTTTGTTGATAAGAAATGGCTTTCACCAGCAAAATACAGCAAAACTTAGCCCTATTCCTTCTCCTTTCAATTGAGATTTCCCAAGTAATGTCCCGCAAACTTCATGAAACATCCTTGAGAGAAGAACATGAAAATTGGATTGCACGATATGGACAAGTGTATAAGGTTGCAGCAGAGAAGGAAACGTTTCAGATATTCAAGGAAAATGTGGAGTTCATTGAATCTTTCAATGCTGCAGCCAACAAACCTTACAAGCTTGGAGTTAATCTCTTTGCTGACCTTACACTTGAAGAATTCAAGGATTTCCGTTTTGGACTCAAGAAGACCCATGAGTTTAGCATAACACCATTTAAGTATGAAAACGTGACTGATATTCCTGAAGCTCTAGACTGGAGGGAAAAAGGAGCCGTTACTCCAATCAAAGACCAAGGTCAATGTGGTAAGATCAAGAAGATCATATAAGTACTTTTTTGTGCTCCATCACATTATCATTACTGGCTTTCCTCGGATTAATTATGTGTGTCTTTTGAAATATTTCTGAATCTCGAATTATTTAATTTGTCACCTTAATATTTTTATTTATTAATTTATCAACTTACAATATATTAATTACTCCTTTTTACTATGTATTTACTGCCACAATACATTTATGGAATAAACATATCTTAGTGATACATATAAGATTCATATAAAATAAATTAGAATAATAAAAAGTAAACTACATCAACACCTCTTGAGATTTGTGTAATTATATAAATATCTTTTATTTTTTTAATCATTACATGTATCTTTTTGGTAGAATATGTCAATGTAATACTTAAAGAGATATTAATGTTTTCAAACTTAATGGGTTAGGGTAGGAAAAAAATATAAAGTTATGTGTAATTTTATCAAAGTTTATCGAGAATTATTTATACTTAATTCATTCTATATATAATCAATCATTTCCTTATATAAGATGTATGCATTATCTTAAACAATAGATAAAATGAGTTTATTATTTAAATCGTATAGTTTTGGGACTAAAAATACTTTAACTTTATAACTTTTAAGCTATAAACAAATATTCTTTAGAGAAAGATTAATTTTAAAAAATATATTTGTAAGGATGATAATTTAAGTAATTCAAATTACAAATGAAAGTTGAGTTTAGAAAAAAGGTTAATTATTCACAATAATATTCAAATACTCACTGAGAGCTGTTCTTTTTAATGTATCTATTATCTTTATACAAACAAGGCCCCTGCCATGGATGATGTAACGTTTTTTGCTTACGTGTCGTCCATTTAGGCTCCCAAATTCTCACCCAAAAACGTCTTAATCATGGTACAGTGTTAAAAACTTTAATTATTAATTATTAAAATATTATTAATATTACTATTATTATTAATATTTGACACCCACCCGATACATTTACGTTTCCAATGTGCCGCATAGTTATCGATGCACTAATTTTGTTTCCAAGGCTTTTGCATTTTTTCAACATTCGTTTCATTTTGAATTTTGCTTCTGACCCCTCTCTGTTTCCCATTGCTTCTCAACTCTCCGTTTCCCATTTTCCTTCCTCTCCATTCTTCTGAACCCTCTGTTCCTTTCCATTGTTCTGGATTCTTTTCTCTCCTATCATGCTGCGTTTTCTTTTTTCATTTGGTTGGTTTGGCTGAAAAACCGAAAGGCTGTTGCTTGGTAAAGCTGTTGTTTTCTCTCCCGTGAGGAAAATCCAAAGGTTGAAGCTTTTTGGCTTGGTTTGGTAGTTCTTTGCTTGGTTGGACCGAAAAATGATTTCTGGGTTCTTTTCTATCCTATCCTTCTGTGTGATGTATTTGATTTCTCCTTTGATTTGTGGTTTTGAGGGTCCAAAAAATTGTATTTTTTGTGTTCCTCGGGCTTATTTGATCGTGGCTGACACAAAAGTTTTTTTGCAACACAAAAGCTTCAATTTTTTTTGCGTCTTTTTTCTTTGTTTTGTGTTATGACTTTTCGCAGGACAAAAGCTTAAATATTTTTGGGTGTTCTGCCTTTATTTTGTTTTCTGACTTCTCGCAATACAAAAGTTTAAATGCTTTTGTGTTCGTGAGCCTTCTCCAACGTGCTCATTGTTTCCTATACCTAGCTTTTTGTGTTTTCGTCCTTTTTTGGTGGTCTAATGGTTCAATATATTTTTGGCATGCTGATTTTTTTATGAATGCAGAGAAGGTGGAAGAACATATTAAAGCTGCGATTTTTATCTCAAAAACTCCATGAGTACAGGTTCGTAAATACAAAAGCTTAAATTTTTTTAGGTGTTCTACTTTTATTTTATTTTTTGACTTCTCGCAATACAAAAGTTTAAACTTTTTTGTGTTCCTGAGCCTTCTCCAACATGCTCATTGCTTTACCATCTTTAACTTTTCTATATACTGACTGCACTTGCACTATGTTCTTGGCCGAGAACAACAAACAATCCGAGAACGACAACTCTCAGAAAGAAAACCAGTCATAGGTATCCCCCAACCGTAACTACAGGTTTGTTTTCTATACCATTTCTTCCCCATTTCTTCATTTGTTAGTTTTGAGTTTGTTTTCATCTTTATCTTTCGGTGCCTATTTTGGTGTTGTGACTTTCTGAAACAAACATGCATAAATCTTTTTTTGTTTGGAAGTGCTTTTCATCTTAGATATGCATCATTCGATAAATCTCTTTTAGGTTTTATGAAAACTCGAAATATAAAAGGTTAAATCTTTGTTGTCCATTGGTCATTGTTTGTTGAAATGATTTTTTTTTTTTGTTTTTAGTCCGTTTACACCTTCGTTTTCCATCATTTGTTTGTTGTGCTGCCTTCTTTGGTCTTTTGTTTGTTGTGGGATGAAGAGGAGTCCAGTTGTTAAAAAACCAAACTAAGATCAGTTCGTTTTCCATCATTTTTGTTTTCAAAAAGCAGATGTTATGGGATGAAGAGGAGTCCAGTTGAATATTGAAGTCCAAAATCCATGACCTTTTTTCAATTGTTTGTTGCCAAAAAATTTATGTAACTCTGTTTTGTATTTAATTTTTGGATGTCGTTATTTAATTCCCTTGGGGAAGGAGACAATATTTTATAGCTGTTTACATTTTATCAACAACGTCACCAAAATAATCATATATTAAAATGTGTTTTCAATAAAACCTTCCATTATTTATTTTTTTTAAAACTAATTACAATTGTATTTTTACTTCACCTAATCACGGTCTCAAAAAAACATAAAATAATTATCAAATCTTTTACTCCTACTTAAGTTAAGACAAAATAATTGTCCATTTTTAAATTTTTGAGAAAGTTGATAAAAATATATCATTATATTTTATTTTAAGAAAATTGAACTTGACACGTATTTATTGTTTTAGATACAATTGTAGATTAATACAATTTTATAATCATTCGATATTAATACGATTATATTATCTGACTAACAAGTACTTGATATGTTTCTAGATTTGTTGAAATTAATTTGAATGAAAAGTTAAACTAAAATAAAGTTAATTCAAATACGTTGCAGTGTTTGTTGTACGTGAATTTTAGTGGTTATGAAAATAGTGATAAATTTACATCTAAAGATGAACTGCGATCATGTATCCACCTAATTTTCTTTTCTAAACAAATCTGTTGGAGTCAGATAATTTAAATACGTTTATAGTGTTTGAAGTAAGTGAATTTTAATAGTTATAAAAATACAGATAAATTTTCATGTAAAGATGAAGTGTAATCATATATCCACCAAATTCTATTTTTTTTCTTTCTACATTATATGTATCTTTTATAGAAGAGAAAATTTTCCCTTTAAATATTAAACGTTATATATTTTATTGAAGTTTAATTAATAAGCATATTTTATTCGTATTTTTGTTAATTTTCATTTCAAATTAATAGGTACTTAACAATCAATTTTAAATATTATGTTAGGATATAGAAATAATCATAATTTTCAAATTAATAACCATATTCTATTAGGATATCGAAATAATCATAATTTAGACGTTGACTTATTCCTAATTAGTAGGTACTTAACAATCAATTTTTTAAAATACTACACTATCAATTTTAACATATTATTCAAATCATTTTCAATTTTGTATTTATTTTTACCGTAATCATTTTTAATTTATTAACATTTAATTAATAAGAATATTTTATTTGTAATTTTGTTAGTTTTTATTTCAAATTAATAGGTACTTAACAATGGATTTTAAATATTTTGTTAGGATATGGAAATTATCATAATTTTTGAATTAATAAGCATATTCTGTTAGGTTTATGCTATGTAATTTTTGTGTGTGTATTGATTTTTTTAATTTATGGTGGAGGGGATTCAATCAAAAAGAAGAAAAAAAATGCAGTCAACGATTTGAAGGCATGGGCAGACACTACTAATATCTGATTGTAGCCATCTGCATCCCAAAGGTTCTTTCATGTGCCTTCTTCTCATATTTTTATTAATGTTGTAAGATTTCAGTTACTATCTATAACGTTCTATGAATTTTCTCTATAATTTTTGTGTGTGTATTACTTTCTTTAATTTATGGTGGAGAGGATTCAATCAAAAAGAAGAAGAAAAAAATACAGTCAACAATTTGAAGGCACGGACTGACACTACTAATATCTAATTGTAGTAATGTGCATCCCAACTGTTCTTTCATGTGCCTTCTTCTCACATTTTTATTAATGTTGTAAGATTTCAATTACCATTTGTAATGTTCTATGAATTTTAATTGTAGATTAAACGTGGACGAAAAGTTTATACTTTGTAATTTTTGTGTGTGTATTGCTTTCTTTACTTTATGATAGAATGGATTCGATCAAAAAGAAGAGGACAAAAATGCAGTCAACAATTTGAAGGTACGGTCTGACACTACTAATATCTTATTGTAGTCATGTGCATCCTAGAGGTTCTTTCATGTGCATTCTTCTCATATTTTTATTAATGTTGTAAGTTCAATACCTTTGGGTATCAAACAATTTTTTAATTTCTTTTTAATTTTGAATAAATAGTTTATAGTTTGTTTTAATTAATTATAACCTTATTTCGTTGACTTATATTTTTTCTCAAATCTTTTTTTTGTCTCTTGATGTTTCATGACTTAGTGTTTTTTATCTTTCATGACTTAGTGAGGTACATATTATCCAATCATGTAATCGTTTGATTCACATATTTTTATTGTGCATCATTTATTTTATTCTAAATAATATCAAACAATATATAATATTAACATGTTATCTTAAAATCATACTTTATTACCTATATGTAACTCAATATTAATTATTCTAACTTTTCAATACTCAAATAGGAGTATGAGCCGTGCATCTTCACGGACCAAAGTCTAGTTTTGGAACAAGATTATCTCTGATATAAAAGACACATGTAGAAAATTAAAAAATACAATTAAAATTCATAGTCATTGTATATATTGAAACGATTTGGATCATGTTCATGCTAATTTTGTTTGAAAAACTAGGGAGCTGCTGGGCATTTTCAACCGTGGCAGCAACTGAGGGCATCCACCAAATAACTACAGGAAACCTGGTCTCCCTCTAAGAGCAAGAGCTAGTGTCTTGTGACACAAAAGGTGTAGACCAAGGTTGTGAAGGGGGTTATATGGAAGATGGGTTTGAATTCATTATTAAAAATGGTGGAATCACCACTAAGGCTAACTACCCCTACAAGGGAGTTAATGGGACTTGTAACACAACCATAGCAGCTTCCACAGTGGCTCAAATTAAGGGGTATGAGACAGTTCCTTCCTATAGTGAGGAGGCACTCCAGAAAGCTGTGGCTAACCAACCTGTGTCAGTTTCCATTGATGCAAATAATGGTCATTTCATGTTTTATGCTGGTGGGATTTACACGGGAGAATGTGGAACTGACCTAGACCATGGCGTTACTGCAGTTGGTTATGGCACAACTAATGAAACTGACTATTGGATAGTGAAGAATTCATGGGGCACAGGTTGGGATGAGAAAGGATTCATAAGGATGCAGCGAGGTATAACTGTCAAGCATGGTTTGTGTGGAGTTGCCTTGGATTCATCTTATCCAACGACTTAAATAGTTCAATTATGCAAATTGTGTTTCATGTTTGCTTTATAGTTTGAAAGTGTGTTATCACTCCTCACACAATAACAATATCCACTTAACACTCTACATTCTATTATTTATTTATTTATTATTTTACTTATCCTCCAATCACTTTATTAATCAATTCAATCCTATCAATCATTTTTCTTTTGATAGGTTATCTTCTCGTATCTTTTTTAAGTGTTTATATTTATACTTAAAGAATATTTGCGATCTAGTATGATTTAATTTTGGTTATTTAATGTATTGATAAATATATTACTAGTTGGTATCGTCATTGCAACTTTTATTATCAGAATAAAGAAATAAAATATTTCAATAAATAATATAAATATTATATATCATTATATGTAACTAATAAATATTGTAATATAAATAAATTAAATAATTGTGGTTTGATTTGGTTTCATAGATACCGACTATGAATTGATCCGAGTGCTTAGTTTAACAACACATGATACATAGCCTTCAAGGATTGATAATGGAAGAATATTGTAATGGACTTAATTTCTCATCATATACTGTTTTTAAAATTATAAGACTTTTTTACCTAATTTACATGCTTCAAGAAAGTTAGTCAATTTTGTTACTAACATTAAATTCTTTATCAATTTATATTATTTTTCTAAAATTACTCTTCAAGTTATTGAGACTCTCATCTTTCTCTTTCTAATTAATTATTTTCTACCTAATCAATTAATGTATGTCAGGCTATTTTTTTTCTATCCTTACAAGAGAGAGAATTCTTTTAATACATATAGCATTTAGTATAAAATAATTAAGAGTATTTTAGAAAAAAATAATTAATATAAAAGACAACTGATAACTGCTAAATAATTGTGAATTAATAGTAGTTAAATAGTCAAATTTTGACTTAAAATTAATTATTTAGCAGTTATTTATAATTAAAAGTTAAAAAAATTAATTAAATTGAATTTCTGGTTGCAGATACGAAAAATGAGGATACATTAAGCAACAATGGCAACAGGAAGGAAGAGAAAGAGGAAATTCTGAAGCAGGCCCAGCCCAACAGTGGCGCTAAGCGAGCAACTAACTGCAGGCGCTAAGCGTGGCGTTAAGCACGAAGGAGCAGAAACCGTTACGCTCGCTAAGCCCAGCTAGGCGCCCAACGCGCGATCCAATAGAAGCACAGGCTAAGCCTGCATGGCGCGCCCAGCGCGCGATCTGAACGCGCTAAGCGTGAGGTGTGGCGCTGAGTGCGACTACGAAGGCCCACAAGCCCACTTCAGTAACCATAAATAGAGAGCCAATCCCAAGGAAACATTACCTCGTCTCAGAGCACTATTCTCAATATTGCCTGAGCTTTCCTTCCTCTCTTATTATTTTTTGTTTTATTATCCCCATTCTTTCCTTCACCCCCGATTGTAAGCCCTCAATGACCATGAGTGGCTAATCCCCTAGTTAGGGCCTGGCAGGCCTAAAAAGCCAACGATGTACGATGTGCTTCAAGAGTTATCAATGCAAAAAGAATTTATTTCAGGTTTTTCCGTTCTAATTCTTTTCTTGTTATCTTGCATTCGTTCTTAGATTTCTTTTGGGTTTTATTCGCTCGGGAGAGGGTATTTCCCAATAAATATTTAAGATTCAATGCATGTATCGATTTTAGGGGTTATACACTTGGGAAAGGGTAACGCCTAACAGAACATCTTAAGAAAAGAATCCTTGGGTTACCATTGCTAGGCATAGAATGATAACCCACTGCCCATGCATTTAAGCAACATCTAGAACTTAACCTTAATGCATTTTAATTATTGAATCTTCGCAAAGGCATTTGGGAGATAGGTAGTTAAAATAGGCTTGCCGACGTGAGACATCAGGGGCAAGTAATTAATAGATGTGGGTAGAACTAATACCAGTGCATTGGTAATAATGAATATCATATTTACATGCATCGTAGGCCAATTGGGTTTGTCTGGTCTTGGCATCTTTATTAATTGTCTTTCCTTTTTAAACTATTTGATTTAGTAATAGCACTCTATTCCTACACTTATTCCTGTTTTTACTATTTTACTCTCACTTACAAATTGAGAAGTATTTAATAAGTGCAATAAAATCCTTGCGGACACGATACTCGGACTTTCGAGGTTTACTACTTAAGAGTGATTTGGTACACTTGCCAAAGTCTCAACAACAACTTGAAGAGAGTCTTATAAAAAGAAACAAATAAAATGAAAACAACTCTTATAATTAGGAACAAAAGTAGTATATGAAGAATACTTTATTGGAAGACTCAAAAGCTCACAAATATAATCTCTACACTTCAAAAGAAATTAGTAAGAAATTAGTCTCGGGCTACTGTTGGAGAATGGAGATATCCTTGATGCACACCAAAAAATAAATTAAGTTAGAATATTATGTCAAATTTGGAAGACTTAAATATGAAATTGGTCATTATAAGTTGACTTTTTTTTTCAAGTCTTATTTATTTAAACTTATGTTTTTTAATTTGTAGTCTCTATCATCGGTCAAAGTTACAAAACTTGTTAGCAATGACTCATTGTGCACCATGTGACCAACAAAAATCATCACCAATGCCCCTGTCATTGTAAAAAAAAAAAAACATTCTATCGACGCAACGTAAACAATAGTAGTGTCATGTTTATAGTGACATTGTATGGACTAAAAATGAAAATAGAAAACTTACATGAATTAAAAAAGATACTTACAGAAATTAAAAGTGAAAAAAAAACTTATAGAGATCAAAATAAAAAAAAAGAACTCACACAAACAAAAAATGAAAAAATGGACTAAAAGAAAAAAAAGTGACATATTTGTAGACAAAAATAAATATTTAAGTCTTAAATATCACGTATGATTTGGAATATAAAAAAATGAATTAATTAAAATATTTATTCATGACAAAGTTCATAATTGATTAAAAATATAATGATATTGGACCAGGTTGGAACTACCTAAAGAATAACCTAGAACTTGTCCTCAAAATACATTCGATATATTTTCTTACACCTAAATCCATAAAAAGATCCTTGAATTGAACACCTAAATCGGTGAATTGACATCTTATAATTACATTAAAGAGATATAAAAAAGTGACTTAACTTGCGTTTTTCACACAAGTCTTAAAAGGAACAATTCAACTAACAATATATAAAAATAATTAACTCATTTTGAATGTATTTTTAGTTATTAGGATTAATCTCATGTAAATTCTATTAAATAGAAAATGAGATGTTTATAAGTTTTAGTATTTAACAAAAAAAGTTAAAAAACGTGTTTTAAAAAATATAGTGTTGCTTAGTTTTATTTTTTTCTTTTAAAAAGTTTTAGGATTATCCTTATAAATTGTTATTGCTAACACCAAACAAGTTGTTTGTCTAAGTAAATCTGACCTGGAATCTTTTAAGCAAGTTAATGGATTCAATTTTTCTTGATAAAAAAAATATATGCTTAAAAGAAAAGATCCTAATAACATAAAAACGTTGATGAAAACTGTATTTTTTCAAAACATAAATGGTATTGTGAATGATAGGATAACATTAATAATGATTATAATTGAGATGAAGATGCAAAGATGAATTATCTGCTATACTTAGAATTAACATTCCCTCGTACATGTAATCCAAATGTGAAACTCTTCAATGAAGACAAGTGGACTCAAAATGAAGCACATTACTCATAGTCTAATGATCAATATGTGGCATCTAATTGAATTAGCAAGTTAAAATATTTGTTTGATTGCTCAAACATTGCAACACATTAGTAGTAGTATAATAGAAGACAGGTACGTGGTATAATAGTACAGAATGAGGCATCAAGGCAGAGGCTACGACACCTCTCTCTCTGACATATGAAAATACAAATATTGTTGTTAACATCAAAATACAAAGACAAAGGTGCATGCATGCTAATTATAACCATATATTTCATTCTTCACACAAATTTTTCTCGTGCATATTTAACATCGAAAAGTCAGACGCTTTGACCAAGGTGAAGGTGGGAACCGCAATGAAAGGATAAAAATTGACCGATCAAAAGTCAAAATGCAACAAACTTTTATTAGTCTTTTTTGTTTGTTGTAGGTTTGGATGATTTCAAGGACTGGCTTGTCTCCAACCTGAGTTGGAATAATGGTATTTCAATGAACATATATACAGGCATTACTAGTAGTCTAATAGTACAAATAAAATATTGTTGTTGACATCAATATACAAAGACATTATATATGTGACATATAGTAGGTGGTAATGTCATATGCTTATTATAATCATACATTGCACTCTTAGCACTAAAATAAATTTTTCTTGTGCATTTAACATCGAAAAGTATGACGGTTTGACCCAGGGGAAGGTGTGAACGTACGGCAATGAAAGGACAAAAAGTAATCTCAAAAGTCAAAATGCATTAATGCAAAACATTACTATCAGTCTTTTTTTGTTTTGTTGTAGTTGCCAGTTGGCTTGGATGATTTCAAGAACTGCCTTGTATCCAACCTGAGATGCAATAATGCTACAATAACAATGAACAAACCAATATCTGGCTTCTAAAACAACAGCAAATTAACAAATGTCTAAATCAAATGCAAATTTTACAAGGCAAGGAATTAATCAGAAATTAAGCAACCAAGCATAATTATTCACGTTAATAATTCCATAACATAAGGTACTATGATCTCTATATAAACCTCCAGATTCATTCATTTCAATGCATAACAATTCACATTTCTCTTTTAACACAATATACCAACTAAGCCTTTTCTTACAAAACTGATCATTGCTGATAATTAAGAAATGGCTTTCACTGGCCAAAAGCAACACATGTTAGCCCTATTCCTTTTCCTTGCAGTTGGGATTTCCCAAGTGATGCCCCGCAAGCTGCATCAAACAGCCTTGCGAGAAAGACATGAAATTGGATGGCAGAATATGGAAAAATGTATAAGGATGCTGCAGAGAAGGAAAAACGTTTCCAGATATTCAAGGACAATGTGGAGTTCATTGAATCATTCAATGCTGCTGGCAACAAACCTTACAAGCTTGGCGTTAATCACCTTGCTGATCTCACACTTGAGGAATTCAAGGATTCACGTAATGGATTGAAGAGGACCTACGAGTTTAGCACAACAACATTTAAGTTAAATGGATTTAAGTATGAAAACGTGACCGATATTCCTGAAGCTATAGACTGGAGGGTAAAAGGAGCTGTGACTCCAATCAAAGACCAAGGTGATCAATGTGGTAAGACAAATAACACCATATAAGTACTTCATTATGCTCCATCTTCTTCATTATTTCCTTCATCTCGTTTTACTTTTTGTTTGGATAACACAAAAAAATCAATTATAGCCTAAAAAATCATGGTCATGAAAAAATAGAAATCATTATTTACTAGCTCTACCAAGAAAGCATGATTAATTATTTCTCACTATGTATGAAATTTAAGCACACTATTAATTGTCACTTTTCAAATATATGAAATTATTACTAGGATCATATAGTTATATATTGTTTTAAAAAAATCCAAATTTTTAATGCCTAAAACCACATTTAAGCTTTACTGTTATTATTTTGCATGTGCCTCAATTTGAAAAGATATATGGGTTAATCAGTTAGTTTTGTTTGAAAAATTATAGGGAGGTTCTGGGCATTTTCAACTATAGCTGCAACTGAGGGTATCCACCAAATAAGTACAGGAAACCTAGTGTCCCTTTCAGAGCAAGAGTTAGTGGATTGTGATAGTGTGGATGATGGATGTGAAGGAGGTTTCATGGAAGATGGGTTTGAATTCATTATTAAAAACGGTGGAATCACTAGTGAGACTAACTACCCGTACAAGGGAGTTGATGGAACTTGTAACACAACCATAGCAGCCTCCCCAGTGGCTCAGATTAAGGGGTATGAGATAGTTCCTTCCTATAGTGAGGAAGCACTCAAGAAAGCTGTGGCCAACCAACCTGTGTCAGTTTCCATTCATGCAACTAATGCAACATTCATGTTTTACTCCAGTGGAATTTACAATGGAGAATGTGGAACTGATCTAGACCATGGTGTTACTGCAGTGGGTTATGGCACAGAAAATGGAACTGACTATTGGATAGTGAAGAATTCATGGGGCACACAATGGGGTGAGAAAGGATACATAAGGATGCATCGAGGTATAGCTGCTAAGCACGGTATATGTGGAATTGCATTGGATTCATCTTATCCAACAGCTTAAAGAGTTCAATTATGCAAATCGTGTTTCATGTTTTCTTTATAGCTTGTAAACGTGCAACAAAGTGAGTTAGAGTAGATGTGTTGCTACTACTACTCACACAATAATACCTACTTAACACTCGTTGCTCTCTATATCTTTTTTTGTCAGTTTAAATACCTTTTTGTCCTTATAAGATGACATTACTAATGTAATTATAGGATGATAATCAAATATTTCTTATTTGAATGAGATATTTTCTGACATTTCCTCGTACATGTAATCCAAATGTGACTCTTTAATGAAGGACAAAAGTACATTCAAAATACAGCACATTACTAATAGTCTAATGAGACAATATGTGGCATCTAATTGAATTAGCAAGTTAAAATATTTGTTTGATTGCTCAAATCACTGCTACAAAAAACTGTTGAAGATATACTTTTGTAACTGCATAATATTTTATTTTTCAATTTTTAAAATAAGATTTAGTAAATAAGTTAATTTCCTATATTTTAAGAGTAAGTCAGTTTTAATGGATTAGCCTAGTCAATATGTGGTTTCTCTTATCTTTAAGGAGCAAGTTAGTTTTAATATTCTGTTTTGTTAATATCTTGTTATCTAATTAGTTTGTCTTTTGCTATTTATTGTATCGCCGCTGAGAACAATTCGAATTAGAATAGAATAATTTTATTTCCTCTGCATACGTATTGTCTCTCTTCTCTCCTCTATTTTTTATAATTTCCTCCACAAAACCAACAATTGGTATCGAGAGCCTTATTCTTACGAGACCTCTACCATGGAAGGTGAAGCAAGTTTTTCCCACATAACTCTTCCAATCTTTGATGGAGAGAATTATGATCTCTGGGAAGTGAAAATGCAATCCTACATGGAGTCTTTGGATTTATGGGATGCTGTGGAAGAGGATTATGAAATATATCCGCTGCCTGAAAATCCCACCACGGCCCAAATTAAAAATCACAAGGAAAGAAAGATGAAGAAGGCAAAGGCGAGGTCATGTTTGTTCACTGGTGTTTCACAAATGATATTCATCAGAATCATGACTCTTAAATCACCCAAAGCAATTTGGGATTATCTGAAAGAGGAATACGCTGGAGATGATAGAATACGAAGCATGCAAGTGCTAAATTTAAGGAGGGAATTTGAGCTTCAAAGGATGAAAGAGTCAGAGACAATCAAAGAATACTCAAACAAATTGTTGGGTATTGCTAACAAGATAAAGTTGTTAGGAAGTGATTTTACTGATTCGAGAATTGTAGAGAAAATTTTGGTAACGGTGCCGGAGAGGTATGAAGCATCTATAGCTTCATTAGAGAACACAAAGGATCTGTCGAAAATCACATTGGCAGAAGTACTACATGCCCTGCAAGCTCAAGAGCAGCGAAGGTTGATGAGGCAAGATCGTGTTGTCGAAGATGCTTTGCCCGCCAAACATCATGAAGTTGATGAAAGCAAAAAGGATTTTTTCAAGAAGATTCAACCAGCAAGCAGCGAAAACAGTGCAAACAACCAAGGTAAGGATAAAAAGAAAAATTATCCACCTTGTCAGCATTGTGGCAAAAAAGGTCATGCACCTTTCAGATGTTGGAGGAGACCATATGCAAAATGTAACAAGTGCAACCAGATAGGACATGAAGCGGTGATCTGCACCAACAAAAATCACCATGATGAGGGAGCTCGGATTGCTAATCAAGAAGAAGAGGATCAACTGTTTGTGGCCACATGCTTCTTGAGTAGTGAATCAAGTGAAAGTTGGTTGATTGATAGTGGTTGTACGAACCACATGACATATATAAGACTTTATTCAAGGATTTGAAGCCAACTAATGTCTCAAAGGTCAGAATTGGGAATGGTGGCTATATTCCTGTAAAAGGAAAAGGAACTGTTGCAATTTCAACGTGTTCAGGTATCAAATTAATATCAGATGTTCTTTATGTACCTAACATTGACCAAAACTTGCTAAGTGTAGGTCAGTTGATTAAAAAGGGATTTAAAGTGTCCTTTGAACATCAACATTGCTTTATCTATGACAATTTTGGCCGGGAAGTTCTAAGGGTTAAAATGAAAGGTAAAAGCTTCTCATTTGATCCAGCAGAGGAGGAGCATACAACCTATTTCACTCAAGTCACACCCATGGAATTCAAGCACAAGAGACTTGATCATTGTCATCTTGAAAGAATGCTAAACATGAAAAAAAGGAAATATGCAAAAGAAAATTTGAAGAAGTTTCAAATGGAGGAATGCAAATCTGTTAGCACACCAATGAATCAAAAGGTGAAGTTCAACAAGGAGGAAGATGTTGATAACATTGATGAAGGATATTATGGGAGCTTGATTGAATGTCTAATGTACACTTCAACAAGGTCAAACATTCTATTTTCTAAAAAGAACAAAACTGGAATTTTTGTTGACAATCAAGTAGCCATTGCTATTGCAAACAATCCCGTGTGTCATGGGAAGATTAAACATTTCAACATCCAGGTTTATTATTTGATAAAGATGCAACAAAGTAGAGAAGTGAACTTAATTTACTGCAAGTCTAAAGATCAATTGGCTGACATGCTTACAAAATCACTACCTATCAACAAACTTGAACTCAAAGAATTGGAGTTTGCAGTTCCAAAAGCAAGGAGGAGTGTTGAAGATATACTTTTGTAACTGCATAATATTTTATTTTTCAATTTTTAAAATAGGATTTAGTAAATAAGTTGATTTCCTATATTTTAGGAGTAAGTCAGTTTTAATGGATTAGCCTAGTCAATAAGTGGTTTCTCTTATCTTTAAGGAGCAAGTTAGTTTTAATATTTTGTTTTGCTAATATCTTGTTATCTAATTAGTTGATCTTTTGCTATTTATTGTATCGCTGCTGAGAACAATTCAAATTAGAATAGAATAATTTTATTTCCTCTGCATACGTATTGTCTCTCTTCTCTCCTCTGCTTTTTATAATTTCCTCCACAAAACCAACAAAAACACGTTCAACGTCGGTGTTTATCGGAGTTCAACGACGGTGCAAGGCCGTCTTTGAATGAGACGTCGTCGTAGGCCTCCGGCAAGTCTACGACGATCTCCTTCCACCGTTTTAGAAACACACGATTCCTGCGACGGGATGACTGGAGGCCCGTAGTTGTAGGTTTGCCTTCGAAGATGTTGCCGGCATGAGGAACGACGTTGAAAGGTAAGCTTTTAAGGTCGGGTATGGCGGCACCGACGTAGCGTGTAACAACCAATGCTTGAAAGGTAAGGTCTTCTACGTCGTTGCTGCTGAAAGCAATGACGTCGAAAGGAACCTCGTTTCCGGGAGGAACGTCGTTGAATCCATGGCCTCGACGTCGTGTCTGGGAGAGGAATGTCGTGGAATGCTGGCTACTACGCCGTTTCGCCGGAGACCGCCGTTGACTGCATGGGAAGCTACGTTGTTGCTGGGTGTGGGAATTAGGGCTGAGCACGGGTCGATTTGGATCCAAAATAGCTCATCCGACCAAAAACGATCACATCATTCTTCGGCCCAAGTCCGACCGTTGAAGCCTTCGGTTATGTCGGGTCGGTGACATCGGGTAGAACTTCCATGAGTCATGACAGAAGCTCCTCCACTTCTTAGTAAGAAATAAAAGAGAACATAAATCTGATGCCATGAAAGAGAAATGTCGAAACAAAGAAGAAAAGGAATGATGAGAACGTACAAGGAGAGAAAAAGCCTTTGTTTGGGTTTCGAAAAGCTTTATGAATTAAAAATATTATTTGAAATTGGAAAGCTAAAAATTGCAACTTTCAATGTACTTGAGTACACCTATTCCTGTGCTATTTGCTTTTCATCGAAAGCGTAGCGTAGTCTTTTAACTTTATGAATTAATTGTTATATAATAATAAAATAATAAGCAAATGAAAAAACATGAAGATTGTTACTCATCAAAACATACGTCAGGTCAGTTCGACCCGTGCTCAGCACTAATTTCAAATTTCTAACACACCCCTATTGTGAAAAGGCACTAATTTCATATAATGAAGGAGTTTTGTATAAGCAAAAATGCATTCAATTTCTGGCCTAAGCAATTAGATTTACTTATTTATAGAGTATGGATGGCAGATGGCTTCTTCATTGTTAGCTTTGACTAAAATTTATTGTTTCCAACTGTGTCTAAATCTTCAAGGGTTCAAAGTATAATTCACATGCTTTTCTTTTGCTACCAATGCATATAAATGCTCTAACCACACATTTTCATTAAAACATATGAAGGGACGGTGTGGCCTATGTATTAAGGTAAATTTCATTTCTTGACATCAGCATTGTAAATTGTAAATATAATTATAACGAAAATATATTCAAAATTTTCTCCTTCTAAATTTAATCATAACAAAATTAATATTAATATTAAATTTATATTTTAGTTATAGTTTGTAGTTGTTATGTATTTTACACGTTTAATAATATTAAATTTCATTTCAAGAAAAAGTATAACACTAAAATTTTCTGCAGTAGTGCAGATCTGTCAATCTATGTTTTATAGCCTGAAATAAGCTCATATTGTGACACCTCTACCCCTCACATATATACTAATAAGGAATAAAAAAAATTCAAATATTAATTAAAAGTATTTTTAAAACATTTTTTTAAACAAGTCTTTCAAAGGGGAAAGATGCTCACATTCACTTTCTTCTACATCATATTCAAACTTGTCCAAATAAATAATAAAGTATTCTCGACTCAAACAAAGTCGTCTAAGCTTCATACAATTAATATAGAACCTATATCCTAATGTCACATCCTATCAAAGCGTTGTGTTCCCGTGTCCTCTAGCATGAGGTTCTTCATAGTCATCACCTATTCATCTGCTCCCCGAACAAGTTCAAGATCATCACAGGATCCAAACACAACAACACACAGGGAGTGAGTTATCACATTCCTAGCTAATAGAGAAACAAGACAATTAAATATACATATTATAAATGAGATACCACTTGCTTAAACATAGCTCACGTAACTTCACCACTTCGTCATTCAAAATTCACTTTTCAATCATCAATCACATTACACAAGAATCTCACACTTCAATCACGTTACTATGGAAATGTCTTCAGAATTACACCTCCCTTGTGTTTCACCAAAGAAGATGCAGGTTAGACTCGTCTCAATGTCTCTATTTGTTTAACACTATACATCATGCACTTGTTTCTGTTACTTAGAACTTGTTCATTATTCTGTTGGTTGCAGACTTTGTAGCAGACGCAATGACTTGACCTTGTCTAGAATGTGAAGCTTATAGCCAAGATCCTGGCTTTAATAAAAGTTTATTATATCATAAGAGAAATTGTATTATGTCAGGTAAAATTTACATAGATGCAGACTTTTATAGCTAAACTCGAATCTACTATGATCGTGGGATATGCATGAGCCAGCAAGTCGTTACTACTCTTGCTAAACAAGATATACTTAAACTTGAAATTTTCAAAATCTAATAAAGTTACTACTCTTGCTAAACAAGATAATCCTGTCCTAAAATGCACCGCCATGTTACCAAATCACACAAGTGAAACTTCGTACTCTTTTCTTAACTGTCACTCCCCATCCTCTTTCTAAATCCCTATTAATTGACACTTCCTTCGTACTCTCTCACATCCTCTAACACACACTCTTTCCCAAACCCAATTCAACAGCACCCACCACCTGCTCATATCTACTTAAACTGCATAAATTAAGCAACCACATTCATATAGATGAAAAATGCTACACATATCTTGGATGAAAAATGCATAAATTATTGAATGCTAATATACACCAATTAAGATAGATATTAGTATTCATGAAATACTGGCAAGCAAACACCATTAAAAAGAAGATTCCATAAGTAAGCATATATGGCCAATAAACAAAGCATACATTTACGTAAATGTCCTAGAATTTTTCTCAAGGTGAATATTCTGTGGAAAAAATCATATCATTGTGACACCCTCTACCCTCACATATATTTAATAAAGGAATGAAAATTCAAATATTAATTAAAAGTATTTTTAAAACATTTTTAAATACAAGCTTTTCAAATGGGTAAAAGGCTCACATTCACTTTCTTCTACATCATATTCAAACTTGTCCAAATAAATAATAAAGTCATCTCGACTCAAAGAAAGTCATATAAGTCTCATACAATTAATATAGAACCTATATCCTAATGTCATATCCTATCAGAGCGTGGTGTTCCGTGTCCTCTAGCATGAGGTTCTTCATAGTCATCCACCTATTCATCTGCTCCCCGAACACAAAGTTCAAGATCATCACAGATCCAAACACAAACAGCAAACGAGAGTGAGTTATCACATTGCTAACTACTAGAGAGAAACAACAACATATAGTAGCCAAATACAATTTACTTAGCATATCTCACATTATTTCATCACTTTGTCATTCATCAATCACCTTTCAATCATCAATCATTATACACAGGAATCACACACTCCGATCAAGACATAATAACACATCAATTTAATAATAAACAATTAGCAAGCGTATGCGACAGTTATGCTAAGACTCAAGCCTATATGCAATGTGGTACCATGTCAGTGAAAAACCACCCTAGGACGCTTAGGAGTACATAGCAAGACACACACACAATGGGTTTGTCAGGTCACTCTCACTAAGTAAGATCATAGGGAGACCAGTCAGGGTCACGATGTTTTGCGAGAATGCTCCAACCATATGGGATCAGCATAGGCTTAAAGGAGCACTCAAACCGATGACCCCAAGGCCTACACTCCGAAGAGTCCGTCAGGGCCTCTCCCTCCTGATTCAGTCCAACCCCTAAAATCATTTTAGCACACAGACACTGCTAGTGAATTATACAATACCCACGACCTCACACTCGTGTCTTAAACACGTACAACATATTGCGCTACAATTTAACACTGGTTCCTAAATAGGAACCTACACTTTCTCTTTAACACTGGTTCCTAAATAGGAAACCTACACTTTCTCCTTAACACTGCGCATTTACACTTTTCTCAAGATAACACTGGTCGGGTTATTGTACAATTCATAGCTTACAACACAAGTAATTTCACATCAAGTGTTAACTACACACTTATCCACAACTAAAACTCATTCACAATTTCACATCTCATAGTGTCACAATCCACCATCACATGTTTTCACGTATCTCACAAATTAACACATGTTCAACTTTACACTTATACTCAATCTCAATAACAATATTATAATCTCAAAGCACATGTTATTCCACAATTCATCACATACTCACAATTTGAATTATCATTTCATATCCTCAATATAGCAATTTATACAAAAGACTATCACAACATGAGAACTAAAACCCCTCAAATAATATTACACACTTATATCAAAATCATAGGTCAAAATATATAAATATCAAGAGCACAATTTATCAAACAATTTTCATTAGGACATCAATATTTTATTTATAATCATAAAGGAAAATTTGTAATTTAATAAACATCTCAAAATAAAACCTCAATTTAATCCTCTAAGGATCCCTACACATGTTCTCAATAACCCCAATTGTGAATAACTCATCCCTTACCTTTAAGCGGGCTCACGTGTCTTCAGCCAGCGATAGCAACATCTCTAGCGGTTCCGGAAATTCTTTCAATTATTCATCCAACTGCTCCGATAGAATTCCCAAACGTCAGAGAGACGGAGAAGAGATTGAAACCTCCACTTGTACTGTCTTCATACGATTCCTTTTTCTCCCTCCACGAATATTATCTGTCAAATCCCAACGGTGGAAGCGTGCGGAATTGAATTTCGAACAACATATCCAAATTTCACAATAATCCAACGGTCAACGAAACCGGGATCGTAGTTTTATCAAGACAGCTCTGGTTTCTGCGGGAAAGAAAAAAGCTACAATGCGAAGGGTGTTTCTCTCAGTTCAGACATGATATCGAAATTCCCAACGGTGAGAATGGTCGGAATTGTGTTGCGAACATGATACTCAAATTTCATGACGATTCAACGGTGAACGGGTTCAAGATCGTCGTTTTTCTGAGACTGGTTTGGTGGGCTGCGGGAAAAAGAAAGGATTTTGAGAGGAGAAGGGAAAAACGAAAATGATGCCAAAAGGAGGCAGCTGACTTAACATAACTATTTATACCTAGGGTACTCAGCCTATTATTTGCTCTATATTTATTTATTTTTTACTAAAAAGCTTTTTAAATTTATTTACGAAAAGTTGGGATGTTACAATCATCATTAACCTCAATCTAGTATTGAAACTCCTCCGCATACCAACATGCAATATTCTCAACTAAAACTGCATCAGAGACATGATAAGGCACCCACCTTGTTCCCAATGACAGGAGAATTGTCAGCAAACCATGTATCCTGCCTCTCAGATTGGTAGTGAGCAAAACATGAATTTATGAACAATCCATTTTGAGGTGATCTTGAAAAGCCTTTAATAGCATTCAGCATTTGATTCCTAAATCCTGCATTAGATACAGGGAAATGACTTGTTACAGTAATTTACTGAAGACATATTTGTACTTCTTGTGCTCCTATAGACTTGATAATTCTTGAAATCACCACATTTTCTTTTGCTTTATAATTCTTGAATTAGCAAGTTAAAATATTTGTTTGATTGCTCAAATATTGGAACACATTAGTAGTAGTATATATAGTAATACAGCATGAGGCATCAAGGCAGAGGCAACAAATTATATCATTTGTGATTTGTTTAACTATTTTTTTATTTTTTATTTTTATTATTTTTACCTAATCTAATATATTATTATACTAATATTTTTTAAAAAAATATATATAACAATTTAATATGTTAAAAAAAATTTAATCTACCTTTCATTTATTAAAAGATATATTTAGAAAATATTTATCTAAATTTTTATTGGATTATTGTTGGATGTTACATGAAGCAGGGTGTTTATATAGTGTGTGGTATATTTTTTTGTGTGTTTATTATAACAATAATGAGAATTGGACTAAATGGTTTGGACTTGGTATGTAGTTTTTGTATTGAATACCTTCTGTTTGTTTGAATTTTGGGTTAAAATTATATTTTTTTATAGGGACAATTTGTTTTTATATACATTAAGAAATAAAAAAATCTGGTGGATGCAGTTACCCCCACACTAGATAAGGTGCATATGCTAGTGGGCTCAGGTGTGACACAAGTAGTCTAGACTATATCATTATCCATCTGTATTACTATTGGTCCCTATCATAATTATTCTAAGTTCCTACAAAAACTTTAAAATTCTTGGAAAAAATCATTTTACCCATGTGTTCAAACACTCCATCCTTCCTCCTTCCTCCCTTCCTCTTACCTGAGTCCTTCTCCTCACCTCTTGTTAAATATGCAATGGAAATGCGATTCTGTTATGATCTTTGTTAAGATACACAATTGAATCCCATTTACATTTTATATTTTGGAAACAAAATATAAATACTCAATGGAACACATGATTTCATTTTATACCTTTTTTTATAAAAAAAAGCACACAAGGGAATCATAGTTTTCGCACTCCCTATTATGCAACAGAAACGTAATTTCATAGTGTATTTCAAGGATAGATAATTTTGAAACCACTTGGTTACCCTGTTTACAGAACACAAATTGATAGTCACATGTGTCAATAGAGAGAATATGTTCAATCTTTCCTTGGGACACATGCATAATTTATGGAATAAGCATATCTTAGTTATACATATAAGATTCATTATAAGGAGTTGATGGGACTAGTAACACAACCATAGCAGCTTCCTGAGTGGCTCAAATTAAGCGGTATGAGAAAGTTCCTTCCAATAGTGAGGAGGCACTCCAGAAAGCTGTGGCTAAGCAACCTGTGTCAGTTTCCATTGATGCAAATAATGGACATTTCATGTTTTATGCGGGTGGGATTTACACAGGTGAATGTGGAACTGACCTAGACCATGGTGTTACTGCAATTGGTTATGGCACAACTAATGAAATTGACTATGGATAGTGAAGAATTCATGGGGCACAGGTTGGGGTGAGAAGGATACATAAGGATGCAGCGAGGTATAACTGCTAAGCAATGCAAGCATGGTTTGTGCAGAATTGCCTTGGATTCATCTTATCCAATGACTTAAATAGTTCAATTATGCAAATTGTGTTTCATGTTTGCTCTATAGTTTGAAAGTTTGTTAAATTGTTATCACTCCTCACACAATAACAATATCCACCTAACACTCTCCACTCTATTTTTTATTTATTTATTTATTATTTTACTTATCCTCTAATCACTTTATCAATCAATTCAATCCTATTAATAATTTTTTTTGTGTTATCTTCTCTTATCTTTTATAAGTGTTTTATTTATAGATAAAAATATTTGCAATGCAGTGTGATTCAATTTTGGTGATTGAACGTATTGATAAATATATTACTAGTTGGTATCGTCATTCCAACTTTTATTATCAGAATAAAGAAATGAAAATATTTAATAAATAATATAAGTATTATATATTATTATATGTAACTAATAAACATTATAATACAAATAAATTAAGTAATTGCGATTTGATTTGATTTCATAAATACTGACTGTGAATTGTACCGAACTGCTCAGTTGAACAGCACATGATACATCGTCTTCAACGATTGATAATGAAAGACATTAAGTTAGTATCAACAAGATTTAGCATAATTGATAGATAGTTGAATTCTTAATAATATTGTTAAGGGTTTAATTTTTGACCATATATACCTCCGTCCTAAAATTATAAGACTTTTTTACGTAATTCACAACCTTCAAGAAAGTTAGTCAATTTAGTTAGTAACATTAAATTCTTTATAGATTTATAATATTTTTTTAAAATTACCCTTCAAATTCTTTATACCAATTCTTTATAGATTTATAATATTATTGTATGATAGTCTATTTTTTCTATCCTTACAAGAGAGAGAGAGAGAGAGAGAGAATTCATTTAATACATAAAGCATTTAGTATAAAATAATCAAGGGTCTTTTAGACAAAAAAAATTAACATAAAAGACAACTTCAAAAGAGTCTTACAAAAAGAAAACAAGTCTTATATTTAGGGACAAAATTAGTATATGAAGAATACTTTATTGGAAGACTCAAAGCTCACTTCAATTATCTCTACATTTGAAAAGAAATTAGTCTCGGACTATGGTTGGAGAAGGGAGATATCCTCAGCTCACACCAAAAAAGAAATTAAGTTAGAATATTATGTCAAATTTGGGAAGCTTAAGTATGAAATTGGTCATTATAAGTTTATCCTTTTTTATTTTTTGTCTTTGCATAATTTTTATTTTTCAAGTCTTAGTTCCTTTAAGTTTATGTTTTTTTATTTGTAGTCTCTATCAAGAGTCATAGTTACAAAATTTGTTAACAATGACATCATTGTGCACCATGTGAGCAAAAAATGTCATCATCAATGCCCTATCATAAAAAAAAGTCATTCTATCGATGCAACGTCAACAGTAATAGTAGTGTCACGCTTATAGTGATATTATAGAGACTAAAAATAATAAAAAAATTATAGGGACTAAAATAAGAAACTTGTGGAAACTAAAAGTGGAAAAAAAAACTTACAGAGATCAAAATTAAAAAAAAAAAGAATCACACAACTGAAAAATGAAAAAAATGGAGTAAAAGAAAAAAAAAGAAAAGTGACATATTTATAGACAAAAATAAATATTTAAGCCTTAAATATCATGTATGATTTAATATAAAAGGAATATAAAATAAAAAATGAATTAATTAAAAAAAAATTTTATGACAAAATTCATAATTGATTAAAAATATAACGATATTAGACCAGGTTGGGACAACCTAAAGAATAACCTAGAACTTGTCCTCAAAATTCATTTGATATATTTTCTTACACCTAAACCCATAAAAAACCCTTGAATTGAACACCTTAATCGGTGAACTGACATCTTATAATTACATTAAAGAAATATAAAAAAGTGACTTACCTTACATTTTGCACACGTCTTAAAAGCAATAATTCAACTAACAATAAATAAAAACAATTAACTCATTTTCAATGTATTTTTAGTTATTAGGATTAATCTCATGTAAACTCTATTAAATAGAGAATGAGATGTTTATAAGTTTTAGTATTTAACAAAAAAAGGTGAAAAAAGTGTTTTAAGAAATATACTGTTGCTTAGTTTTATTTTTTTATTTTAAAAAGTTTTAGGATTATCCTTATAAATTATTATTTCTAACACCAAACAAGTTCTTTATCTAAGTAAATTTGATCTGAAATCTTTTAAGCAAGATAACGGGTTTAAATTTTCTTGATAAAAAATATACTTGAAAGAAAAGATCCTAATAACATAACATTGATGACAACTGTGTTTTTTCAAAATATATTTGGTATTATAAATGATAGAATGACATTAATAATGATTATAATCGACATGAAGATGCAACGATAAAGTATCTGGTATACTTAACACTAACATTTCCCTCGTACATGTAATCCAAATGTGAGACTCTTTGATATTATGAAGGACAAAAGTAGACTCAAAATACAACACATTACTAATAGTCTAATGATACAATATGTTGCATCTAATTGAATTAGCAAGTTAAAATATTTGTTTGATTGCTCAAATATTGCAACACATTAATTAGTAGTAGTATAATAGAAGACAGATAGTATAATAGTACAGGATGAGGCATCAAGGCAGAGGCAACGACACCTCTCTCTCAGATAAATACTTATACTAAATTAAGTGCCAAATTTTATAATATCAGCTAGCTGTGCATCTTTTCTTCTTCTTTTGTTTTGTTTCTCTTTTCTTATTATCAATTAAGTCTTCTAAAAATTAGTCAAATGTCAATATTTAACCTTCAAATAAATATATTTGGAACAAAATTCCCACGCTTGGTTAGCCCTCTTTTTATTTCTAAGACAGAAGCAAGAGATATATATATTCTACACAGCAAACTTACATAGTTGGGGTCGTCCGATAGAAAACAAAACTTCATTCTGATTCTGGTTAAAAAAATTCTCACTCCTATATATACCATTCGAAACATTGCATTCAGAGCACACCAATTACCTAATTTCCAAACACAAAACTCAATATACAAACTATTAATCAAGATTGATACATTGTTGAGAAAAGACATGGTTCCATGGGCAAAAAGCAGCACATTTTAGCTCTTGTGCTCCTTCTCTCAATCTGCACTTCCCAAGTAATGTCCCGCAACCTCCATGAGGCATCCATGTCCGAAAGACATGAGCAGTGGATGAAGAAATATGGGAAGGTATATAAGGATGCTGCAGAGAAGCAAAAACGTTTACTGATATTCAAGGATAATGTTGAATTCATTGAATCCTTCAATGCTGCCGGGAACAAACCTTACAAGCTTAGCATCAATCACCTAGCTGACCAAACCAATGAGGAATTTGTGGCTTCCCATAATGGATACAAATACAAGGGATCACATTCACAAACACCATTCAAGTATGGAAACGTTACTGATATTCCTACTGCAGTGGATTGGAGGCAAAATGGAGCTGTTACTGCAGTCAAGGACCAAGGCCAATGTGGTAATCAAGTAACAGAGAACTTTTATTTATTTTTTTATCAGTAGGAATCAAAGACAGGTACCAGGGAGTTTACAATAACTCACGTACCTTGCTCAATCATCTGAGCTAGACCACCTGGATTAACACAAAGAAAATGAACCATAAATTAAAGTGATACTATTTTCTTTTGTATATATCATTGTCATGATGGCATTAATTAATATTGGTTAATTTGTAAATGAATTAAACAGGTAGCTGCTGGCATTTTCAACAGTTGCTGCAACAGAAGGTATCTACCAGATAAGTACAGGTATGCTAATGTCCCTTTCAGAGCAAGAGTTAGTGGATTGCGACAGCGTGGATCATGGTTGTGATGGAGGTCTCATGGAAGATGGGTTTGAATTCATTATTAAAAATGGTGGAATCAGCAGTGAGGCAAACTACCCTTACACAGCAGTTGATGGAACTTGTGATGCAAGCAAAGAGGCTTCTCCAGCAGCTCAAATAAAGGGCTATGAAACAGTACCTGCTAACAGTGAGGAGGCACTGCAGCAAGCAGTTGCAAACCAACCAGTGTCGGTTTCCATTGATGCTGGAGGATCTGGTTTCCAATTCTACTCAAGTGGGGTTTTCACAGGACAATGTGGGACTCAGCTAGACCATGGTGTTACTGTTGTTGGTTATGGTACCACTGATGATGGTACTCATGAGTATTGGATAGTGAAGAACTCATGGGGCACACAATGGGGTGAAGAAGGATACATAAGAATGCAACGAGGCATAGATGCCCAAGAAGGCCTTTGTGGCATTGCCATGGATGCCTCGTACCCAACTGCTTAGAAATTAAGCCTTCTAACGATAATTTGTGTTTCAAATTTACTTTATTTTGCATTCTCATCGGTGCATGTAATATTTTCGATTTTTCAAACACTAATTTACTTGATATATTATTACATCTACGCATGATCTGAGCTTTGCCTTGGTGTCTCTTTTCCTTCAATTTTATCTTTATGCTTGTACAAGCAGTACTTACTGCCTTTGTAGACATATCTAGAGGGTTTGTCTAATCGATCTCAAGTAGAAAATGAGATTAAACGTCATTTTAAATGATCAATAGAATGTTGACAATAACCAATTACAAGTTATGTTATTAGTAGAAATTATTAAACCTCTGCTACATACCCTGAACCTATAAGTGGAATCACTTTCCAACCAAATACTATTCCACTGATGTTGTCTAGCTATATCAATGGCTTTGACTACTGCCATCAGTTCAGCAGTGAAGGTGAAAAGACTCCCAAGTGAAACCCAAACCCTCCAAGGAAGCTCCCTTGATCATCTTTGAACAAGCCTGCACTTGCTGCAACACCCGGAGAGCCCTGCGCAGCTCCATCCGTATTGACCTTGATCCAACCAGAAGCTGGAGCCATTCATGAGACTTGTTTAATGTTAGCAGCTTTACCAGCATGTCTCAGAATATGAAAAAATTTAAGAATACCAAACTCATGCATATTCAATCGCAATCATTCCTTTGGAGAAATTTCTAGAAAGCGCAACGGCCATAGATACATTAAGCTGAATTGCTATTTTGGAAGCCACACCATTCTCAAAACGAATTTGGTTTCTGCTATGCCAAAGAAACCAAATCACATTAATAATCCCTGCAGCTACTACATATCCAAGACCTGAGAGCTTAAGTCTTGCTTACAAGCAGACAATAAGCTAATAGGCAATGACAAGTCTAAGCTAACCTTCAATGCACTACTCAGCCATTGCCAAACCTCAACAACATACTGACATGAAAAAAGCGATCTCTAAGAAAATGAGCCCAAGTCTCATGAGAAGTGTACATCATACAACAAAGATTAAGCATGACAGCCTTATTTATATCTTTGAGTGGCCTAATTCCCAATCCACCTGAAGAAATGGGAGCACAAACTTCTTTCCAAGAAACACTAACAAGTTTCTTTATTTGGCATGTTTGAAAAATAAAAGCTAAGTCAGTTTTTTTATATCCCTTTTACAACAACAACAACAACAACGCCTTATCCCACTAGGTGGGGTCGGCTACATGGATCAACTTCCGCCATAATGTTCTATCAAGTACCATACTTCTATCCAAATCATTAAGTTCGAGATCCTTCTTGATAACCTATCTTATAGTCTTTTTGGGTCTTCCTCTGCCTCGAATTGTTTGCCTTCTCTCCATCTGGTCTACTATCCTCACTACAGAGTCTACCGGTCTTCTCTCTACATGCCCAAACCACCTAAGTCTATTTTCCACCATCTTCTCTACAATAGGCGCTACTCCAACCCTCTCTCTAATAGCTTCGTTTCTAATTTTATCCTGTCGAGTCTTACCACACATCCACCGCAACATCCTCATCTCCGCTACACCTACTTTAGTCTCATGTTGGCTCTTGACCGCCCAACATTCTGTTCCGTACAAAATCGCCGGTCTTACCGCAGTCTGATAAAACTTTCCCTTTAGCTTGATCGGTACCTTTGCATCACATAACACCCCGATGCTTTTCTCCATTTCATCCATCCTGCTTGAATGCGATGATTCACATCCCCTTCAATTTCTCCATCATCTTGTATTACAGACCCAAGATATTTAAACCGTGTGACTTGAGGGATAATATGGACTAAGGTATTCATGACTTCTCTCATTTTACTGACTCAGACCCAATTCAAAAGGAACTTTGATGTGTTTAGATGTAAGAAAATAGAGCTTCCATCGAGGTCTATCGTATCATTTGAAACACTTGCTTAGAGATTTGGTGCATAGTATGCAACGAGCAGACCACACCAGTTGCACTTGCAGCATACACCATGTCAATGATGAACCTCTACGCAAATTCATGGAGAGATTTGCGACAGTTTCAGTTAAAATCCGAGATCTATATCTTGGTTTAGCCCTACATTCTATGATAACTGCCTTGAAGTCAGGATAATTTGTAGACAGCTTATGAAAGAAACGACCTGGAAGCATGAACGAGTTGCGGGCTAAGGCTGTTGGATATATTCAAATAGAGGAGTTATCCGAGTTTTGCAACAAGATGAGATCGGGAGAATAGAAGAAAAGTCAAGTAGGAAAGATCATTTCAGGCCCAACCAAGACAAGAAATTAAGAAATCACAGAAGGGGCCTAAGTATGGATATTATACAGTTTATACTCCTTCGAATGAAAATCGGGCAAGGGTGTTGGAAGAGGCATTTAATGTTGAGTTGTTGTCATCACCACCTCCATCCAGACCGCCGGTTGGGCAGATCACAGACAAAACAATGACTGTAGCATCATAATTATGGTCACATCACAGAGGAATGCTGGACTCGAAATGACAAAATTGAAGAGTTAATCCAAAGAGGCGCACTCAACCAATATATCCAATGCAGCAATGCTTGTTATGGTGGAAAATGGATCATAACAATAACCCTCTATCACCTGCCTTGTTGGATAAAAGTCATAAAACTCTTAACCTTGAATATTAAAATAGTATGTGAACAAGGTAGTAAGAACAAATTATACAAATATAAATTTGACTAGCAAAAATATTAGTTTAAATTACTCCGTAGGTTTTTAAACTTTTTTTTTTAATTAGGTCTCTGATCACATATATTCAAATTATCATTTTGTAGCAGTTTTAAGCCATATAAAAGTAACTCCATACACTGATTAATTGACAACAAAACATCAATCGTGTAAAACTTTTTCTTGCATGGAAGCACATTTGTGAAACATAATTAGAGATTGAATATTTAAATTTGCATGCATCAACAATTGGAAAACTAAGGAAATGCTAAACAATATCACATATAGTACAGGATTTTAATCTAGAAGTTGCGTACCAGGCATCCATGGCAATGCCCCATAGGCCTTCTTGGGCATTTATGCCTCCTTCCATTCTTATGTATCCATTTTCACCCCATTGTGTGTCCCTTGAAACTGTGACCCCCTCTATCCCTCACATAATAAAAAATCAGAATTAATTAAAAGTTTTCAAAACACATTTAAATACAAGCCTTTAAAAAGGGTAAAAGGCTCACATTCACTTTTCTAACATCTTAATAAAAAAATTTCAAATAAATAATAAATTATCTCGGCTCAAAACAAGGTCACCCAAGACTTCATGCAATTAATATAGCAACCTATACCCTAATGTTACATCCTATCAGAGTATTGTGTTATCGTGTCCTCTAGCATGAGGTTCTTTGTAGTCATCCACCTAATCATCTGCTCCCACGAATACAAAATTCGAGATCATCAGAGGATCCAAACACAAATAGCACACGGGGAGTGAGTTATCACATTCCTAACTAATAGAGAGAAACAAGACAACATGTAGGTATAAATATCATATAAACAAAATACAACTTACTTAAGCATAGCTCACGTTATTTCACCAATTTGTCACACATCATATCACAACACCACACGTCTCATTCGTTTCCACAACATTCACGTACTCAATGATCAAAACACAACAACAACAACAACAACAACAACGCCTTATCCCACTAGGTGGGGTCGGCTACATGGATCAACTTCCGCCATAATGTTCTATCAAGTACCATACTTCTATCCAAACCATTAATTTCGAGATCCTTTTTGATAACCTCTCTTATAGTCTTTTTGAGTCTTCCTCTGCCTCGAATTGTTTGTCTTCTCTCCATCTGGTCTACTTTCCTCACTACAGAGTCTACCGGTCTTCTCTCTACATGCCCAAACCACCTAAGTCTATTTTCCACCATCTTCTCTACAATAGGCGCTACTCCAACCCTCTCTCTAATAGCTTCGTTTCTAATTTTATCCTGTCGAGTCTTACCACACATCCACCGCAACATCCTCATCTCCGCTACACCTACTTTATTCTCATGTTGGCTCTTGACCGCCCAACATTCTGTTCCGTACAAAATCACCGGTCTTACCGCAGTCCGATAAAACTTTCCCTTTAGCTTGATCGGTACCTTTGCATCACATAACACCCCCGATGCTTTTCTCCATTTCATCCATCCTGCTTGAATGCGATGATTCACATCCCCTTCAATTTCCCCGTCATCCTGTATTACAGACCCAAGATATTTAAACCGTGTGACTTGAGGGATAATATGGTCTCCTATTTTCACCTCTGAGTTAGAAACCTTCCTTCTTTTGTTGAACTTACATTCCATATACTCCGATTTGCTTCTGCTTAGGCGAAAGCCATGTGTTTCTAGAGCTCGTCTCCAAGTTTCCAACCTCTCATTCAACTCCTCCCTCGACTCTCCAAGGAGGACTATGTCATCTGCAAAAAGCATGCATCTCGGCGCTATCTCTTGGATTTGTTCCGTGAGGACATCCAGAATTAAGGTAAAAAGGTAGGGGCTAAGGGTTGACCCTTGATGTAAACCAATTGTGATGGGAAAATCGTCTGACTCTCCATCCTGTGTCCTAACACTAGTCGATACCCTATCATACATATCTTGGATAGCTCGAATATATGCAACCCTAACCCCTTTCTTCTCTAGAGCTTTCCACAAAATCTCTCTAGGCACTCTATCATACGCTTTCTCCAAGTCAATAAAAATCAAGTGCAAGTCTTGTTGGGCCATACGATATTGCTCCATCACCCGCCGTAATAAATAAATCGCTTCCATGGTCGACCTTCCCGGCATGAAACCAAATTGATTCTCAGTAACTTGAGTCTCCTTTCTTAATCTCCGTTCGATCACTCTTTCCCATAATTTCATGGTATGACTCATGAGCTTGATTCCCCTATAATTTGCACAATTTTGTATATCCCCCTTGTTCTTATAGATTGTCACTAACGTGCTTCTCCTCCATTCCTCCGGCATGCGTTTTGACCTCATAATTTCGTTAAAGAGTTCGGTGAGCCACTCAAGACCTCTATCTCCAAGAGTTTTCCACACTTCAATAGGTATGTTGTCTGGCCCCACCGCCTTACCATTACTCATTCTTTTCAACGCTTCCTTTACTTCCTGTTTCTGAATCCGACGATAGTACTTATAGTTCCGGTCCTCTTCTCTTGTGTCTAGACTGCTAGAGTCATATCCATATCCATCATTAAATAAGTTGTGGAAATACGCCTTCCACCTTTCCTTGATATCTTTTTCATGCACTAAGACTTTGCCTTCTTCATCCTTAACACACTTTACTTGATCCAAATCTCTAGTCTTCCTCTCTCTACCCTTAGCAAGCCTATATATAGATCTTTCTCCGTCCCTGGTTCCTAGAGCTTGGTATAGTCCGTCAAAAGCTTGGGCTCTTGCCTCACTCACCGCCTTTTTGGTTTCATTTCTAGCTATCTTATACTTATCCCAAGTTTCAGAATTTCTACACCTAGACCACTCCTTGAAACACTCCTTTTTTACTCTAACTTTGCTCTGAACATTTTCATTCCACCACCACGATTCTTTACCCCTAGGTCCAAAACATCTAGATTCACCCAACGTCTCTTTAGCCACTTTAATAATCTCTTGGGACATCTTGTTCCACATATCATTTGCACTTCCTTGTGATTGTCCACACCAACCCTCCCATATCTTTTGTTGGAAGATTCCTTGTTTCTCACCCTTCAAGTGCCACCATTTGATCCTTGGTGCTACCAGAGGACTTCTTCTCTTTGCCCTATCTCTAATTCTTACATCCATAACCAAAACTCTATGTTGGGTAGTCAAGCTCTCTCCCGGGATAACTTTACAGTTCAAGCAATACTTCCTATCAGACTTCCTGATAAGGAAGAAATCTATCTGAGAACATGTCCCTCCACTTTTGTAAGTGATAAGATGTTCCTCTCTTTTCTTAAACCATGTATTGGCTATAGAAAGATCCAAAGCCTCCGAAAACTCCAAGATGGATTTACCCTCCCCATTCATCTCCCCTAGGCCAAAACCCCCATGCACCCCCTCAAAACCTCTAGCCACGCTACCTACATGTCCATTGAGATCCCTCCTAGGAAAACTTTCTCTCCTTGGGGTATATCCTGAAGTACCCCTTCTAGATCCTCCCAAAATTTTACCTTAAAGTGTTCTGCTAACCCAACCTGAGGTGCGTACCCACTAATAACATTAAAGGTGTCCTGTCCCACTACCAATTTTAAGACTATGATACGATCTCCTACTCTTCTTACATCCACGACATCCTTCTTCCACTCCTTGTCCACAATAATCCCTACCCCATTTCTTGATCTGATTTTTCCCGTATACCACAGCTTAAATCCCGAGCTGTCTAATTCTTTCGCTTTTTCACCTGTCCACTTAGTTTCTTGTAGGTACATAAAATTGATCTTCCTCCTCACTATAACATCCACTATTTCCATAGATTTTCCAGTAAGTGTGCCTATATTCCATGTACCAAAGTGAATCCTCCTGTCATGAACTAGCTTCTTTACCCACACCCGTTCACGAAAATGTGGGAACCCTTGCTTACTTTTCACTACATCCGGGCGGCGATGCAGCGGCCCTTGCTCTTTTGACACTGTACTCGAGCCATACAGCGCGTTGCTTCCGGGCAACGACCTAGCATTCACATTATTACGTAATTGATCCATGTCATAGAGATTCGACAAAGTTTAACGTTGGCTGTCGAAAGCCTAACACAACCCTCTCCTTTTATCCGGGCTTGGGACCGGCTAAGAATAGCAAAGCTACCCTAGGCAGGATTACTCAATGATCAAAACACAATATCACTAAATCAATCAATACACAAGCGTTATGCAACATATACACTAAGACTCAATCATATTTGCAATGTGGTACCATGTCAGTGAAAAACCTCATTGGACGCCTAAGAGTACATGACAAGACAAACCACACACTAGTAAGTCAGGTCACTCTCACTAGGTAAAATCATAGGGAGACTAATCAGAGTCACGTTGTTTTGCGAGAATGCTCTAACCATGTGAGATCGGCACAGGCTTAAAGGAGCATTCAAACCAGGTGTATTTACCCTCAAGGCCTATACTTCGAAGAGTCCGTCAGGGCCTCTCCTGTTAGACAAGTGGCCTCATATATCTTAAGAAGGGGGGGTTGAATTAAGATATTACAAACTATTTCCCCAATTAAAATTCTATTTCACTTTCTATTCAAGTTACAAATTCCCTTAATAATGAACTTCTTAAATATTGATTCAAATAGAACAATTTGAATATAAATATAAAACAATAATAAATAAAGGAGTTTAAGGGAAGAGAAAGTGCAAACTCAGATTTATACTGGTTCGACCACACCCTTGTGCCTACGTCCAGTCCCCAAGCAACCCGCTTGAGAGTTCCACTATCTTGTAAAATCCTTTTACAAGTTCTAAACACACAAGGACAATCCTTCCTTTGTGTTTAGAATTCTTTTACAACAAGAGACCCTCGGTCTCTTAATCCCTTAGAGAATTAGAAAGAGAAGAAGAATGAATCTCTCTTGAAAGAGATAGATTTTACAATCTGAGCACTCAAATGATTCCTTAATGAATTGCAATTGAATTGGCCAATGAATTCTTAAGAGGATAAAATGATTTTGCTTTTTGAGAGAATAAACACTTGTTGTTCTGAAAACTCTTAACAAATTCGTGTTCTAAGTCATATATATATAGACCATTGGTGCTCATGTAAAAGCCTTTTGAGAAGTTGTGACTCTTAGAAATATTTTTTTGAAAATCTTGTCTGGTAATCGATTACAGGATTTGTGTAATCGATTACAGCTTTCAAAATTTGAATTAAAACGTTCAATAACTGCTAGTAATCGATTACCAATATTGTGTAATCGATTACACAGTCTAAAATTTGAATTAAAACGTTCATTAACTGCTAGTAATCGATTACCAATATTGTGTAATCGATTACACAGTCTAAAATTTGAATTCAAATATTTAGTAGCTGTTGTAAAGCATTTTTGGCCACTGGTAATCGATTACATCCTCTGGTAATCGATTACCAGAGAGTAAATCTCTTGAAAAACACTTTTTAACTTAAATTACTTGGCCAAACCTTTTGCTATATCAATTAGGAATTCCCTTCCTAAAATACTAGTGATCATCTTGATGTTGTGGCTTGTATTCTTGAATCTTTGTCTTGAATTTAAACTTGAAAATCCCATTTGCTTCATTTGCAGCAAATCATCATGATCATCATCAAAACACCAAAGGCATTTGCTTCTACATCTCCCTCTTGATTCAGGTCCAACCTAGAAAACATTTTATCACACAAACTCTATCTATGAACTGTACAAAACACACGACTCCTCAATTGTTCTCAAAATAGTTTTATCTCATCGCGCTTGTGATTAAGCTTGTCGGGTCCCTACATTGGTTCTCATCACAATACGCGTCGCGCATTAACTCGTCGCCCTTAAAGGGTCTTATTATTAACTCATTGTCCTTAAAGGGTCTTATAGTTGTGTGATTGCACAATTCATAGCTCATAACTCAATGCACACAACGTCTCAATGCACACAACATCTCAATGGACATATATATTACAAGTCAATACATACTCAATTTATCACATACACTCGGTCTCAATCACAATGGTATAATCCCAATTTAACATGTTATATCACACCTCATGAATCATATACACCTTACCTATGAACTATACAATACACACGACTCTTTAATTATTTTCAAAATAATTTTATCTCATCGCGCTTGTGATTAAACTCGTTGGGTCCGCACAGTGGATCCCATCACAATACTTGTCGCACAAAAACCCTTCGCTCTTAAAGGATCTTACAATTGTGTGATTGCACAGTTCATAACTCACAACTCAATACACACATCTCAATACACATGTATTTCGTCATTCATCACAGGTTCAATTTATCACATACTCACAATTTGAATCACCATTTCATAATCTCAATATAACAATTTATACAAAAGGTTTGTCACAATATGGGGAGTATAGTCCCTCAAATAATTTCACACAATTATATAAAAATCAATTAATCCAAATCATAGGTATAAAAAAATGAAAACACCAATAACACTCAATTTTATTAACCAATTCGCATCAGGACATCAATATTGTATTTAAAATCATAAAGGAAAAAATTATAATTCAATAAACATCCCAAAATAAACCCAAATTTAATCCTCTAAGGATCCCTACACATGTTCATTTTAATCTCAATTGCGATAAACTTATCCCTTACCTCTAAGCGGGCTCACGTGTGTATTCTGACAATGATAGCGGCATCTCTAGCAATTTCCTGTGATTCCTCAAGCTTTTCCTTTGATAGGATTTCCAAATGTTAAAGAAAAGGATAAGAAATTGAAGCCTTCATTCCACTGTCTACGTGCGATGAGCATTTCTCTCTCCACAAAAGTTAGTTTGCAAATCTCAACAGTGAAGGTGTGTGGAAATGAATCTCGAACCACATATAAAAATTTCACAATAATCCAACTGTTAACTAGTCTGGAATCTTAGTTTTACTGAGATAATTTTGGGTTTTTGCGGGAAAAGAAAAAGCTAAGATGCAAAGGGATTTTATCTCAGCTCAGACATTTTTTCTTAATTCACAACGGTGATAGTGTTCGGAAATGAGTTCTGAACCTGATGCTCAAATTTCACGAAGATCCAATGATGAATGAATTTGAGATTGTCATTTTACCGAGACAAGTTTGAGTGTATGTGGAAAAAAGAGAAGGTTTTGGGAGAAAAAAAAAAGAGAAAACGAAATTAAGAGAAAGAGAAGATATAAAAGTTATCATCAGTCTGAAAACCATATTATTTTATAGAAGTTATCGTTAGTCTGAAAACGAAATTGAAAAAAAGAGAAAGCATAGAAATTACTCTATTTATTTATTTTTATTATTTTATAAAAAATAACTTGATTTTATTTCCTATCAAATGAACAAATCAAATATCTTTCATTTTTCTTTTTCCTTTAAATCATTATTTTAATACACTTATTTCTACTTTTTTTTTAAATTATAAACTATCACAATTTTCTGAAAGTCTATTTTTTCTACTAAAAAAATCTTTTTAATTTATTTACGAAAAATGAGATGTTACATTCACTATTCAATACTCATGAGTACCATCATCAGTATTACCATAACCAACAATTGGAGTCTTTTCACCTTCACTGCTGAACTGATGGCAGTAGTAAAAGCCATTGATATAGCTAGACGACATAAGTGGAATAGTATTTGGTTGGAAAGTGATTCCACTTATAGGTTCAGGGTATGTAGCAGAGGTTTAATAATTTCTACTAATAACATAACTTGTAATTGGTTATTGTCAACATTCTATTGATCATTTAAAATGACGTTTAATCTCATTTTCTACTTGAGATCGATTAGACAAACCCTCTAGATATGTCTACAAAGGCAGTAAGTACTGCTTGTACAAGCATAAAGATAAAATTGAAGGAAAAGAGACACCAAGGCAAAGCTCAGATCATGCGTAGATGTAATAATATATCAAGTAAATTAGTGTTTGAAAAATCGAAAATATTACATGCACCGATGAGAATGCAAAATAAAGTAAATTTGAAACACAAATTATCGTTAGAAGGCTTAATTTCTAAGCAGTTGGGTACGAGGCATCCATGGCAATGCCACAAAGGCCTTCTTGGGCATCTATGCCTCGTTGCATTCTTATGTATCCTTCTTCACCCCATTGTGTGCCCCATGAGTTCTTCACTATCCAATACTCATGAGTACCATCATCAGTGGTACCATAACCAACAACAGTAACACCATGGTCTAGCTGAGTCCCACATTGTCCTGTGAAAACCCCACTTGAGTAGAATTGGAAACCAGATCCTCCAGCATCAATGGAAACCGACACTGGTTGGTTTGCAACTGCTTGCTGCAGTGCCTCCTCACTGTTAGCAGGTACTGTTTCATAGCCCTTTATTTGAGCTGCTGGAGAAGCCTCTTTGCTTGCATCACAAGTTCCATCAACTGCTGTGTAAGGGTAGTTTGCCTCACTGCTGATTCCACCATTTTTAATAATGAATTCAAACCCATCTTCCATGAGACCTCCATCACAACCATGATCCACGCTGTCGCAATCCACTAACTCTTGCTCTGAAAGGGACATTAGCATACCTGTACTTATCTGGTAGATACCTTCTGTTGCAGCAACTGTTGAAAATGCCCAGCAGCTACCTGTTTAATTCATTTACAAATTAACCAATATTAATTAATGCCATCATGACAATGATATATACAAAAGAAAATAGTATCACTTTAATTTATGGTTCATTTTCTTTGTGTTAATCCAGGTGGTCTAGCTCAGATGATTGAGCAAGGTACGTGAGTTATTGTAAACTCCCTGGTACCTGTCTTTGATTCCTACTGATAAAAAAATAAATAAAAGTTCTCTGTTACTTGATTACCACATTGGCCTTGGTCCTTGACTGCAGTAACAGCTCCATTTTGCCTCCAATCCACTGCAGTAGGAATATCAGTAACGTTTCCATACTTGAATGGTGTTTGTGAATGTGATCCCTTGTATTTGTATCCATTATGGGAAGCCACAAATTCCTCATTGGTTTGGTCAGCTAGGTGATTGATGCTAAGCTTGTAAGGTTTGTTCCCGGCAGCATTGAAGGATTCAATGAATTCAACATTATCCTTGAATATCAGTAAACGTTTTTGCTTCTCTGCAGCATCCTTATATACCTTCCCATATTTCTTCATCCACTGCTCATGTCTTTCGGACATGGATGCCTCATGGAGGTTGCGGGACATTACTTGGGAAGTGCAGATTGAGAGAAGGAGCACAAGAGCTAAAATGTGCTGCTTTTTGCCCATGGAACCCATGTCTTTTCTCAACAATGTATCAATCTTGATTAATAGTTTGTATATTGAGTTTTGTGTTTGGAAATTAGGTAATTGGTGTGCTCTGAATGCAATGTTTCGAATGGTATATATAGGAGTGAGAATTTTTTTAACCAGAATCAGAATGAAGTTTTGTTTTCTATCGGACGACCCCAACTATGTAAGTTTGCTGTGTAGAATATATATATCTCTTGCTTCTGTCTTAGAAATCAAAAGAGGGGCTAACCAAGCGTGGGAATTTTGTTCCAAATATATTTATTTGAAGGTTAAATATTGACATTTGACTAATTTTTAGAAGACTTAATTGATAATAAGAAAAGAGAAACAAAACAAAAGAAGAAGAAAAGATGCACAGCTAGCTGATATTATAAAATTTGGCACTTAATTTAGTATAAGTATTTATCTGAGAGAGAGGTGTCGTTGCCTCTGCCTTGATGCCTCATCCTGTACTATTATACTATCTGTCTTCTATTATACTACTACTAATTAATGTGTTGCAATATTTGAACAATCAAACAAATATTTTAGCTTGCTAATTCAATTAGATGCCACATATTGTATCATTAGACTATTAGTAATGTGTTGTATTTTGAGTCTACTTTTGTCCTTCATAATATTAAAGAGTCTCACATTTGGATTACATGTACGAGGGAAATGTTAGTGCTAAGTATACCAGATACTTTATCGTTGCATCTTCATGTCGATTATAATCATTATTAATGTCATTCTATCATTTATAATACCAAATATATTTTGAAAAAACACAGTTGTCATCAATGTTATGTTATTAGGATCTTTTCTTTCAAGTATATTTTTTTATCAAGAAAATTTAAACCCGTTATCTTGCTTAAAAGATTTCAGATCAAATTTACTTAGATAAACAACTTGTTTGGTGTTAGAAATAATAATTTATAAGGATAATCCTAAAACTTTTTAAAATAAAAAAATAAAACTAAGCAACACTATATTTCTTAAAACACTTTTTTCAACTTTTTTTGTTAAATACTAAAACTTAGAAGCATCTCATTCTCTATTTAATAGAGTTTACATGAGATTAATCCTAATAACTAAAAATACATTTAAAATGAGTTAATTGTTTTTATTTATTGTTAGTTGAATTATTGCTTTTAAGACGTGTGCAAAATGTAAGGTAAGTCACTTTTCTATATCTCTTTAATGTAATTATAAGATGTCAGTTCACTGATCAAGGTGTTCAATTCAAGGGTTTTTTATGGGTTTAGGTGTAAGAAAATATATCAAATGAATTTTGAGGACAAGTTCTAGGTTATTCTTTAGGTTGTCCCAACCTGGTCTAATATCGTTATATTTTCAATCAATTATAAATTTTGTCATAAATAAATCTTTTAATTAATTCATTTTTTATTTTATATTCCTTTTATATTAAATCATACATGATATTTAAGGCTTAAATATTTATTTTTGTCTATAAATATGTCACTTTTCTTTTTTTTTCTTTTACTCCATTTTTCAGTTGTGTGAGTTCTTTTTTTTTTTTAATTTTGATCTTTGTAAGTTTTTTTTTCCACTTTTAGTTTCCACAAGTTACTTATTTTAGTCCTTATAATTTTTTTTTTATTTTTAGTCCCTATAATATCACTATAAGCGTGACACTACTATTACTGTTGACGTTGCATTGATAGAATGGCTTCTTTTTATGATAGGGCATTGATGATGACATTTTTTGCTCACATGGTGCACAATGATGTCATTGTTAACAAATTTTGTAACTATGACTCTTGATAGAGACTACAAATAAAAAAACATAAACTTAAAGGAACTAAGACTTGAAAAATAAAAATTATGCAAAGACAAAAAATAAAAAAGGATAAACTTATAATGACCAATTTCATACTTAAGCTTCCCAAATTTGACATAATATTCTAACTTAATTTCTTTTTTGGTGTGAGCTGAGGATATCTCCCTTCTCCAACCATAGTCCGAGACTAATTTCTTTTCAAATGTAGAGATAATTGAAGTGAGCTTTGAGTCTTCCAATAAAGTATTCTTCATATACTAATTTTGTCCCTAAATATAAGACTTGTTTTCTTTTTGTAAGACTCTTTTGAAGTTGTCTTTTATGTTAATTTTTTTTTGTCTAAAAGACCCTTGATTATTTTATACTAAATGCTTTATGTATTAAATGAATTCTCTCTCTCTCTCTCTCTCTCTCTTGTAAGGATAGAAAAAAATAGACTATCATACAATAATATTATAAATCTATAAAGAATTGGTATAAAGAATTTGAAGGGTAATTTTAAAAAAATATTATAAATCTATAAAGAATTTAATGTTACTAACTAAATTGACTAACTTTCTTGAAGGTTGTGAATTACGTAAAAAAGTCTTATAATTTTAGGGACGGAGGTATATATGGTCAAAAATTAAACCCTTAACAATATTATTAAGAATTCAACTATCTATCAATTATGCTAAATCTTGTTGATACTAACTTAATGTCTTTCATTATCAATCGTTGAAGACGATGTATCATGTGCTGTTCAACTGAGCAGTTCGGTACAATTCACAGTCAGTATTTATGAAATCAAATCAAATCGCAATTACTTAATTTATTTGTATTATAATGTTTATTAGTTACATATAATAATATATAATACTTATATTATTTATTAAATATTTTCATTTCTTTATTCTGATAATAAAAGTTGGAATGACGATACCAACTAGTAATATATTTATCAATACGTTCAATCACCAAAATTGAATCACACTGCATTGCAAATATTTTTATCTATAAATATAAACACTTATAAAAGATAAGAGAAGATAACACAAAAAAAATTATTAATAGGATTGAATTGATTGATAAAGTGATTAGAGGATAAGTAAAATAATAAATAAATAAATAAAAAATAGAGTGGAGAGTGTTAGGTGGATATTGTTATTGTGTGAGGAGTGATAACAATTTAACAAACTTTCAAACTATAGAGCAAACATGAAACACAATTTGCATAATTGAACTATTTAAGTCATTGGATAAGATGAATCCAAGGCAATTCTGCACAAACCATGCTTGCATTGCTTAGCAGTTATACCTCGCTGCATCCTTATGTATCCTTTCTCACCCCAACCTGTGCCCCATGAATTCTTCACTATCCCATAGTCAATTTCATTAGTTGTGCCATAACCAATTGCAGTAACACCATGGTCTAGGTCAGTTCCACATTCACCTGTGTAAATCCCACCCGCATAAAACATGAAATGTCCATTATTTGCATCAATGGAAACTGACACAGGTTGCTTAGCCACAGCTTTCTGGAGTGCCTCCTCACTATTGGAAGGAACTTTCTCATACCGCTTAATTTGAGCCACTCAGGAAGCTGCTATGGTTGTGTTACTAGTCCCATCAACTCCCTTATAATGAATCTTATATGTATAACTAAGATATGCTTATTCCATAAATTATGCATGTGTCCCAAGGAAAGATTGAACATATTCTCTCTATTGACACATGTGACTATCAATTTGTGTTCTGTAAACAGGGTAACCAAGTGGTTTCAAAATTATCTATCCTTGAAATACACTATGAAATTACGTTTCTGTTGCATAATAGGGAGTGCGAAAACTATGATTCCCTTGTGTGCTTTTTTTTATAAAAAAAGGTATAAAATGAAATCATGTGTTCCATTGAGTATTTATATTTTGTTTCCAAAATATAAAATGTAAATGGGATTCAATTGTGTATCTTAACAAAGATCATAACAGAATCGCATTTCCATTGCATATTTAACAAGAGGTGAGGAGAAGGACTCAGGTAAGAGGAAGGGAGGAAGGAGGAAGGATGGAGTGTTTGAACACATGGGTAAAATGATTTTTTTCCAAGAATTTTAAAGTTTTTGTAGGAACTTAGAATAATTATGATAGGGACCAATAGTAATACAGATGGATAATGATATAGTCTAGACTACTTGTGTCACACCTGAGCCCACTAGCATATGCACCTTATCTAGTGTGGGGGTAACTGCATCCACCAGATTTTTTTATTTCTTAATGTATATAAAAACAAATTGTCCCTATAAAAAAATATAATTTTAACCCAAAATTCAAACAAACAGAAGGTATTCAATACAAAAACTACATACCAAGTCCAAACCATTTAGTCCAATTCTCATTATTGTTATAATAAAACACACAAAAAAATATACCACACACTATATAAAACACCCTGCTTCATGTAACATCCCAACAATAATCCAATAAAAATTTAGATAAATATTTTCTAAATATATCTTTTAATAAATGAAAGGTAGATTAAATTTTTTTTAACATATTAAATTGTTATATATATTTTTTTAAAAAAATATTAGTATAATAATATATTAGATTAGGTAAAAATAATAAAAATAAAAAATAAAAAAAATAGTTAAACAAATCACAAATGATATAATTTGTTGCCTCTGCCTTGATGCCTCATGCTGTATTACTATATATACTACTACTAATGTGTTCCAATATTTGAGCAATCAAACAAATATTTTAACTTGCTAATTCAAGAATTATAAAGCAAAAGAAAATGTGGTGATTTCAAGAATTATCAAGTCTATAGGAGCACAAGAAGTACAAATATGTCTTCAGTAAATTACTGTAACAAGTCATTTCCCTGTATCTAATGCAGGATTTAGGAATCAAATGCTGAATGCTATTAAAGGCTTTTCAAGATCACCTCAAAATGGATTGTTCATAAATTCATGTTTTGCTCACTACCAATCTGAGAGGCAGGATACATGGTTTGCTGACAATTCTCCTGTCATTGGGAACAAGGTGGGTGCCTTATCATGTCTCTGATGCAGTTTTAGTTGAGAATATTGCATGTTGGTATGCGGAGGAGTTTCAATACTAGATTGAGGTTAATGATGATTGTAACATCCCAACTTTTCGTAAATAAATTTAAAAAGCTTTTTAGTAAAAAATAAATAAATATAGAGCAAATAATAGGCTGAGTACCCTAGGTATAAATAGTTATGTTAAGTCAGCTGCCTCCTTTTGGCATCATTTTCGTTTTTCCCCTTCTCCTCTCAAAATCCTTTCTTTTTCCCGCAGCCCACCAAACCAGTCTCAGAAAAACGACGATCTTGAACCCGTTCACCGTTGAATCGTCATGAAATTTGAGTATCATGTTCGCAACACAATTCCGACCATTCTCACCGTTGGGAATTTCGATATCATGTCTGAACTGAGAGAAACACCCTTCGCATTGTAGCTTTTTTCTTTCCCGCAGAAACCCAGAGCTGTCTTGATAAAACTACGATCCCGGTTTCGTTGACCGTTGGATTATTGTGAAATTTGGATATGTTGTTCGAAATTCAATTCCGCACGCTTCCACCGTTGGGATTTGACAGATAATATTCGTGGAGGGAGAAAAAGGAATCGTATGAAGACAGTACAAGTGGAGGTTTCAATCTCTTCTCCGTCTCTCTGACGTTTGGGAATTCTATCGGAGCAGTTGGATGAATAATTGAAAGAATTTCCGGGAACCGCTAGAGATGTTGCTATCGCTGGCTGAAGACACGTGAGCCCGCTTAAAGGTAAGGGATGAGTTATTCACAATTGGGGGTTATTGAGAACATGTGTAGGGATCCTTAGAGGATTAAATTGAGGTTTTATTTTGAGATGTTTATTAAATTACAAATTTTCCTTTATGATTATAAATAAAATATTGATGTCCTAATGAAAATTGTTTGATAAATTGTGCTCTTGATATTTATATATTTTGACCTATGATTTTGATATAAGTGTGTAATATTATTTGAGGGGTTTTAGTTCTCATGTTGTGATAGTCTTTTGTATAAATTGCTATATTGAGGATATGAAATGATAATTCAAATTGTGAGTATGTGATGAATTGTGGAATAACATGTGCTTTGAGATTATAATATTGTTATTGAGATTGAGTATAAGTGTAAAGTTGAACATGTGTTAATTTGTGAGATACGTGAAAACATGTGATGGTGGATTGTGACACTATGAGATGTGAAATTGTGAATGAGTTTTAGTTGTGGATAAGTGTGTAGTTAACACTTGATGTGAAATTACTTGTGTTGTAAGCTATGAATTGTACAATAACCCGACCAGTGTTATCTTGAGAAAAGTGTAAATGCGCAGTGTTAAGGAGAAAGTGTAGGTTTCCTATTTAGGAACCAGTGTTAAAGAGAAAGTGTAGGTTCCTATTTAGGAACCAGTGTTAAATTGTAGCGCAATATGTTGTACGTGTTTAAGACACGAGTGTGAGGTCGTGGGTATTGTATAATTCACTAGCAGTGTCTGTGTGCTAAAATGATTTTAGGGGTTGGACCTGAATCAGGAGGGAGAGGCCCTGACGGACTCTTCGGAGTGTAGGCCTTGGGGGTCATCGGGTTTGAGTGCTCCTTTAAGCCTATGCTGATCCCATATGGTTGGAGCATTCTCGCAAAACATCGTGACCCTGACTGGTCTCCCTATGATCTTACTTAGTGAGAGTGACCTGACAAACCCATTGTGTGGTGTGTCTTGCTATGTACTCCTAAGCGTCCTAGGGTGGTTTTTCACTGACATGGTACCACATTGCATATAGGCTTGAGTCTTAGCATAACTGTCGCATACGCTTGCTAATTGTTTATTATTAAATTGATGTGTTATTATGTCTTGATCGGAGTGTGTGATTCCTGTGTATAATGATTGATGATTGAAAGGTGTGATTGATGAATGACAAAGTGATGAAATAATGTGAGATATGCTAAGTAAATTGTATTTGGCTACTATATGTTGTGTTGTTTCTCTCTAGTAGTTAGCAATGTGATAACTCACTCTCGGTTTGCTGTTTGTGTTTGGATCCTGTGATGATCTTGAACTTTGTGTTCGGGGGAGCAGATGAATAGGTGGATGACTATGAAGAACCTCATGCTAGAGGACACGGGAACACCACGCTCTGATAGGATATGACATTAGGATATAGGTTCTATATTAATTGTATGAGACTTATATGACTTTCTTTGAGTCGAGATGACTTTATTATTTATTTGGACAAGTTTGAATATGATGTAGAAGAAAGTGAATGTGAGCCTTTTACCCATTTGAAAAGCTTGTATTTAAAAATGTTTTAAAAATACTTTTAATTAATATTTGAATTTTCATTCCTTTATTAATATATATGTGAGGGGTAGAGGGTGTCACAATGATATGATTTTTTCCACAGAATATTCACCTTGAGAAAAATTCTAGGACATTTACGTAAATGTATGCTTTGTTTATTGGCCATATATGCTTACTTATGGAATCTTCTTTTTAATGGTGTTTGCTTGCCAGTATTTCATGAATACTAATATCTATCTTAATTGGTGTATATTAGCATTCAATAATTTATGCATTTTTCATCCAAGATATGTGTAGCATTTTTCATCTATATGAATGTGGTTGCTTAATTTATGCAGTTTAAGTAGATATGAGCAGGTGGTGGGTGCTGTTGAATTGGGTTTGGGAAAGAGTGTGTGTTAGAGGATGTGGAGAGAGTACGAAGGAAGTGGTCAATTAATAGGGGATTTAGAAAGAGGATGGGGAGTGACAGTTAAGAAAAGAGTACGAAGTTTTCACTTTGTGTGATTTGGTAACATGGCGGGTGCATTTTAGGACAGGATTATCTTGTTTAGCAAGAGTAGTAACTTTTATTAGATTTTGAAAATTTCAAGTTTAAGTATATCTTGTTTAGCAAGAGTAGTAACGACTTGCTGGCTCATGCATATCCCACGATCATAGTAGATTCGAGTTTAGCTATAAAAGTCTGCATCTATGTAAATTTTACCTGACATAATACAATTTCTCTTATGATATAATAAACTTTTATTAAAGCCAGGATCTTGGCTATAAGCTTCACATTCTAGACAAGGTCAAGTCCATTGCGTCTGCTACAAAGTCTGCAACCAACAGAATAATGAACAAGTTCTAAGTAACAGAAACAAGTGCATGATGTATAGTGTTAAACAAATAGAGACATTGAGACCGAGTCTAACCTGCATCTTCTTTGGTGAAACACAAGGGAGGTGTAATTCTGAAGACATTTCCATAGTAACGTGATTGAAGTGTGAGATTCTTGTGTAATGTGATTGATGATTGAAAAGTGAATTTTGAATGACGAAGTGGTGAAGTTACGTGAGCTATGTTTAAGCAAGTGGTATCTCATTTATATAATATGTATATTTAATTGTCTTGTTTCTCTATTAGCTAGGAATGTGATAACTCACTCCCTGTGTGTTGTTGTGTTTGGATCCTGTGATGATCTTGAACTTGTGTTCGGGGGAGCAGATGAATAGGTGGATGACTATGAAGAACCTCATGCTAGAGGACACGGGAACACAACGCTTTGATAGGATGTGACATTAGGATATAGGTTCTATATTAATTGTATGAAGCTTAGACGACTTTGTTTGAGTCGAGAATACTTTATTATTTATTTGGACAAGTTTGAATATGATGTAGAAGAAAGTGAATGTGAGCATCTTTCCCCTTTGAAAGACTTGTTTAAAAAAATGTTTTAAAAATACTTTTAATTAATATTTGAATTTTTTTTATTCCTTATTAGTATATATGTGAGGGGTAGAGGGTGTCACAATATGAGCTTATTTCAGGCTATAAAACATAGATTGACAGATCTGCACTACTGCAGAAAATTTTAGTGTTATACTTTTTCTTGAAATGAAATTTAATATTATTAAACGTGTAAAATACATAACAACTACAAACTATAACTAAAATATAAATTTAATATTAATATTAATTTTGTTATGATTAAATTTAGAAGGAGAAAATTTTGAATATATTTTCGTTATAATTATATTTACAATTTACAATGCTGATGTCAAGAAATGAAATTTACCTTAATACATAGGCCACACCGTCCCTTCATATGTTTTAATGAAAATGTGTGGTTAGAGCATTTATATGCATTGGTAGCAAAAGAAAAGCATGTGAATTATACTTTGAACCCCTTGAAGATTTAGACACAGTTGGAAACAATAAATTTTAGTCAAAGCTAACAATGAAGAAGCCATCTGCCATCCATACTCTATAAATAAGTAAATCTAATTGCTTAGGCCCAGAAATTGAATGCATTTTTGCTTATACAAAACTCCTTCATTATATGAAATTAGTGCCTTTTCACAATAGGGGTGTGTTAGAAATTTGAAATTAGTGCTGAGCACGGGTCGAACTGACCTGACGTATGTTTTGATGAGTAACAATCTTCATGTTTTTTCATTTGCTTATTATTTTATTATTATATAACAATTAATTCATAAAGTTAAAAGACTACGCTACGCTTTCGATGAAAAGCAAATAGCACAGGAATAGGTGTACTCAAGTACATTGAAAGTTGCAATTTTTAGCTTTCCAATTTCAAATAATATTTTTAATTCATAAAGCTTTTCGAAACCCAAACAAAGGCTTTTTCTCTCCTTGTACGTTCTCATCATTCCTTTTCTTCTTTGTTTCGACATTTCTCTTTCATGGCATCAGATTTATGTTCTCTTTTATTTCTTACTAAGAAGTGGAGGAGCTTCTGTCATGACTCATGGAAGTTCTACCCGATGTCACCGACCCGACATAACCGAAGGCTTCAACGGTCGGACTTGGGCCGAAGAATGATGTGATCGTTTTTGGTCGGATGAGCTATTTTGGATCCAAATCGACCCGTGCTCAGCCCTAATTCCCACACCCAGCAACAACGTAGCTTCCCATGCAGTCAACGGCGGTCTCCCGGCGAAACGGCGTAGTAGCCAGCATTCCACGACATTCCTCTCCCAGACACGACGTCGAGGCCATGGATTCAACGACGTTCCTCCCCGGAAACGAGGTTCCTTTCGACGTCATTGCTTTCAGCAGCAACGACGTAGAAGACCTTACCTTTCAAGCATTGGTTGTTACACGCTACGTCGGTGCCGCCATACCCGACCTTAAAAGCTTACCTTTCAACGTCGTTCCTCATGCCGGCAACATCTTCGAAGGCAAACCTACAACTACGGGCCTCCAGTCATCCCCGTCGCAGGAATCGTGTGTTTCTAAAACGGTGGAAGGAGATCGTCGTAGACTTGCCGGAGGCCTACGACGACGTCTCATTCAAAGACGGCCTTGCACCGTCGTTGAACTCCGATAAACACCGACGTTGAACGTGTTTTTGTTGGTTTTGTGGAGGAAATTATAAAAAGCAGAGGAGAGAAGAGAGACAATACGTATGCAGAGGAAATAAAATTATTCTATTCTAATTTGAATTGTTCTCAGCAGCGATACAATAAATAGCAAAAGATCAACTAATTAGATAACAAGATATTAGCAAAACAAAATATTAAAACTAACTTGCTCCTTAAAGATAAGAGAAACCACTTATTGACTAGGCTAATCCATTAAAACTGACTTACTCCTAAAATATAGGAAATCAACTTATTTACTAAATCCTATTTTAAAAATTGAAAAATAAAATATTATGCAGTTACAAAAGTATATCTTCAACACTCCTCCTTGCTTTTGGAACTGCAAACTCCAATTCTTTGAGTTCAAGTTTGTTGATAGGTAGTGATTTTGTAAGCATGTCAGCCAATTGATCTTTAGACTTGCAGTAAATTAAGTTCACTTCTCTACTTTGTTGCATCTTTATCAAATAATAAACCTGGATGTTGAAATGTTTAATCTTCCCATGACACACGGGATTGTTTGCAATAGCAATGGCTACTTGATTGTCAACAAAAATTCCAGTTTTGTTCTTTTTAGAAAATAGAATGTTTGACCTTGTTGAAGTGTACATTAGACATTCAATCAAGCTCCCATAATATCCTTCATCAATGTTATCAACATCTTCCTCCTTGTTGAACTTCACCTTTTGATTCATTGGTGTGCTAACAGATTTGCATTCCTCCATTTGAAACTTCTTCAAATTTTCTTTTGCATATTTCCTTTTTTTCATGTTTAGCATTCTTTCAAGATGACAATGATCAAGTCTCTTGTGCTTGAATTCCATGGGTGTGACTTGAGTGAAATAGGTTGTATGCTCCTCCTCTGCTGGATCAAATGAGAAGCTTTTACCTTTCATTTTAACCCTTAGAACTTCCCGGCCAAAATTGTCATAGATAAAGCAATGTTGATGTTCAAAGGACACTTTAAATCCCTTTTTAATCAACTGACCTACACTTAGCAAGTTTTGGTCAATGTTAGGTACATAAAGAACATCTGATATTAATTTGATACCTGAACACGTTGAAATTGCAACAGTTCCTTTTCCTTTTACAGGAATATAGCCACCATTCCCAATTCTGACCTTTGAGACATTAGTTGGCTTCAAATCCTTGAATAAAGTCTTATATATGTCATGTGGTTCGTACAACCACTATCAATCAACCAACTTTCACTTGATTCACTACTCAAGAAGCATGTGGCCACAAACAGTTGATCCTCTTCTTCTTGATTAGCAATCCGAGCTCCCTCATCATGGTGATTTTTGTTGGTGCAGATCACCGCTTCATGTCCTATCTGGTTGCACTTGTTACATTTTGCATATGGTCTCCTCCAACATCTGAAAGGTGCATGACCTTTTTTGCCACAATGCTGACAAGGTGGATAATTTTTCTTTTTATCCTTACCTTGGTTGTTTGCACTGTTTTCGCTGCTTGCTGGTTGAATCTTCTTGAAAAAATCCTTTTTGCTTTCATCAACTTCATGATGTTTGGCGGGCAAAGCATCTTCGACAACACGATCTTGCCTCATCAACCTTCGCTGCTCTTGAGCTTGCAGGGCATGTAGTACTTCTGCCAATGTGATTTTCGACAGATCCTTTGTGTTCTCTAATGAAGCTATAGATGCTTCATACCTCTCCGGCACCGTTACCAAAATTTTCTCTACAATTCTCGAATCAGTAAAATCACTTCCTAACAACTTTATCTTGTTAGCAATACCCAACAATTTGTTTGAGTATTCTTTGATTGTCTCTGACTCTTTCATCCTTTGAAGCTCAAATTCCCTCCTTAAATTTAGCACTTGCATGCTTCGTATTCTATCATCTCCAGCGTATTCCTCTTTCAGATAATCCCAAATTGCTTTGGGTGATTTAAGAGTCATGATTCTGATGAATATCATTTGTGAAACACCAGTGAACAAACATGACCTCGCCTTTGCCTTCTTCATCTTTCTTTCCTTGTGATTTTTAATTTGGGCCGTGGTGGGATTTTCAGGCAGCGGATATATTTCATAATCCTCTTCCACAGCATCCCATAAATCCAAAGACTCCATGTAGGATTGCATTTTCACTTCCCAGAGATCATAATTCTCTCCATCAAAGATTGGAAGAGTTATGTGGGAAAAACTTGCTTCACCTTCCATGGTAGAGGTCTCGTAAGAATAAGGCTCTCGATACCAATTGTTGGTTTTGTGGAGGAAATTATAAAAAATAGAGGAGAGAAGAGAGACAATACGTATGCAGAGGAAATAAAATTATTCTATTCTAATTCGAATTGTTCTCAGCGGCGATACAATAAATAGCAAAAGACAAACTAATTAGATAACAAGATATTAACAAAACAGAATATTAAAACTAACTTGCTCCTTAAAGATAAGAGAAACCACATATTGACTAGGCTAATCCATTAAAACTGACTTACTCTTAAAATATAGGAAATTAACTTATTTACTAAATCTTATTTTAAAAATTGAAAAATAAAATATTATGCAGTTACAAAAGTATATCTTCAACAGTTTTTTGTAGCAGTATTTGAGCAATCAAACAAATATTCTAACTTGCTAATTCAATTAGATGTCACATATTGTCTCATTAGACTATTAGTAATGTGCTGTATTTTGAATGTACTTTTGTCCTTCATTAAAGAGTCACATTTGGATTACATCTACGAGGAAATGTCAAAAAATATCTCATTCAAATAAGAAATATTTGATTATCATCCTATAATTACATTAGTAATGTCACCTTATAAGGACAAAAAGGTATATAAACTGACAAAAAAAGATATAGAGAGCAACGAGTGTTAAGTAGGTATTATTGTGTGAGTAGTAGTAGCAACACATGTACTCTAACTCACTTTGTTACACGTTTACAAGCTATAAAGAAAACATGAAATACGATTTGCATAATTGAACTCTTTAAGCTGTTGGATAAGATGAATCCAATGCAATTCCACATATACCGTGCTTAGCAGCTATACCTCGATGCATCCTTATGTATCCTTTCTCACCCCATTGTGTGCCCCATGAATTCTTCACTATCCAATAGTCAGTTCCATTTTCTGTGCCATAACCCACTGCAGTAACACCATGGTCTAGATCAGTTCCACATTCTCCATTGTAAATTCCACTGGAGTAAAACATGAATGTCGCATTAGTTGCATGAATGGAAACTGACACAGGTTGGTTGGCCACAGCTTTCTGGAGTGCTTCCTCACTATAGGAAGGAACTATCTCATACCCCTTAATCTGAGCCACTGGGGAGGCTGCTATGGTTGTGTTACAAGTTCCATCAACTCCCTTGTACGGGTAGTTAGTCTCACTAGTGATTCCACCGTTTTTAATAATGAATTCAAACCCATCTTCCATGAAACCTCCTTCACATCCATCATCCACACTATCACAATCCACTAACTCTTGCTCTGAAAGGGACACTAGGTTTCCTGTACTTATTTGGTGGATACCCTCAGTTGCAGCTATAGTTGAAAATGCCCAGCAACTCCCTATAATTTTTCAAACAAAACTAACTGATTAACCCATATATCTTTTCAAATTAAGGCACATGCAAAATAATAACAGTAAAGCTTAAATGTGGTTTTAGGCATTAAAAATTTGGATTTTTTTAAAACAATATATAACTATATGATCCTAGTAATAATTTCATATATTTGAAAAGTGACAATTAATAGTGTGCTTAAATTTCATACATAGTGAGAAATAATTAATTATGCTTTCTTGGTAGAGCTAGTAAATAATGATTTCTATTTTTTCATGACCATGATTTTTTAGGCTATAATTGATTTTTTTGTGTTATCCAAACATAAAGTAAAACGAGATGAAGGAAATAATGAAGAAGATGGAGCATAATGAAGTACTTATATGGTGTTATTTGTCTTACCACATTGATCACCTTGGTCTTTGATTGGAGTAACAGCTCCTTTTACCCTCCAGTCTATAGCTTCAGGAATATCGGTCACGTTTTCATACTTAAATCCATTTAACTTAAATGTTGTTGTGCTAAACTCGTAGGTCCTCTTCAATCCATTACGTGAATCCTTGAATTCCTCAAGTGTGAGATCAGCAAGGTGATTAACACCAAGCTTGTAAGGTTTGTTGCCAGCAGCATTGAATGATTCAATGAACTCCACATTGTCCTTGAATATCTGGAAACGTTTTTCCTTCTCTGCAGCATCCTTATACATTTTTCCATATTCTGCCATCCAATTTTCATGTCTTTCTCGCAAGGCTGTTTGATGCAGCTTGCGGGGCATCACTTGGGAAATCCCAACTGCAAGGAAAAGGAATAGGGCTAACATGTGTTGCTTTTGGCCAGTGAAAGCCATTTCTTAATTATCAGCAATGATCAGTTTTGTAAGAAAAGGCTTAGTTGGTATATTGTGTTAAAGAGAGAAATGTGAATTGGTATGCATTGAAATGAATGAATCTGGAGGTTTATATAGAGATCATAGTACCTTATGTTATGGAATTATTAACGTGAATAATTATGCTTGGTTGCTTAATTTCTGATTAATTCCTTGCCTTGTAAAATTTGCATTTGATTTAGACATTTGTTAATTTGCTGTTGTTTTAGAAGCCAGATATTGGTTTGTTCATTGTTATTGTAGCATTATTGCATCTCAGGTTGGATACAAGGCAGTTCTTGAAATCATCCAAGCCAACTGGCAACTACGTACAACAAAACAAAAAAAGACTGATAGTAATGTTTTTTGCATTAATGCATTTTGACTTTTGAGATTACTTTTTGTCCTTTCATTGCCGTACGTTCACACCTTCCCCTGGGTCAAACCGTCATACTTTTCGATGTTAAATGCACAAGAAAAATTTATTTTAGTGCTAAGAATGCAATATATGATTATAATAAGCATACGACATTACCACCTACTATATGTCATATATATAATGTCTTTGTATATTGATGTCAACAATATTAGTAATGCCTGTATATATGTTCATTGAAATACCATTATTCCAAATCAGGTTGGAGACAAGCAAGTCCTTGAAATCTTCCAAACCTACAACAAACAAAAAAGACTAATAAAAGCGTGTTGCATTCTGACTTTTGATCGGTCACTTTTTATCCTTTCATTGCCGTTCCCACCTTCACCTTGGTCAAAGCGTCTGATTTTTCGATGTTAAATATGCACAAGAAAAATTTTAGTGTTAAGAATGAAATATATGATTATGATTAGCATGCATGCACCTATGTTTTTGTATTTTGATGTCAACAATAACCAGCAGGCATATATATATGTGAACACTGGCAAAATAAGTTAGAATATCTCATTTAATTTGCAAAACAAAAAGTTTGATGAAAATATCATATTCTATATACATAATCAATGTTATCCCATAATTGCACGTCTAAATTTCAAAGAATTTTAATTTTATACAAAGAATATTCATATTTTCTGTATGTGTATTTTTTAGCTTGTGTGTTATACGGAATAATGCATATTTTAAATAATTAAATTTAAAATATTATTTAAATATTATGATGGTAACAAATTTAAATGAATTAGTGATTATAAAGGATTAATTTTATAAAATTTGTATCTTTTCATTAATTTAATAATTTTTCTTGGTCTGTGCAAAAAAATTAGGATGACAATTATCATGGGACGAAGAAAATAAGGTAATTTTGGCCTATGAATTCTGAAAAGAGTAAATAGATAATATTTTGTTAATTTATAAAGACTAAATTTTGATTGTTTAAATAACACCAAGCACTTCTTGTGATTAGGTTGTTCCCTTCTTGTGCTTTTATAATATTTTGTTTTTTTAAAATAAAAACGAATATGCAGATAAATCAACGCTTTTTATTTTCCATTCTTTTATTAGGTACAACATGTATCCTTCACCAGATTTACTACTGCAGTATTGCTTGAGCTAGAATCACTTTAGCCAATTAAGTTCTTCAAAGTATTTAATATAGTTGTCAATGTTCGAATATGAAATCACTAATTACATTAACATAATTTTTTATAGTTAATTCACACACTTGATAATAATATTTTTGAATTTAATGTTGTTAGATATATTTTAGTTTAAATAATATTTGTGTTTTTATAATGCATTTAGCATAAATAATGTATATATGCATTCACAACAGTAAAAAGAGTTTTTGCATATATTGCGATTATTTAATCACAAACCGTAATGTAATATAATTTTTTTATTATAATAATCATAAATTTCGTATAATAGTGATTTTCTTTTAATTAGTTAATAGTACAATTTTTTTTACTGATATATATTTCAAATTAAACTTATATCACTTAATTTAACAACTACCAATATTACTTTATTATTTAAGAGTTAACTAAATTTTTAATTCTTAAATTTCTCAAAATTTTATTTTTAGTCTCTAAACTTTTATTTAACTAATTAAAATCTCTTAACTATTTTTTCCGTAAGATTTTTAGTCCTAAATTTTTGTTTATCAAGTCAATATGTCCCTTAACTGTTTTTATTATGATTTTTACTCCTTCAATTTTTGAAAAAAAAATCAATATTTAGTACTTGAAATCTCATTAATTAAAAAATTAATAAGTTCAAACTTTTATTCAAGAATTGAAAATTAAAATTTTAAAAAGTTTAGAAATCTTAACTAGTCAAACAAATATTTATAAACTAAAATCTAAATAAAAAATAAGTTAAAAGACTTTGACGAATCGATCAAACAAAATTTAGGGACTAAAAGTATAATTAATCTATTATTTAATAATTAATTTTGTGTTTCACAATGGTAATTGATTTGGTAAAAAAAAAAAAAACCTTAAGATATAAGGCCGTCTTCATCAAAGGTGTCTATTACACTTTTCTTATTAAGCACCGATGCTTGATAAGATTTTGTCAATAATGGAGTTGATGTTTACAGTATTGAGCAGCAGGTGCTTAAATAAGCACCAACTTTTTTCTTCTTTTTGTCTTAGTTATATTTTAATAATACTGAGACAAACAAGAAACTAATAAAAATTAGTATGATAAAATGGAGCACGTACGGTTATTTGTGTGTCTCCTTTTGGTTCTTATAAAAATAACAATCAGTTTATTTTAACCGTTAAATTATAACTAAAAAATGATTGGTGAGATGAAAACTTAAATTTTTCATACATCATTTACCCAGCTGAGAGATTACAACTACATAAAAGAAGACTTTGTATATTGATTAAAAAAAAATTACATTTGTTATACGGCCAATCTCTGTATGCATTTATAGAAAGTCATATTTTTTAAATCACTTAACTAATCTTAAGCAAAGTTATCAATCTTGACTCGTGAACTTAATACGTAGGCTCGTAAGAGTTAACTTCATATAAAAATAATAGTAAAATATCTATAAATAACATCAATTAAACATTTTAACAATATAATAAAGCAAAATAGTAAATCATAAATTTTACAATAATTAAATAACAAAGTCTAGTAATGCATCATTACTAGATAATAACGTCCAGATGTTATAGTAGTAGTAGTAGATCATTTCTATTGAGAGTTTGATGTTATTAGAGAACAAAAGTTTAATACTATTAAATTTGAGAATTTCTGTATTTGAGAATAACACACTAAATTATGAAGGTATATTGAATACTAAACAGACAAACAAACAACCAAAATGACTTATATTTTGGTCTAATTTTTTTAACTTGTTAACTCGGTGGTAAACTAAGAGAGTCTATCTAGTTTACTTAGAGTTTATAGAGCCCACCTAGATAAAAAAGAGTATGCTCAAGAGTCAACTCACACATAATAAGTGGACTCATAAACTCATGAGGGTTGACGAGTTAACTCGAGAGTTTGATAACCATGATTTTAAGTACTAACTTTTAGATCGATTTTTTAAGAAACTGATCTTAAAAGTTAATTTTTATATCAATTTTTTAAGTGATCGATCTAAAAAGTAATCATTTAAATCAATAAAAAAACATAATGTATTAAAAATTAGGATTTTAATCTCAATTATTAATTTTTTTTAATTATAATCTAACGATTAAAATCAATAATTCTCATTTATTATTTTAAATTTCTTTCTCGTTATTTTTTTATTTGTTGTTTCAAAAAAAAATATTATACTTTAACTTAAAATCTTAAGATATTATATGTATGAGTATATTTTTATTTAATGTGTGACTTCACTTTTACACTTTTTAATCCAACAATATTAATTAACAGGCTAAACAAAAATAAATTAAGGAACATAGAACACTACTTATAAAACTTATTTTACATTAATTATTTGGTAGAATTTATTCGTTTACACACAAACATCATATCTAAGATAAGGAAACAAGCAACTTATTAGGAACACTACGTACGTAGGTGCATATACTTGCCAGAAAACAAAATGATGATTAGAGATACATTCCAACGTGCATATACTAAATTACACGGTTAAAGGTTTATATATGATGGATTCATAGCAGCATTCAAACAGTTGGATAAGAAGCATTGGTAGCAATTCCACATAAACCTTCCTTGGCACGTATATCTCTCTTCATTTTTATATACCCTTTCTCACCCCATTTAGTGCCCCATGAATTTTTCACCAGCCAATACTTGGCACCACCACGAGCTTTTCCATAACCAATCACAGTAACAGCATGGTTTGGAGCAGTTCCGCACTTTCCTGTAAAAATCCCACTCGAGTAAAATTGTAAAGCTCCAGCATCAATATAAACTGATACTGGTTGATTTGCCACAGCTTTTAGGAGTGCCTTTTCGCTATTAGAAGGAACATTTTCATACCCTTTAATCTGAGCCACCCCTTGAGTTTCCTTCTTAACCATACAAGTCTTGTTATTTGCTTTGTAGGGGTAGCTTATTTCACTTGCTAATCCTCCATTCTTGGCCACAAATTCAAAGGCTTCTTCTTTATAACCAAAATTGCACCCTTCGCTCTTACCTTTAACACAATCTACCAGTTCTTGCTCCGAGAGAGACACCAATTTACCTGTTGTGATTTGGTGGATACCCTCGATCGCCGCCACAGTTGAAAATGCCCAGCAACTGCCTGTTTTCACAAACAAAACACGTTGACATTATTAGCAGAGTTTTTAATGAAAAGAAAAAGGAAGAAGAAAGATTGTGAGTTTGATCTTCTTTATTAAAAAAATTAACATTTTAATGATTAATATTAATATTTTCAGATAAAAAAATAATGAAACACATCAAATATTATGAAAGCATGGAAAGAAGCATCTTATAGTTATTTATTGGTTTATATATATAGTTATATATTATAGAGAGATATATATATATATATATATATAGTATGAAACATTATTTGGTTGTATTATATATATATATATATGGGATCTAGAAGTTAAACGATTAGGAGAAAGGGAAAAGGGAGAGGAAAAGTTACACATTTGAATATTTCTAATAAAATTATTTGTTGATTAAAAAAAAATACATATACCGCAATTGCCTTGGTCCTTGATTGGAGTGACAGCACCTCTTTTTCTCCAGTCCATGGTAACAGGAATCTTAGTTATACTCTCATACCTAAAAGATGTTTCTGTTGCTGTCTCCACCCCACTTTCCTTTTTCTGAACATTAATTAGTGAAGCCTTAAATTCTTCATTATGAAGGTCAGCAAATTGATTAATGCTTAGGTTGAAAGGTTTGTCCCCAGCAGCATTGAAAGACTCAATGAACTGCACATTGTTTTTGAATATTTGGAAACGTTTTTCCTTCTCAGCAGCATCCGTGTAAAGCTTACCATACTGTGCCATCCACTTCTCATGTCTCTCGGAAGTGCAGACCTCAGACAACCTGCGAGACATGACGTGGAATGTCCACACAGTGAGAATAAGGAACAAAATTAAATAGTGGTTTTGGCTAAATGATCTCATCTTGTAATCAGAGCTATTTGGTTTAGAGAAGCTTTTTTGATGTGTTTGGTTTAGTTTGCAGCAAAGGAAGTGGCAAATACAAGTAATTTATAGTGGTGCATGAGGGGCTCTCTTCAACAGTTGTTTCTCGTAGTGCATCAAATAGTACTAGTTAGCTGTTAGCACAACTTGAGGCCTTATCTTTCACTTTCTACTCGTTCTCGACCGCACTGAACCACGTGTGCTATGCTAATTTGTTGACTCGCTTATTCAACATATTACTTTCAAAGATAGATCCTTTTCCAGTCCAATTGATTAGAATTAGACCACCACACGCGCATTTCCCTGTACACACAATGTGTCGCAAATCGCAATAATTTTAGGTATAAAAAAAATGTGAGTTCTATCTAATTTTATTATTTATTTTCTTTCTTTTCCATTTTCTTTCAACTCAAACGAACTCATCAGTATAACAAATATCTTACCATAATTCATATGTTAAGAAAACGAGGGTTAATGACAATCTTTGCTTACGCCAGCCCTCAATGATGCCAGTTATGTATGGAAATGGGGCGGTAGTAATCATGTTTTATGCCTCTATTGTTTGTGAAATTATTAGGTAATATGGAATAATTATGATTTATATTAATTTTTATTATATATATATATATATTAGGCATGACAACGGGGCTCGAATCCGTGGGGTCTGTCCCGATTTTGACGAATAAAACTCGAGTTGACCGGGGTCGAAGTCGGGATCAGATTTTCTCTGATAATCAAAGTCAGATTTGGGCTTGGGGGTGAGATAAATAATACCCGCTTCGAATCCGTCCTGCTAATAATTAATTTACAAAATGCATTTAAACATGAAATTATTATATTGAATTTTATGTTGTCATGTACAATTTAAAAATATGTTATGGGTGTTGTTTAAAATTTCATTTTTTATTTTATGAAAAATTATATTTTTTTAATAAAATTTTATAAACATATCGGGGGCGGGGATGGGGTAAGCAAAACCCGCCCCCGATCCGCCTCGTTGCCATGGCTAATATATATATATATATATATATATATATATATATTTATTTATTTATATATAATGGATAGAAATTGATTGAAACCATAATTATATATCATAGTCTGTTTTTGCGTGTTAGGGGTAGAATGATATTATGTAGCCTATTTTTGCATTTTTTTTATCATAATGCAGATTATTTAATATAACTTTTCAGGGATTAAGAGCGATATTAGGTGATTTAGGCTTTCTCACTTGATGAATCATGATTAAAGTGAGTTAGTAGATGGGGTAATAATCATATTCATGTTAAAAAGAGAAAAATCTATTACGATTGCATTAAGAGTACTTCTAGCAAGTGGAGCCCCCAACACGTTCCATAACTCATCACCAACACCATTTCACCACTTTGAGCGTTTGTTTTCTGAACATTTCATGTTTCTTGCTTTGCAGTTAATTTAAGTCAAATTTATATTTATGTCTCATCATTGAACAATATCTAATTTGATTCACTAATTGCTTAAAAATTATATATATATATATATATATATATATATATATATATATATATATATATTATAAACTCTGAGTACATGTAAAGTTGTCAAGAATTCGATATTCGATCTTACCATTTTATTTAGTACTTGGACAAATTAGTACGCTTGCCAAGAAATCCATACTAAGATAAAATTAAGATGATATTAGGTACAAAATAAATATAATTATATTATAATATGCCTAGTAAACATTATTTTATTCAAAACAAATATTCATTTGTTTTCTTATGTATATAGATAGGTAGATGTATGAAAAATATTTTTTTAAAAAAATCAAATTGTGACAAAGTTGTCTCTTGTTTGTTATAACTTTGCACTGCATTTTTTAGAGATGAGTATGTTGGAATTTTCTATTTCAATAATTAATGTGGATTAATATTATAAGATAACTATATTAGTTATTTATTATTAGTGGGTTTTATTTTATGTGATTAAATTAAGTGAGCATGTTACACAACTAACTCAGAGGATATGGACTTAAATGAGCAGATGTTAGTGTTGACCCATTAGGGGATAATAGAAACCCTATTAGGTTAATACGCTATAAGAAGACTATGATCTCTAATATACCGAGCCGACACATATAAAATGTATCAAGTGAGAGTGTTTCTCATTTATAATTGTCCTTTCTAATAATATATAAAAGTGTTTTTATTTTATACACTTAATATATATATAATGATAAATTTTTTTACTAAGAATTTTCATGACATACACCTATAAATTTGGACCATATATACAATTATACACAAGGGTCAAGACTAGAGATTGTATGACCACGAGAGGAGGTTATGTGCATTTATTTAATTTTAATCTTGATCATCTATGAATAATCTAAAAGTTTATTTTCATTGTTTTGTTTTTCTAAAATAACTTGCGTTTTAGCTTATACACGAACATGTGCATACACAAACATGAAGAGAGAGATAATGTTGGTGTTGTTCAGATTTGTTCATCCCACACATATAACATTACTCTCACAAAAAACTAAGAAATTCATTTTTACAAGTAAGAAATTTTAAATATTGAACATGATGTTAGGAGTTTACAACACTCATAATTTATTTAATTAGCTGAGTTAAATTTTTAGTTTTGGCTTTATAATTAGAGATGACTTTCTTTACTTATTACACACGTGCACACACATATATACTATATATATTATTGGGAAAAAATTTATAAACTTATTATGTTTTATGAGAAATTTAAATTACTTTATTTGGGACAAGTAATATGAAGAAGAGACACAAAAAGATGAATTATTATTATTATATAAAATGAAAATCATATTATTGAATACTACGTACTAATTAATAAAGATAGCAGATCATCTCTTCCTTTAAAGCACCTAAAAAAATCTTTCCTTGGGAATATATTCTAATATTTGATGCAATTAAAGTGGTCAATGGGCTTAAAGAACACAGCATATATATGTGGATAAGAAACTGGCCATACCTGACAGTATGTGGCCACAATGTTATACTCTGATGTTAAAGGGGTGTTCGATCTACACATGAAAAGATAGCTTTTTCTGCTATTTTCACGTTTGAAATAATTCCGGAAGACTACAGAGATCGAGTGTAATATACCAGTCAATTAATGGTTGTTACGCAAGTGCGTTGTTATTCCAGAACGGATTGATTGTCGCTTCTGGGAGAAACACAAGTGCGTTATTCCAAAATGGAATCTTGCAATTTTTAACTAATGGATAGAGAACAAAAAACCGTGCGTGGTCAAACATGGAAAAGCTGGCTTTTTGAATTAATACATTGAGGTCTTCTGGGTGGTCCTTAATTCTGTATGTGTTCATGGCAGCTTCTAAGATGATCCAGAGAAAAACACAGAGAGAACCAGAAAGAGACATAGAGAAGGAGAAAATATGGTAAAGAGGAAAAGTGAAAGGAAGAGGCCAAGAGGGCAACTGCATGTAGTGTATAACATTCAGCCTAATTAGCGTCGGTTTCAATGTTAAGCGTAAACATTTCTATGTTGTGTATGCCTCATATTTCATGGAAATTAAAGACAATATTGTATATTGGGTCACCTGTTTGTTGGATTAATATACTAATATTGTAATTATTAAACGACTATAGTTTAAATATTTGATGTTATGTTATCCTATTTGTTCTATTAATAATAATATAATTTATGTTTAGTATATAAATATCAACCTATGTAATTACTGCTCATACTCGTGCCTGCCCCATTGCGTCACTATATATGCTCCAACCTATCATCCTTATTAAAGTCAGTTCATCTACATGTTTGTTTGATGTTAAAAAAAAAAAAATTTCAATTTTATTCTAAATTTTAAATAAGAAATAATAATTTAAACATTTCATGAGAAAGAAAATTTGACAGCATTATTAAATAATTATGATTATAATTCAATAATTATAGAATAAATAAAAATTTCTCACCAAGGTTAAATTTCAAATTGAGGATTTATATATATCAAACTAACATTAGCATAGTAATTTTAGAATATATATCTACACTTATTAATATATTTACAAGTTATTTCAAAACATGAATAAAAATCAATGTGACCCATGTAATCCCACTGGTAATTAATTATTAAAAGAGAGAGAATAATATTAAACCAGCACAAGGAGTGCCAAAGCTTACAATAACCAAATATACTCCATTATTATTGAATAACATAAAGAGAGCAGAATTATGTCTTACAATTTTAAAGCCCTTAAAATATTTTTTCCTAGGTCGTGTATCTGATATTAACAATGTTGGATATATGAAAACTAATTAAAATGGCGAATGGGCTTAAAGGACACAACATATATGCGGAGAAGAAGCTCGACATATCATACAGTTATATATGTGTGGCTACAATGTTCTACTCTTGATGGTAATGGAGTATTCTACATGGACGAAAATATAGCTTTTTCTACAAATTTCATGTTTCAAATGATTCCATGGGGACCACAGATTCATCCATTTCATTGTAATACCAGTCAACCAATAATTGTTATGCTAACTAGCTTTTATGGGTGAAACGCAATTGCTTTATAATTATTTCACACGGAATCTTGTATTTTTTGACTAATGGATATAAGTGCCTTTGAATACAAGGAAAATTAAAGAAAAGAACAAAATGCGCATGGTCAAACATGGAAAAGCTGTCTTTTTGAATACACTAAATCATATAGTGCCCTACCTTGTTTTTTTTCATGATTTTATTATTGTTTTAATCAACTAGATCGATGTTATTTGTCATCTCCTGCTTCTATAAACGTCTTATGTCATTCTATATTTTTCTCAATTTCTGTCTGAAAATATAGAAATTGTAGGAATTGTGTCTAATCACTCTAACATGAATATATATACATTTTATATCCTATGTATGTATAGCATTGAATTCAATAGAAATGTATCTGAGGCTAAATATCTAATTAACTATTTTTTTCTTAACTTTGTATTAGTAGGAAGTATCTATCATAAAAAATAGTGATCGATTATTAATTTTTGGTCGATGCTGATAAAATAAATATTTTATTAATATGATTTATTTTGTACTCAATGTGAGAATTTAAAATTTGGATAATTTCGTTAAGATGTATAAATTGTTAACACTTATGTCAATTTGTTGGTACACTATATGTAACCACTAACAAAAATAAATGCAGTTTTAGTCTCTAATGTTAACCAAACAATATGACATTTCTCCAACATAGATATCATCTAATTGCAGTAAAAAAAACAAAAAAAGAGAGAGAATAAAACATTTGTAAGTAATTCATGTACATATATATATGATTCTTTTCTAAACCCAAAAGAGCTGAGGCAGTGATATAAAATTGGTTGAGTTTCCATGCATAGAGATGATTTATTTAACGGGATTACTTATATGTAAAATTTCTGATCCAGGATTAGAAGATATTGATGATCTATGACCCAGGAAAAAAAATAATTCTTTCCGAGCCACTTCTATCATTAAAGTGCATTTTAATTTCAGTTTTTTCTTTTCTTTTCTTTGCACTCGTGGGAAAATGTAAGAATTTTCAAAGAGAATGCAAGAGAAAGATAATGGAGATTAAGTTAATAAAAAAAAATTTACTTAATAACTTTTTGTATATATTAAATTTCAATTATTTACCTGTTGAATTAATAGTATATATTATGTCATCTACCATACACACAAAATTTTAAATAACACAGACATTTGCAATCAAATAATGTCAAAATTGACATTTACTTACATTTTAGAAAAATACTATATATCAATTTAATTTATTTACTAAAATATTAGATAGGTTAATTTAAATTTTAATTTATAAAAAATGCGGATTTGATTTATTCAATAAGAAATTTTTAATTTAGTAGTGAGATTAATATTATTAAGTGAAATAAATCTGCGGAGAGTTATTATATGATTAATTTGATCTCCCATCTTATTAAATTAAAAATTATAATTAAATAGTTCTTATAATTCTAAATAATTTTACATTGGTCAATCTTCCTATTAAATATATTTCTAACATATGTGTGTGTTTAGAACTTATAACATAGTTTTTCTAATATTAGAAAAGGGACTCAAATATATTTTTAATCTTTTATGTTATCTTCATTTGGTCCTCTATATTTTAAAACATTGAATTTAATTTTTATGTTTTTAAAATGAGTCAAAATAGTTATTTTAAAACAATTATCATTTTAATTTTGAAACATGATTTTAAACTCTTTTTTTTAACTAATTTGATGTGAGAAGCATGTCTCGCTAGATTCACTAATTTACATGAAAATTATAAAATATACCTGATGTTTGAATAAATAAAAAGGCCATAAACATAAAAGTGAATCTAATGAGCAATTAAAAATTTTAAAATATTAATATTAATTTCTTTTATAATTGCTTGTGATGTACACTTATTTTTCATGTAATTTTTTTATCATGGTTACAGCTGAATTCTATAATTTTTATGTAAGTAAATTTAATGACACATATTTCTTGTATCAAATTAGTAAAATAAGAGTTTAAAATCGCATCTCAAAATTAAAAATGATCATTGTTTTAAAATGACCATTTTATTTCATTTTAAAAATTAAAGTGAACCTTTTAAAATATAAAAGCACCAAAAAGATCAAAACCTAAACTATAAAAGAGTAAAAGTATATTTTAGCTTTAAAAAATGGTTTGTATTTTAGTTTCTTTGGATTGATCCATAAGATTGTTTTTCAGGTAACCCTTATCAACAATATAACCTTTATTTTTCTTAAATTGCAACAAAAAAAAATCCTTTAAAATTAACATTGTTAAATCTCTCTGTTATATATATTGCTAACAATATATTTTTATGTGATAATCTTTAATTTTCCCCCTTTAATTTCTCTAATTTTTTTTTTACTTTCTTTTAAAAAATATACAGCATTTGCCTCCAATTTTCCAGACTCTAAAATTAAACCTTTTTTTAGCTGCACATCGTGTATCTGTAATGTCACACTCGCAGACACTTTAATTAGTGCATCAAGACAAATAGCATAATCATACTTCACGTGCGCCACGATTGGTAAGTCAACTAGTTAGTATACTATTGTTGTTTCTTATGGCTGATTCGTTCCAATCTAATTAATATATTAATGCTCCCTTTTTGGACCATCTAGAATGTACGGCAGCCAGACATCTTAGCTAATGTTGTCTTTCAAAAACAAAATTGGGGCTTAGCAATTATCGCTGACATCAGCCCTAATGACACCTATTGCATGTAGCTATAGGTTAAAATGTGAAGTTTATTTACTCATTACAACATACCAATTTATCTAATTAATTGTCAAACGATCGCTTTATGTTAATCATCAGTATAGAAATGGTGGGAAAAAAATAAAAATTACCAACCAATTTACAATATATATATATATATATATATATATATATATATTAAAGCTCTTATTTTAAGCTAAAGGAATGTTGAGTCACATATAACCTTAACATATTATGTGTCAAATCCCATGCTAATTCACAATTGTGTGAGATCATGTAGGATTAGAAGATTCTCAATCCTATATGTATGCAATGTCTTGGGTGTTACGAATCTATATATAATTACATAGAGTGATATTAGGTCATCTCAGTAACTTTATGATCCTTCCTGGAGTCAAAAGTAACAATAACAATAATTATCTTAATTGTTGATACGAAAGTTGTTAAACTCTTAAGTTAATTAATAAAATCTTGAGCTTATAATTCTTGATAGAAAAATTGAGTTAATTTATTATTTTGGATAAACTCACATAAATTCTTGAGTCAAGAAGCCATGAGTTTAAATCAAATGTTTGTCCTCTATTGACTCCAAAATGTTTTTTTTAGTAGCTTGACCCTGGCAGTGTTATTAATTATTTTACTATGGGTCAAATGATTTGAAGAAAAATCAACTTCTTTTCTAAATGTTCAGTTTTGGGAACCTAATTACCATTTTTTTTTCTATTTATAAAACTCAGATTTTTAAACTTATTTGTTCTAAGACTTGATTCATATAGTATATCTCATGCATTAATTATTTTTAGACTAAAAATATTTTTAGTTAAATAAGAGAGATTATATTAACATGTATTTAGAAAAGAGATAAACATTAATGACAATGATATTTTAAAAATATATATAATTTTTTTAAAAATTTATTATTATCAACTACATTAATTACTTTTTATTAGTTTTAAAAAATTAGATAATTATGTCTTATAATTAAATAATAACAGGAAGTCTTTTTATGAACTTATATTTATGTTGAATTATTATTGTATTAAAATCATATAATGTTATGCATATCTGTCATTAATAGGACAAGGCTCTTGCTTGTTCCCCTTGGATCTATCTCACCCTGCATATAAGAAGCACTAGAGTCGGTCCAGCAGTGAAAAGTTGATATAAATGCATAAAAACTTAGGTTTGGTTTTTATTGGTTTCAGTGTATATAAAAAAATAGTCGTGCATACATATGTGATACACGTGTCGAATAATGTAGATTAATAATTTTTATCAAGTAACTTCCCAATCATCCCATGTATAGCAGAATGAAAAATATTTACAGAGAGGAGAAAAAAATGAAACTTAAGTTAAAGAAAAATGAAAGAAAAGAATTGTAATTTATGTCTCGATTGAAGAGGCAAGTGCTTAGTTTACAATCCAACCACTAATTTTCATTTTATTTTTTATATTCTAATTGAATTTAATTACAATGCCTATCCTGACATACAGCTAGCTATAACGTTCATAATGATGGAGTTTGGCATAGACAACAATTAAGTGGTTATTTTTCAGCAAATGCCAATGTTTTAAATCATTCAACGTGAAACTGGGAGTACAGGATATGTAGGGCAATCATCGAATAGTTAAAGTAGCTTTTCTATGGGAATCAACAGTGCACTATTTGGAAACGTACGTCTTTGAATGTTGAAAGGTTCGTGTAATTGATGGAAATTTTATACACATGCAGAGAAAATGGCATAATTAGTCTCCATCTTGTCGAATCCCACAACTCATACAATCACCTTTTCATTTTCTTTTCACACGAACTCCTAGGTGATAAATATATTATCAGTAATGAGTCAATAATGAGTATAACAATAGTCTCTAACAACACTCTTTTTGAACGCTTCCTTTACTACGGGTTGATATTTATTAAAATTATATTTAATTTAACTTCTAATTTGAGAAAGAAAAAAAACTCATTAAGTGAGAAGTAACACCCCGCCAAAAATTTTATTTCTTAATAAATTCTAATCAATAGAAAATATAAGGTATTACATCTCCTTTTAATAAATATTGCGTCTCGTAAGGAATTACACTCTTGTTTTTGCTTTAAAAAAAACTCCACATTGTTTTTGTATATTGGTAATAAACTTTTTCGTAATGTTATTTTTTAAAATCTATTATATTAAATTATTATAGCATGCCATAGATCGATTGGTAGTAAAAGACCTGTATGCACACTCCTACTTGCTAACTTTTACGAGTAAATATTTTTATTCGACTTAAATTTATAAAATAGACAATTTCCTTTATTAATATAGATTTGCGCTAAATACACGTGGAATTGCCATCTTCAACAATGTTTTTTTTTTTTTTACTGAATCTTCAACAATGTAATATGCTTGATGCTAATTGAATTTCAAGGGACAACTTTTCTTCAAATTTCATGTTTCAAATAATTCCATAGGGGACTACTGAGTATTGATTGATCGCATATCATTCAACTAAAATGTTTACCAGATATTTTTCTGGGCTCGATAATGCAACTGCATTATTTGTGTCTGCGGAATATTGTTATTTTGACTAATAGATATGTCTTTGAAAAAAGCAGACCGATCGACAGAATAAAGAACAAAATTCAAGCATCATTTCGAGGACGTGTAAACAATTCTCAAATAATAATTTAAGGATAAAATTAAGAGTTTAATGTTTATACTCTCACACAGTGTAAAACAGTCTTAATTAATCATCTAATTACAAATTATCATAATTACTTTAAGATAATTATTTTAAAATTTAACAATAAACTTATCATTTATTATGAATTATGATTAGATAATTATGTAAAAAATTTTGCATAATCAGTGTATACATATTTTTTCCTAAAATTAATATCAATATATATTTAATGTTCATTTTGAATTTTTTTAAAAAATATATTTATGCCTAGACCTATATATTAATGAATCAAAATGATATAAAAAAGCAATTGGGACGACAACCTAGATATTATTTTGTTTATGAAAGTAAATTTTCTCTTTTTTATATTTTTATTTTCACTTCAACCAAATAAAATAATTGATTGTTATCCTTAAACTCTGCATGCTTTACTGAATAAAAAAAAATCTGCATGCTTTAGAGAGAAAAACTGAAGTAATTAAACCTTTAGGGCATGCATAACAGCTGTATTAAGAGATTATTTTAATTATAATTAAGGTTAAATGAATTTATAATCCCTATAATTTTCCTAAATGTGTAATTAAGTCTTTGAAGATTTATTTTTTTAAAACAAATCCTTATAATTTTAAATTTTATAATTAAATATTAAAAAGAATAAAAGTTAATCCCGTTAATTTTTTGTTAACTATCATTTTTCATCTGTTGTCTAGACAACTTAATAATAAAATATTTATGTTATCTCACGGTTGTTGTCATAAATTATTTAATTATGAAACATATTTAAATAAAGTAAAAAATTGATTTTTTTTTATCAAGGTTTACCAACAAACTTATTAAAATAAATTAATATATTTATAAGAATCATAGTTTTTTTCATGGGTACTCATAAATCATAGGTAATCTTAATCCACTAAAGTAAAGACAAATCTCATTTATAATGTGTAATTATAGCTGATCTAAAAATGTTTTGCACACGATAATTAAATATGAAATGAATAGTAAATTATTTTAACTCAAAGAAGTTTTATATAATTTCCTTAAAAACTTATCCCTTATACGTAAAAAGTGATGATATGATATTGAAGCTTTGCTACATATAAAACCGATTTGACTGTTGAAATTCTTTTTGTTCATAATGGAGCTGGACCAGTTTTAAGTGCTCCCAATATGTGAAATTAATAGGTACATGTACTATGTTAAACAAAATTAATTAAAAAATTAGTTAAAAACAAAAGGTTAGTCAAAAATTAAAAAATCATCTGATAACGACTTCAATTAAAAAATTAATTTATTAAACTCATGAAATTTTTTATTTATAGATAAATTATTTTCACTATATTTATATTTTCAATTATTATATTTTTTATATTATATATTCTACTAATAATTTTTTTAATATCTTAAAATATCTTTCATAAAATTTAAAATAAAATAAAAAAGTAGCCATTGTAATTTTATGTTAATTAACATAATAGTTAACATAAAACATATAATATAAAATTATTCACAAAATAGTAGAAAATTAAAGTCAAATAAAGCTAAAATTTATTATTTTCAATTTCGTAAAGTATAATATTAAAATAATAAATTAAATATTATAAAAAATACAATGGTTAAAATAAATAGTATGATTTCAGTAGGAAAAAAATAATTTATTATGAAAATGTGTAGTAAAAAAGAGTGAGAAAAAATTGATATTTTATTTAAAAAGGGTGATAAAGAAATTTAATAAATATTTTAAAGATAAAAATATATAAAAATTTAGAAATTAAAATTTAGCGTTTTAAATTCATGCAGTAAAATGTTAGACAACTGTTTATTAATTGGCAGTTAATTATTAGCTTATATTGTAGCTGATTAGTTGTTAGATTTGCCATCGCATTTCTATTGTATTCAACGCTGTATAGAATATGAATCATGAATGTATACAATTGTGTAGACTGATTAGACACCCAACTCCTACAATTTCCATAAATTCAAAGGTAAAAATTCAGAAGTAGAATATGGAATAATTTATGTAGCTTATGAAATACATGTATAGCGAAGATGATAAGTAACATTCAGCTGAATAAAAAAATTGCATAAAAAAACAGGATGATATTTTTTTATGCTTGATAAAAATAGGATGACATAGTTGAGTTTAACACTATTTATTGTACGTATATTCTTTATTTCACGTCGATATGTTGTTTTTTTATTTTGATAGACATGTATATACATCAGTAAAAAGTTACACGATACCGTTCTGAAATAATGCACTTGCATATTTTGGCAAGAAAAGCTAGCGTAACTATTACTAGTTGACTGGATGCCATTAATCTGTAGTCCAGTATTGAATTATTGAAACATGAAAAATTAACAGAACAAGCTATCTTTTCATCTATAGAGTGCTCCATTAATCAGGAGTATAAAATTGTAGCCACATATTATTGACTGATGCGGCGAGTTTCGATCTTATCCGTATATATGATGTGTCTCCACAAGCCAACTTTAATTGCATTAAACATTAATAGATTACCTGAAGAAAGAAATTAATTTTTAGGTGATTTTTTTAAAGGAAAACATAATTCTTCTCTCTTTATTATTATTATTATTATTATTATTTAATTTGCATATCACTTCATCCATGATAATGGTCTTTACGTTTAGGATCGATTATTCAAACTCTAATTTTTTGTCCTTTCTCTTTTCTACTTTGCTCAAAGAAAATAATTCTTACACACTGATTAGATTATGTACACATGCGCGCCACGTTTCCATATGCACACATGCATAAATTATATATGATTAATTAATGACTAGCGCCACGTTTCCATACACACACATGCACTAGGCGTCATTCGGGCTTTCGTAAGCAAAAATTGTCATAAACCCTATTGTGTGTTTTTCTTATAAAAATAATTAATCATCGTACACCTCAACATTAATAGACACAAGATAATGGGATAAGATATGAATATAAAGATAAAAAGAAAATAGATGAAAATAAAATGGGAGAGAAAGTAAATACTGTATATGATAATATATAACTTCTTTTTTCAAGATAAGAATGGCGAGGTAAGATTCATTTTTTGTTGGTTTACATTAGTAGCACATTCTGGCTAGAGGGACATTGTGGTCGCCAACGTCTGAATCAAGTGGACTGGAAAAGCATGGAACACGTTTTCAAGTGGTGGTAATTAAGAATCTGATTAGGAAACCAAAGTTAATGTTGTGCTAATAACTATTTCATGCACTATGAAACACCATGTTAATTATAGCACCACTATAAATTAGTTGTAGTTGCCACTTCCTTTGCTGCAAACTAAACCAATTTGCTTTGTCTATGTAACAAACACTTCAACAAAGCTACTCTAAATCCAATTTACAAGATGAATTCCTTTAGCCAAAACCACTATTTAATTTTGTTCCTTGTTCTCTCTGTGTGGACATCCCACGTAATGTCTCGCAGGTTGTCTGAGGCCTGCACATCAGAGAGACATGAGAAGTGGATGGCACAGTATGGTAGGGTTTACAAGGATGCTGCTGAGAAGGAGAAACGTTTCCAAGTATTCAAAAACAATGTGCACTTCATTGAGTCTTTCAATGCTGCTGGGGACAAACCTTTCAACCTTAGCATTAACCAATTTGCGGACCTTAATGATGAAGAATTTAAGGCTTTACTAATTAATGTTCAGAAAAAGGCAAGTTGGGTGGAGACATCAACACAAACATCGTTTAGGTATGAGAGTGTAACTAAGATTCCTGCTACCATTGACTGGAGGAAAAGAGGTGCTGTCACTCCAATCAAGGACCAAGGCAGATGCGGTATTCCTCTTCTCATTTTATTTATCACTTATGGAATATTTTTGTTTCAAAATATTTGTCACTTTAGAATATGAAAAAAAATATTTTTTTTCTTCTGATACTTTTAGACTTAAATTTTTTTTTATTCTGATATATGACCAATTCTTGTATGGTTTTCAATAAACTTTTTAAACTTTTTTTTCCTACTAAAATTTAATTAGATAACACTTTGGGAAGTAATTTGGGTAGCTCTTGAGGGATTATAAACAAAACAAAACTTTATCAGAGATTAAGGACATAAAACAAAATTGTTGGAACCAAAATTGATCATTTAGAAATACAAAATATATTTAAGTCATGCTTTTCAGAAATAAATTCACTAGTATGTTCTGTAAAAAAACATTCACTAGTATGTGTATAATGTAATTAATTATTTAGTTAGATAAGGTTATATTATCACAAAACTTAATATAATTATTTATTTTCTCAAGATGTGTGCATTACTTTAAATAACAAATAAAATGAGAGGGAAATGGAGGGTAAACCAAATATCTCATATTATGACAATAACATTGTGATTCTTCTTTCCATGCTCAAACACTTTAATAATATTCCATTGTTTCATTAGAATCTAACTATGCTAAAATATCAACTCTCTTTTTTGTTTGTGAAAACAGGTAGTTGTTGGGCATTTTCAGCCGTGGCTGCGACCGAGGGTATCCACCAAATTACAACGGGTAAGTTGGTGCCTCTCTCTGAGCAAGAACTGGTTGATTGTGTTAAAGGTGAGAGCGAAGGATGCATTGGTGGTTATGTGGATGATGCCTTTGAATTTATTGCCAAGAAAGGAGGAATAGCAAGTGAAACACACTACCCCTACAAAGGAGTTAACAAGACTTGTAAGGTTAAGAAGGAAACTCATGGTGTAGCTGAGATTAAAGGGTATGAGAAAGTTCCTTCCAATAATGAAAAGGCACTTCTAAAAGCTGTGGCAAATCAACCAGTGTCAGTTTACATCGATGCTGGAACACATGCTTTCAAATATTACTCAAGTGGGATTTTTAATGTAAGAAATTGTGGAACTGATCCAAATCATGCTGTTGCGGTAGTTGGTTATGGAAAAGCTCTTGATGGTTCTAAGTATTGGCTTGTAAAGAATTCATGGGGCACCGAATGGGGTGAGAGAGGGTATATAAGGATCAAGCGAGATATACGTGCCAAGGAAGGTTTATGTGGAATTGCTAAGTATCCCTATTATCCAACTGCTTGAGTACTGCTATCAATCAGTATATAATACGATTCTTCTGTTTGATCTTAATTAAGATGCATGTGTAAACGTTTAATTTCTACTAAATATATAATAATGAAAAAAAGTTATTATTTTACCTAGCTCATAATATTCTGTTTTCTTTTATTGTTGTTTATTAGTATATTTATAAATGTTATTGTTTTACAAAGTGAATATTTTCCTTTAAAAAACATTTTAGGTTTAAATCTTGTATATGAAAAAAAAAAATTATCGCTAACTAGTCTCTACCATATTTATTAATGTAGACATTCTAAAAAATGTTGAAGGACATAGGTCGTAGTAATACTTATGCTAGAGGACGGGGACATAAAGAAAACATGGTATGCTTTCCATTTTTAAAATGCACTAATACATCAAAAAGTTGGAAGGGATACAGAGTTTAACGTCTAATGCATGGACTCCGCAAATTTGTGGTCTTTATTGACATGGAATTTAATATTATGATTTTTTATGTAATATTAATTTTTTATGGAGATGATTTTGTTGAGGATGGATATGTAAGATAATTATATATGAACAGTAATATTTTTTTTTCTTTCTAATACTTAATACAACTAATGCAAGATTCGAATTTGATACTAGTCGTTATATTTAAACAATTAATCTTTGTATCTTGAACAAATAATCTATATATAATACTAAATAATGTAAATGTGAAATCGTTCCATTTTAACTTACAGAACCAGTCATAATTGGTAATTTTTATTTTTTTTAAAAGGTAAAAGAGTAGTTAGAAAATCAACACTCTCCAACAAAAATATCTCTCAACATTTCCACAACGTTACAAAACTTCATTTTCTTCTTCACTTTGTATCATGATTCCTCTTCAAGACTTGACCATCCAAATAACAAATATTATTGATAACTGTTAAATATGAGCTATTTTTTATAGTAAAAATATATTGAAAATATCTTTAAAAATATTTATTTAATAGTTATTTTTGGTTTAAATGTTAGAAATTAATATTTTCATTATTTATAGCTTACATATATGAAAATGAGGGATTAAAAGAGAAAATGATCCAGAAAATATCAAAAATATGAATAAGGATGATTTTTAGCATCAAGCTCAAATCCACTCTAATAACTATAAAAAAGAAATCAAGTCAAGGAGAAAAGACATCACCCCAGAGAGAAGTAAGGTTTTTGCATGCATCGGTTTTAGGGATTAGTCGTTCGACAGAGGGTAATCTCTGATAGAACTAAAAGGAAGGGATATTTAATACAATCATTACTTGACATAGAGTGAATGCATTATGCTCATGCATCAAAGCAAACATCTAAAATTAAAACTTCATGTATTTTATCTATTGAGTCTTTGCGAAGACATTTGGAAGATAAATAGGTAAGATATGGTTGTCATCGTGAGATATTGGGGGCAAGTATTTTAATAGATATGGGTAGGAAAAATTTCACCAAATTGATAGAGAAAAATCTAAAATAATACATCTTAGGCAAATAAGGCAGGCTAGGTCTTAACATGATCACATTCTGAATTTATCTATCTTTATCTTCATCTTAATCTTTTAATTTTCTTATCTTATCTTTCTTTATCTTCTATTTTTTTATCTTTGTCATCTTTTAATTTAAATATTTTATCTTTTATATCTTCGATTTTTATCTTTAAATCTTTTATCCTTTCTTTTATATATTTACCTTATATTCTATCTTTCTTTATCTGTTATTTTAAATTCTTTATCTCTTGTTTGTAAATTAGGTTTGCATCAATCTAAGTACAAACAAAATCCCTGTGGATTCGACACTCAGACTTTCAAGTACTTTATTACTTATGACAAATTTGGTGCACGTGCCAACGAGTTAACAATTATCTTTATTTTTTTGTCCTTACAACACCAACTGTCTCCCCTTGTACACTTTGCATTCCCACTTTGAACCAACATATTGGTACCCTTGTGATGCCATCTCCCCCATAGAAATCATATTGACAACAACAGAAGGTACAAACCTCACATTTAAGAAAGTTCAAATAGCATCATCATGGAGTTCATCCTCACACTCTCTATACCTTCAACCTTCATTTTTCCACCATTCCCTAACTTGAAATGGCTGAATTCTCCATCGATTTTTAAAGTATCAAACATCTCTCGATCTCTGCAAATGTGCTTTGAGGCAGCAGAGTCCATCACCCATTTTATTTTAGCAACCTCATCGTTTGTTGCCAAAAACACATCATCTTCAACACTTTTTACTACATTAGCTTGGGAGTTAGCGCCATCTTTGTTCATATCTCTTAATTTCTTCAAGTCCTCCTTCATTTGTTTGCACTTCACTTACACATGACCATTCTCACCATAATAGTAACATTGTATGTTACTCATATCTCATTGCGGACACGATTGCGATTTTGATCTTCCTCTTGGCCCATCATGTCTCCTTGAATGATTTCTTCCCTACTCTGACTCCACCACAACTATTGCATTGTGTTCATTATCAACATTTTCAGTTCTTATCATTATCTCATTTTCTCTAAGAGCGACAGTCACCTCATCCAAATTCAAAGTTGATCTTCCCACAAGCAACGTTTGAACCAAAGCTTTGAAGAACCTTGGTAGTGAGGCCAACAACAACAAGGAGTGCTTCTCATCAGAGAGTTTATCATCTGTATTCAACAATTGACTTACTAGCCGATTGAACTTGTTGATGTGGTCATGGAGGTCTCCTCTCATCTCCATTTTGAGTTTATACAACTCCATCTGCAAACAAAGGTGATTGGTTAGGGACTTTGACGCATAGATATTCTCAAGCTTCTCTCACAAGGCCTTTGATGTTGTCTCCTTCAACACGTTGTGTTTTATCTCAAGAGCAATGGCTAACCGAATCGTGCTCACAACCCTCCTTTGGATCTTAGTCCACTCGGTTTCATAGTGTGTCACTCTACAAACTCAAGTATCCCACTCAATGGTTACAAAAATGATAATACTCGCACACAAAGACACTTTTCTCTCAACAAAGTGACTTTGTTTCACAATCTCTCTTCTCACACACTCTCTCTTCATGTGTTGTCTTTCTCCACTAATTCTCTTCTCTATTTGTAGTGAAGATTGTCACCAACTATGATAAATAAACTCTCTTGAAAGTTCAAACAAAAAAAACTTTCAATGCATCCATTCAACTAAGGTTCATCTAGTAAAATGCAATCTTCCACTTTGCATTTAAGCCACCTAAAATTTAGTGATAAAGATTCAATTTCCAATGTGCATGCACCTTATCTTTTAACTTGAAACTCTGCAGTTGTATATATTGATAAGGAACCTTGACACGACCTAGCACATATCGGTCTTCTAAGGTGTTTAGAAGGAATCTCCTCCTCCATTTCGACAAAAAGCTAATATTTAAGAGATGCAGATTTTTAGAAAGATGAGTCCATATTTACGTCATACACCTTACTTTTAGCATAGGGTTGGACACTTTGTATGTTTGAGATCTAGAGAAAAAGGAGTCAAGGTGTGTGTAATGGCTTTGGATGCTTTGAGACTAATCTTTCATTGTTTCACCATCAAGAGCTTCTCTCCCATGGTAGCAACTAATTTCTCTTTTGTTGAGGTTTAATGTAATTTCTACCTTAGTTTTATTCAATAAAGCATTGTTATTTATCTTCTTCTATCCCTAATGCTTTCTTTTGGTTTGATCACCATTTTACATGATTCTATTCATTTAATTATAATTGAGAAATTCTTTTGAATGGTAAAATGAAGGAAACACCCAATAATTTTGATGCCTAGGGATAGGATAAAAAGTATTGGACATCAATAAATTATTTTTCTTAATGCAAATTGTTTGGTTGTGCTTACTCAAGGGACTTATGTTCTTTCACTTATAAAATTAAGGTGGGATAAAATACCGTTTTAATGATAATACAAGCTTAATAAAATAGGAATATATAATCATTGCATGTTAGGAGGACCAATAAAGTTAAGCCCCTGTGATTTCTCTAACTGAAATTACTTTAATTTTCCAAGTATATCAAGTGTTTGATAGAATTCCTCACCTAATTTCTCTTACTCTTCTCATTAAATACTTAGCATTCTGTGAGTTTAGTATCTTTTTTTTTCCTATGTACACGCAATTTTGACGTCGCAAGGCACGGTTAAATTTTTTTTAATGGAAATAAACAATGAAAATAAAACACCAATATGAGTAAGCTTGTCTTTTTAGGGAAACCCATGTGCGTAAGCTAATCACCATATTAATGAAGTTGCAAAATGCCAAAAATACAATACAAGTGCGCGTAAATTTTAGAAAGACGGTTGCATCTCACTAGTCATTATTAAGTCTATTAAAAAAAGTCTATGAGTCTTTAGATGTTATTCGTCTCCTAGAATGAATTAAATATAAGTACTCTACAAAATTAGAAATTTTCCTTTTATAATGATGACACTGAACATCAAACCTAAGATTTCATGCACGCATATTATTCAAACTGTTCAGCACTAGGTTGGCTCTAATGAATTCACAAGACTAGAGACTTTTAATTAGTCTTAATATGGGAATCAATGGGACATTATCTCTTGTAATTGTCTTCAAATATAATTCTTAATGGTTTAAGAGCGATATTAGGTGATTTAGGTTCTCACTTGAGAAATCATGATTAGAATATGTTCAAAAGTACAGGTAATAATCATATTCATGTTAAAAAGAGAAAAATCTATTATGATTACATCAAGAGTGGTTCTGGTGTAGAGAACCCCCAACACATTCCTAAACTCATCACAACACTATCTCACAACTTTGAGCATTTTTTTTCTTAACCTTTTAGGTTCCCTGCTTTGTAGTTAATTTATTTTAGTCATATTTGTAGTTAATCAATGAACAAAATTCAATTTGAGTCACAAATTACTTAAAATATATATATATATATATATATATATATATATATATATATATATATATATATATAAAAGTAGAATCGAAGTCCCTATGAAATCAATACTCGGTCTTACCATTTTAATACTACTTGTACGACTTGATACGCTTGTCAAAGAGTCAACAATAACAAAACAATGGAGTGAATAAGCAATTTAGTCCCTGACATTGTACCTATTTTGCATATTAGTCCATAACTTAATGTTAAATTCAAAATAGTCTCTATCTTTGCATAAGTGTTGCAAAATAGTCATTCCGTTAAATTATAAAGAAACGCTGTTAGTGAGGTCAATTTTAGTGTCACGTGGACCATCTAACGTGACACTAAAGGATGACGGGGCATGACACGTGGACGTGCCTCTTAAAAGATGTCACGTCATTCGATGATAACAAAATGAGTAAACAGACAATTTAGTCTCTGACTTTGTATCCCTGTTGCATATTAGTCCATAACTTAATGAAAAATTCAAAATAGTCCTATCTTTGCTAAATGCTATATGTATTAAAAGAATTCTCTCTCTCTCTCTCTCTCTCTCTCTCTTGTAAGGATAGAAAAAAACAGACTAGCATACATTAATTAGAAAAAAAAAATAATTAATTAGAAAGAGAAAGATGACTAGTCCCAATCATTTTAAGGGTAATTTTGGAAAAATATTATAAATCTATAAAGAATTTAATGTTACTAACTAAATTGACTAACTTTCTTGAAGGATGTGAATTAGGTAAAAAAAGTCTTATCATTTTAGGGAGGGAGATATATATGGTCAGAAATTAAACCCTTAACAATATTCTTAAGAACTCAACTATATATCAATTATGTTAAATCTTGTCGATTTTAACTTAATGTCTTTCATTATCAATTAATATTGTTGAAGGCTATGTATCATGTGTTGTTCAACTAAGCAGTACGGATCAATTCAGAGTCAGTATCTATGGAACCAAATCAAACCACAATTCCTTAAAGATATGTAAATCCCACCAGCATAAAACATGAAATGTCCATTATTTGCATCAATGGAAACTGACACAGGTTGGTTAGCCACAACTTTCTGGAGTGCCTCTTCACTATAGGAAGGAACTTTCTCATACCCCTTAATTTGAGCCACTGAGGAAGCTGCTATGGTTGTGTTACAAGTCCCATCAACTCACTTGTAGTGAATCTTATATGTATAACTAAGATATGCTTATTCCATAAATTATGCATGTGTCCCAAGGAAAGATTGAACATATTCTCTCTATTGACACATGTGACTATCAATTTGTGTTCTGTAAAAGGGTAACCAAGTGATTTCCTTGAAATACACTATGAAATTGTGTTTCTGTTGTATAATAAGGAATGCGAAAATTATGCACAACGGAAAACTATAATTCTGTTGTGTGTTTTTTTTTATATAAAAAAAGGTTATAAAATGAAATCATGTGTTCCATTGAGTATTTATGTTTTGTTTCCAAAATACAAAACGTAAATGTGATTCAGTTGTGTATCTTAACAAAGATCATAATAGTATCGTGTTTTCATTGCGTATTTAACAAAAGGTGAGGAGAAGGACTCAGGTAAGAGGAAGGGAGGAAGGAGGAAGGGTGGAGTGTTTGAACAAATTGGTAAAATGGTTTTTTCAAGAATTTTTAAGTTTTTGTAGGAACTCCGAACAATTATGATAAGGACCAATAGTAACACGGTTGGATAATGATATAGTCTAGACTACTTGTGTCACACCTGAGCCCACTGCCAGATGCACCTTATCTAGTGTGGGACTAACTGCATCTACCAGATTTTTTTTTATTTCTTAGTGTATATAAAAACAAATTGCCCCTATAAAAAATATAATTTTAACCCATAACTCAAACAAATATAAGGTATTCAATGAAAAAATTACATATCAAGTTCAAACCATTTAGTCTAGCTCTCATTATTGTTATAATAACACACAAAAAAATATATCACATACTATATAGAACACACTATTTCATGTAACATCCCAACAATAATTCAATAATTGATTAGATAAAAATTGTTTAAATATATCTTTTAATAAATGAAAGATACATTATTTTTTTATCATATTAAATTGTTATATTCTTTTTAAAAAAATATTATTATAATAATATATTAGATTAAGTAAAGATAATAAAAATAAAAAATAAAGAAAAATTACTTAAACAAATCACAAATGATACAATTTGTTGCCTCTACCTTGATGCCTCATGCTGTATTCTAATACTATTACTAATGTGTTCCAATATTTGAGCAATCAAACAAATATTTTAACTTGTTAATTCAATTAGATGTCACGTATTGTCTCATTAGACTATTAGTAATGTGCTGAATTTTGAGTCTACTTTTTTCCTTCATTAAAGAGTCTCACATTTCGATTACAAGTACGGGGGAAATGATAAAGAAATATTTTATTATTATCCTATAAGTACATTAGGAATGTCATCCTATAAGGACCACAAGGGTATTTAATTAAAACTGATAAAAAAAGATAAAGAGAGCAAAGAGTGTTAAGTAGGTGTTAATTATTGTGTGAGTAGTAGTAGCAACACATGTACTCTAACTCACTTTTTTACACGTTTACAAACTACAAAGAAAACATGAAACACGATTTGCATAATTGAAGTCTTTAAGCTGTTGGATAAGATGAATCCAATGCAATTCCACATATACCGTGCTTAGCAGCTATACCTCGATGCATCCTTATGTATCCTTTCTCACCCCATTGTGTGCCCCATGAATTCTTCACTATCCAATAGTCAGTTCCATTTTCTGTGCCATAACCAACTGCAGTAACACCATGGTCTAGATCAGTTCCACATTCTCCATTGTAAATTCCACTGGAGTAAAACATGAATGTCGCATTAGTTGCATGGATGGAAACTGACACAGGTTGGTTGGCCACAGCTTTCTGGAGTGCTTCCTCACTATAGGAAGGAACTATCTCATACCCCTTAATCTGAGCCACTGGGGAGGCTGCTATGGTTGTGTTACAAGTTCCATCAACTCCCTTGTAGGGGTAGTTAGTCTCACTAGTGATTCCACCATTTTTAACAATGAATTCAAACCCATGTTCCATGAAACCTCCTTTACATCCATGATCCACACTATCACAATCCACTAACTCTTGCTCTGAAAGGGACACTAGGTTTCCTGTTCTTATTTGGTGGATACCCTCAGTTGCAGCTATAGTTGAAAATGCCCAGCAACTCCCTATAATTTTTCAAACAAAACTAACTGATTAACCCATATATCTTTTCAAATTGAGGCACATGCAAAATAATAACAGTAAAGCTTAAATGTGGTTTTATTCATTGAAAATTTGGATTTTTTTTTTTTAAATATATAACTATATGATCCTAGTAATAATTTCATATATTTGAAAAGTGAGAATTAATAGTGTGCTTAAATTTGATACATAGTGAGAAATAATTAATTATGCTTTCTTGGTAAATCTAGTAAATAATGATTTCTATTTTTTCATGACCATGGTTTTTTAGGGTATAATTGATTTTTTTTGTGTATCCAAACAAAATGTAAAACGAGATGAAGGAAATAATGAAGAAGATGGAGCATAATGAAGTACTTATATGGTGTTATTTGTCTTACCACATTGACCTTGGTATTTGATTGGAGTAACAGCTCCTTTTGCCCTCCAGTCTATAGCTTCAGGAATATCGGTCACGTTTTCATACTTAAATCCATTTAACTTAAATGTTGTTGTTCTAAACTCGTAGGTCCTCTTCAATCCATTACGTGAATCCTTGAATTCCTCAAGTGTGAGATCAGCAAGGTGATTAACGCCAAGCTTGTAAGGTTTGTTGCCAGCAGCATTGAATGATTCAATGAACTCCACATTGTCCTTGAATATCTGGAAACGTTTTTCCTTCTCTGCAGCATCCTTATACATTTTTCCATATTCTGCCATCCAATTTTCATGTCTTTCTCGTAAGGATGTTTGATGCAGCTTGCGGGGCATCACTTGGGAAATCCCAACTGCAAGGAAAAGGAATAGGGCTAACATGTGTTGCTTTTGGCCAGTGAAAGCCATTTCTTAATTATCAGCAATGATCAGTTTTGTAAGAAAAGGCTTAGTTGGTATATTGTGTTAAAGAGAGAAATGTGAATTGGTATGCATTGAAATGAATGAATCTGGAGGTTTATATAGAGATCATAGACCTTATGTTATGGAATCATTAACGTGAATAATTATGCTTGGTTGCTTAATTTCTGATTAATTCCTTGCCTTGTAAAATTTGCATTTGATTTAGACATTTGTTAATTTGCTGTTGTTTTAGAAGCCAGATATTGGTTTGTTCATTGTTATTGTAGCATTATTGCATATCAGGTTGGATACAAGGCAGTTCTTGAAATCATCCAAGCCAACTGGCAACTACAACAAAACAAAAAAAGACTAATAGTAATGTTTTGCATTAATGCATTTTGACTTTTGAGATTACTTTTTGTCCTTTCATTGCCGTAATTTCACACCTTCCCCTGGGTCAAACCGTCTTACTTTTCGATGTTAAATGCACAAGAAAAATTTATTTTAGTGGTAAGAATGCAATGTATGATTATAATAAGCATACGACATTACCACCTCTATATGTCATATATATAATGTCTTTGTATATTGATGTCAACAACAATATTTGTACTATTAGACAACTAGTAATGCCTGTATATATGTTCATTGAAATACCATTATTCCAACTCAGGTTGGAGACAAGCCAGTCCTTGAAATCATCCAAACCTACAACAAACAAAAAAGACTAATAAAAGTGTGTTGCATTTTGACTTTTGATCGGTCAATTTTTATCCTTTCATTGCCGTTCCCACCTTCACCTTGGTCAAAGCGTCTGACTTTTCGATGTTAAATATGCACAAGAAAAAGTTGTGTGAAGAATGAAATATATGGTTATAATTAGCATGCATGCTCCTTTGTCTTTGTATTTTGATGTTAACAACAATATTTGTATGTTCATATGTCAGATTATGTTATTAGGATCTTATCTTTTAAGTATATGTTTTTTTATCAAGAAAAATTGAATTCATTAACTTACTCAAAAGATCCCAGGTCAGATTTAGTTAGATCAACAAGAAGTTGTTTCATTTTAGAAATAACAATTTATAAGGATAATTTTAAAACTTTAAAAAAAAAAAACTAAGCAACACTATTTTTTAAAACACGTTTTTCAACTTTTTATTAAATACTAAAACTTATAAACATCTCATTCTCTATTTAATAGAGTTTATATGATATTAATCCTAATAACTAAAAATACATTAAAAATTATATATTTGTTTTTATTTATTGTTAGGTTGAATTTTGTCATTTTTTATCTCTTTATTGTAATTATAAAATGTTAGTTTACAACTAAGGTGTTCAATTCAAGAGTCTTCTTAGTGTAAGAAAATATATGGGATGTATTTTGAGGACAAGTTCTAGGTTGTTCTTTAGGTTGCCCCAACCTGATCCAATATCATTATATTTCTAATCAATTATAAACTTTTTCATAAATAAATCTTTTAATTAATTCTTTTTTTATTTTATATTCCTTTTATATTAAATCATACATGATATTTAAGACTTAAATATTTATTTTTGTCTATAAATATGTCACTTTTTTTTTTTTTTTTTCTTTTAGTCCATTTTTTTCATTTTTTGTTTGTGTGAGTTCCTTTTTTTTTAATTTTGGTCTCTATAAATTTTTTTTTCACTTTTAGTTTCTGTAAGTTTCTTTTTTTAATTCTTGTAAGCTTTTTATTTTTATTTTTAGTCCATATAATGTCACTATAAACATGACACTACTACTGTTTACTATGCATCGATGGAATGGTTTTTTTTTTACAATGATAGGGCATTGATGATGGCATTTTTTGCTCACATGGTGCACAATGATGTCATTGCTAACAAGTTTTGTAACTATGAGCGATGATAGAGACTACAAATAAAAAAACATAAGTTTAAAGGAAATAAGACTTAAAAAATAAAAATAAAAATAAAAATAAAAAGATTAACTTATAATGACAAATTTCATATTTAAGCCTTCCAAATTTGACATGATATTCTAACTTAATTTTTTTTTGGTGTGCACTAATTAGGTAAAAGAATCTTATAATTTTAAAAACAGTATATGGTTAGAAATTAAACCCATGACTATATTCTTAAAAACTCAATTATCTATCAATTATCTTAGATTTTGTCAATTCTAACTTAATTTCTTCCATTATCAATCCTTGAAGGCTATGTATCAAGTGTTGTTAAACTCAGCACTCGGTTTAATTCATAGTTGATATTTATGAAATCAAATCAAATCACAATTATTTAATTTATTTATATTATAATATTTATTAGTTACATATAATGATATATAATATTTATTATTTATTTAAATATTTTATTTCTTTATTCTGATAATAAATGTTGCAATGATCAAACCAACTAGTAATATATTTATCAATACATTAAATAACCAAAATTAAATCATACTAAATTGCAAATACTCTTTAAGTAAATATAAACACTTAAAAAAGATACGAGAAGATAACATATAAAAAAGAAAATGATTGATAGGATTGAATTGATTGATAAAGTGATTGGAGAATAAGTAAAATAATAAATAAATAAATAATAGAATGTAGAGTGTTAAGTGGATATTGTTATTGTGTGAGGAGTGATAACACACTTTCAAACTATAAAGCAAACATGAAACACAATTTGCATAATTGAACTATTTAAGTCGTTGGATAAGATGAATCCATGGCAATTCCACACAAACCATGCTTGGCAGTTATACCTGGCTGCATCCTTATGAATCCTTTCTCACCCCAACCTGTGCCCCATGAATTCTTCACTATCCAATAGTCAGTTTCATTAGTTGTTCCATAACCAACTGCAGTAACGCCATGGTCTAGGTCAATTCCACATTCTCCCATGTAAATCCCACCAGCATAAAACATGGAATGCCCATTATTTGCATCAATGGAAACTGACACAGGTTGGTGCCACAGCTTTCTGGAGTGCCTCCTCACTATAGGAAGGAACTGTCTCATACCCCTTAATTTGAGCCACTGTGGAAGCTGCTATGGTTGTGTTACAAGTCCCATTAACTCCCTTGTAGGGGTAGTTAGCCTCAGTGGTGATTCCACCATTTTTAATAATGAATTCAAACCCATCTTCCATATAACCCCCTTCACAACCTTGGTCTTCACCTTTTGTGTCACAAGACACTAGCTCTTGCTCTGAGAGGGAGACCAGGTTTCCTGTAGTTATTTGGTGGATGCCCTCAGTTGCTGCCACGGTTGAAAATGCCCAGCAGCTCCCTAGTTTTTCAAACAAAATTAGCATGAACATGATCCAAATCGTTTCAATATATACAATGACTATGAATTTTAATTGTATTTTTTAATTTTCTACACGTGTCTTCTATATCAGAGATAATCTTGTTCCAAAATACATTAAAAAAACTTTATGTGAACACCTCTCAGTGAGTATTTGAATATTATTGTGAATAATTAACCTTTTTTCTAGACTCAACTTTCATTTGTAATTTGAATTACTTAAATTATCATCCTTACAAATATATTTTTTAAAATTAATCTTTCTCTAAAGAATATTTGTTTATAGCTTAAAAGTTATAAAGTTAAAGTATTTTTAGTCCCAAGACTATACGAATTAAATAATAAAATCATTTTATCTATTGTTTAAGATAATGCATACATCTTATATAAGGAAATGATTAATTATATATAGAATGAATTAAGTATAAATAATTCTCGATAAACTTTGATAAAATTACGCATAACTTTATATTTTTTTCTACTCTAACCCATTAAGTTTGAAAACATTACATTAATATCTCTTTTAAGTCTTACATTGACATCTTCTATCAAAAAGATAAATGTAATGATTAAGAAAACAAAAAATATTTGTATAATTACACAAATCTCAAGAGGTGTTGATGTAGTTTACTTTTTATTATTCTAATTTTTTTTATATGAATCTTATATGTATCACTAAGATATGTTTATTCCATAAATGTATTGTGGCAGTAAATACATAATAAAAAGGAGTAATTAATATATTGTAAGTTGATAAATTAATAAATAAAAATATTAAGGTGACAAATTAAATAATTCGAGATTCAGAAATATTTCAAAAGACACACATAATTAATCCGAGGAAAGCCAGTAATGATAATGTGATGGAGCACAAAAAAGTACTTATATGATCTTCTTGATCTTACCACATTGACCTTGGTCTTTGATTGGAGTAACAGCTCCTTTTTCCCTCCAGTCTATAGCTTCAGGAATATCAGTCACGTTTTCATACTTAAATGGTGTTATGCTAAACTCATGGGTCTTCTTGAGTCCAAAACGGAAATCCTTGAATTCTTCAAGTGTAAGGTCAGCAAAGAGATTAACGCCAAGCTTGTAAGGTTTGTTGCCTGCAGCATTGAAAGATTCAATGAACTCCACATTTTCCTTGAATATCTCTTAGCAGTATAACAGCTTTCGATAAGAAGTTAGTTATGAAGGATTTAGTTAGTTGGTTGGGTTAGTTAGCTTTTCGATTATAACAGAATTCATGTTGCAGATGTATATAAGCTTCCATCATTAATGAATAAAGAGCATGAGCTGTAGCTGATCATTTTACTCGTTGTTGTAAACTTCCCTCGTATGCTATCTTATTTCATTAATATGGTATCAGAGCTCTTCTAACGAAGAGTTCTGCTGCGCATACGTTCCTTCTTCTTTTCTCAATCATCCACCATGAACGAAGCTTCAATCAATAACACAGAGAGTTTCCTATATCTCCATCCAAGCGAGAACCCAGCCATAGCTCTTGTTTCTCCAGTCTTAGACTCAACTAATTACCATTCATGGAGCAGATCCATGGTCACTGCGCTGAGTGCCAAGAACAAGGTGGAATTCATAGACGGAAGCGCGCCTGAACCACTGAAGATAGATAGAACCTATGGAGCTTGGCGCCGGTGCAACAATATGGTCGTATCGTGGATAGTTCACTCGGTGGCCACCTCCATACGGCAAAGTATACTTTGGATGGACAAAGCTGAGGAAATTTGGCGAGATTTGAAGTCAAGGTATTCGCAAGGAGATTTTCTGCGAATCTCCGATCTTCAGCAAGAGGCATCGACGATGAAACAAGGTTCACTTTCAGTCACGGAGTACTTCACTCGTCTACATGTGATCTGGGACGAGATCGAGAATTTCAGACCTGATTCAATCTGCTCATGCAACATCAGGTGCTCCTGCATTGCTTTCACCATCATCGCGCAACGCAAGCTCGAAGATAGAGCCATGCAATTCCTACGAGGTTTGAATGAACAATACGCTAACATTCGTTCTCACGTGCTTCTCATGGATCCCTTACCTGCCATATCCAAAATATTTTCTTATGTAGCTCAGCAAGAAAGACAATTGTTGGGCAACGCAGGACCAAATATCAACTTTGAACCCAAAGACATCTCCATCAACGCGGCGAAGACCATTTGCGATTTCTGTGGGCGCATTGGTCATGTAGAGAGTGTTTGTTATAAGAAGCATGGGGTGCCTGCAAGTTATGGTGGGAGAAACAAGAATAACAATGGAAGAAAAACGTGTACCCACTGCAGCAAGATAGGACACACAGTAGATGTTTGTTATCGGAAACATGGATACCCGCCAGGATACAAACCCTACGATGGAAGAACCACCGTGAACAACGTGGTGGCAGTAGAAAGCAAAGCCACAGATGATCAGGCTCAGCAACACGAGTCACAAAAGGTTGTTCGCTTCTCACCTGAGCAGTACAAAGGCATTACTTGCCTTAATCCAGCAGCCGCCGGCAGGAAACACGGCACCCAACCAGTCCAAACAGGTTGCATCAATCTCTTCGTGCACTGTTAATACACCACTAAACCCAGGTAAGCCATCTTTTACCCATGCACATCACACCTCCTGGATTCTAGATTCATGAGCAACGGACCACGTCACTTGCTCTTTGCATAATTTTCATTCCTATACACAAATCAACCCGATCAAGGTAAAGCTTCCGAATGGTCATCACGTTCATGCTACTCACTCAGGAACTGTGCAACTTTCACCCAACTTAACCTTACATGATGTGCTTTACATACCCACTTTCACATTCAATCTTATCTCGATATCAAAACTTGTCTCTTCCACTAATTGCGAATTAATCTTTTCTTCCACATCGTGTGTGTTGCAGGAAACGAACAATCATATGTAGATTGGTATAGTTGAAGCAAAGCATGGTCTCTACCACCTGATACCAAACCAAATACCCACCAAAGCCATATATTTCGCCATCACTCATCCTCGATGCAACATCATCCCCATAGACCTATGGCATTTTAGAATGGGACACCCATCAGCTGAAAGACTACAATGTATGAAAAACTATTATCCTCTTTTGTGAAATGATAAAAATTTTGTCTGCAACACATGTCATTATGCAAAGCACAAGAAAATGCCATTTTCTTCTAGCAACTCGCATGCATCTCATCCTTTTGATCTGCTGCACATGGACATATGGGGTCCATGTTCAAAGCTATCCATGCATGGTCACAAATATTTTCTAACAATTGTTGACAGTTACTCGCGATTCACATGGATACACCTCATGAAATCTAAAGCCGAAACATGACATATTATCATAAACTTCATTGCTTTCATTGAAACACAGTATAATGGCAAAGTTAAAATCATAAGAAGCGATAACGGGGTAGAGTTCTTCATGCATGATTATTATGCATCAAAAGGGATCGTACACCAAACCACGTGTGTCGAAACCCCAGAACAAAATGGCATCGTGGAACGCAAGCACCAACACTTGCTCAACGTTACACGAGCACTCTTGTTTCAGGCGAGTTTACCACCTATTTTTTGGTGTTATGCTTTGCCACACGCTGCATATTTAATTAATTGTATCCCTACACCATTCTTACATGGCATTTCACCTTACGAAAAGCTGCATAAACATCCATGTGACATCTCTAATCTTCGTGTTTTCGGATGCTTGTGTTATATCAATACACTCAAAGCAAATCGGCAAAAATTTGATTCCAGGGCACACCCATGCATTTTCATTGGTTTTAAAATGCATACAAAAGGTTATCTTGTGTATGATTTGCATTCTCATGATGTTGCAGTATCTAGAAATGTTACATTTTACGAAAATCACTTTCCATACTAGCCTGAAACTCAACATTCAAACCCAGATAACTCATCCCCATCTCCGGGACCCTTTTCTGGCAAAGAGCTTAACCTACCAGTAGAGAGTCACCCATCACAACCTATAATACCAATGCATTCATGTGATGAACATTCAAACAAACAAGCTCCTTCACACCTTAGGCGTTCAACACGATCAAGACATTCCCCGACATACCTTCAAGATTATCACAGAGACCTTGCTTCATCTACACCGAAAGCTTCAACGATTGTTCGTTATCCTCTAAGCTCAATGCTTTCGTACTCACGTCTCTCAACTGCACATAGGAACTTCGTGATGACCATCTCATCAGCCACGGAACCCTCGTCATATGTCGAAGCTTCTCGCCATGATTGCTGGATTAAGGCAATGAAGGTCGAGTTACAAGCTCTGCAGTCGAACAACACTTGGAGACTCACACTCCTTCCTCCTCACAAGACAGCTATTGGATGCAGATGGATATATAAGATTAAATACCGGGCTGATGGTTCCATAGAAAGATACAAAGCGTGCTTGGTTGCTAAGGGTTACACCCAAATGGAGGGGTTAGACTATCTCGATACATTCTCTCCGGTGGTGAAGCTCACCACTGTTTGTGTTCTTCTTGCATTGGCTGCGCTCAACCGATGGCACTTGCGACAATTGGATGTCAACAATGCGTTCCTCCATGGGGAGCTTGAAGAAGAAGTGTATATGCAAGTTCCTCCAGGCCTTTCGGTTGAGAACCCGAAACTCATCTGTCGTCTTCAGCGATCTCTCTATGGGCTTAAGCAAGCCAGCCGACAATGGTTCACAAAACTATCTAGCTTCTTAACCTCTCATGGATTTCAGCAATCTAACTCAGATCACTCTCTTTTCTTATGACTCACTGGATCTATCACTACCATACTCTTGGTATATGTAGATGATATCATCCTCACAGGGAACAACATACCAGAAATACAGGCTATCACCACCCTCCTGGACCAAGAATTCAAAATAAAAGACCTTGGTGACTTGAAGTTCTTTCTCGGGCTCGAGATTGCACGCACCACTGATGGAATTCATCTATGTCAACGAAAATACACCTTAGATATTTTATCTGACTCAGGTATGCTAGGTTGCAAACCACACTCGACGCCAATGGACTATTCCATGAAGTTACAAATGAATTCAGGCAACCCTCTTTCAGACAAATCTTCATCCTCGTATCGAAGATTAATAGGAAAACTCATATACCTCACCAACACTCGCCCTGATATTGCATACGAAGTACAACAACTCAGCCAGTATATGTCTGCTCCTACCACCATTCATCTTCAGGTTGCTTTTCGCATATTGTGATACCTCAAGGGTACACCAGGATCTGGGCTCTTCTTCGCAGCAACAGGAACTCCCCAACTTTGAGCTTTCAGTGACTCGGATTGGGCGGGGTGCAAAGATTCCCGAAAATCCACTACGGGGTTCCTTGTCTATCTAGGCTCTTCACTTATTTCGTGGCAGTCAAAGAAGCAATCCACCGTCTCCCGTAGCTCCTCCGAGGCTGAGTATCGAGCTCTCGCATCCACTACCTGTGAGCTGCAATGGCTGACATATCTTCTTCAGGATATTCGTTCAACATTCATTCAGCCAGCTACTTTGTATTGTGACAACCAGTCTGCAATTCAAATAGCAACAAATCCCGTCTTTCATGAACGCACCAAACACATTGAGATAGATTGTCATATTGTCCGTCACAAAGTTACCTCGGGTCTCATAAAACTCCTTCCAGTCTCATCCTCCCTGCAACTCGCGGATATATTCACCAAAGCATTGACACCAGCTATCTTTCAGCACCTTTGTAACAAGCTGGGAATGATGAACATCCATTCCCAGCTTGAGGGGGGCTCTTAGCAATATAACAGCTTTCGATAAGAAGTTAGTTATGAAGGATTTAGTTAGTTGGTTAGGTTAGTTAGCTTTTCGGTTATAACAGAATTCATGTTGCAGATGTATATAAGCTTCCATCATTAATGAATAAAGAGCATGAGCTGTAGCTGATCATTTTACTCGTTGTTGTAAACTTCCCTCATATGCTATCTTATTTCATTAATAATATCTTGAAACGTTTCCTTCTCTGCTGCATCCTTATACAATTTTCCATATTCTGCCATCCAATTTTCATGTTCTTCTCTCAAGGATATTTTATGAAGTTTGCGGGACATTACTTGGGAAATCTCAATTAAAAGGAGAAGGAATAGGGCTAAGTTTTGCTGTATTTTGCTGGTGAAAGCCATTTCTTATCAACAAAAGGTTAGTGAGTTTTGGAAGAGAAGGCTTGGTGAGATTGTTTTATATTGAGAAGAGAAATTTAAATTGCATGCATTAATTGTATGGAATGAATCTGGTGATTTATATAGAGATCATAGACTTTATGTGATCGATGGAATTTTTAATCTGAATATTTTTACTTGGTTGCTTTCTGATTGAGTTCCCTGCCTTGGCAAATTACATTTGTTTGTTGTTAGTTGTTACTTTAGATGCCACGTATTGTACTATTAGACTACTTGTAATGCCTGTTTTGGTATAATGGGTATTGGTTAATGTGTTCATTGTAATACCATTAATGCATCTCACAATGCAGTCCTTGAAATCATCCAAACCAACTATAAAAAGAAAGACTATATAAATAATAATAAAATGTTGCATTTTGATTTTTGAGATGCAACTTTTTGTCCTTTCATATGCATTATCTTTCCCACCTTCACCTTCGTCAAAGAATCTCACTTTTCGATGTTAAATGAACAAGAAAAATGTTATTGCTGATCAGTATGCTATACAATTAAGATTATAATAAGCATGCCACCGGCCTAACACATATGTCTTTGTATCTTGATGTCAACAACAATCTTTGTAAATTCATGTCAACAATAACCTGGAGTTATTCAATATACATAGTCAATGTTTAATTGATGAAATATTCTATACACAATAGTCAATATAATGTTAATAATTGCACGTTTAAATTTCCAAGAATTTTAATTTATTATATAAGGAAGATTCATATTGGCTATATATGCATTTTTAGCTTGTGTGTTACACGGAATATATATTTTTATGCAATTAAATTTTATAATTATAATTATAATTATACATGTTAATATAATTACAATTATATATACCCACTATTCTTCCAACTAGTTAAAAATATTTTTAACACCTATTTGGTCGATGTATAGCTGTAAAATGTTTTTTCTGTAGTATTTTTTCTCAACCAATTAATTATATATGCAATTGCTTATCCAAAACAAAACGAAAAATATTCATTAAAGTCTCCAATTATCGGTGGTAATTAAACGCTGTTACCTCTGGTCGTATTTTATTTTATTTTTTTGCACGTGATAGTCTATTTTACTACGGCAGTTGTGATGTATAAATAGATATTTACTTAGTTCATTATTTCTAACGTTCTGAATAATTAATCAGGTAACTTTTTATATTTGTAATATTACTCCATATTTTGGATTTGTATGTTATTTTAAGTGATATTTTTTTTTACTTAATTGTAAATTTTATCATCAAATTTTTATTATTTTATAAATTTTACCACTTAAATTTTACTTTTGTGAATTTTATCATTAACTTTTATAATTTTATAAATTTTATCACTAAATTTTTTTTTTCACGAATTTTACTATCCAACTTTGAACATTTTATAAATTTTACCATCCCATTTTTTTACTTTTGAGCATGTTATCATCACCTAGGTAACAAAACGATGTAAAAATGACTTTTGTGCATTTTACTATCATCCGTCAAGAGAGACGAAAGTCGACCTTAGTGATCCGACGGTGCTAAGTGGAAGGATTGTCGCTCAACGAGTAAAAGTTACTCTAGGGATAATAGGCTGATCTTCCCCAAAGCTCACATTGACGAAAAGGTTTGACACCTCGATATCAGCTCTTCGCCACCTTGGACTATAGTATGTTCCAAGGGTTTAGAACGTTGTGAGACAAATGGGTCCATATCTGGTGTGGGCATTAGAGCATTAAGAGGACATTTTCCTAGTACGAGAAAATTGGGAAGGACTCACCTTCGGTGTGCCAGTTATCGTGTCCACGATAAACGTTGGGTTGCCAAGTGTGGAGTAAATAATTGCTAAAAGCATCTAAGTAATAACCTAAGATGAGTGTTCTCCTATATTGACTTCCCCAAAGCCTTCGGTAGCACAGTTGAGATAGTGATGGGTTCTCTGCCTCAACAGGAATGGAAAAAATGTGAGAATTCAAGAGAAGGTCACAATGAGATGAGTTGTTTCTAATTAATGATAGGTGTCAAATAGAAATGCAATGATGTATGTTGCTGAGACATCCTAACAAACCGGTAGACTTGAACCTTGTTCGGCCTACATGATTCGATCAATTCGATCTATCTACATTGATTGTGATTATAACCGATGTTAAAAATTACTTTCTACATTGGTGATAATAATTACAACTGATATCAAAAGTCAAAATCATCCATCTTTCACCAATGGTGATAAAATACAAAAAAAAAAAATTAAATTTTGGATGGTACAATTTTCAAAAATAAAATTTGGGTGGTAAAGTTTACAAAACAATAAAAGTTAGTGGTCAAATTTACAATTAAACCTTTTTTTTTACATGGTGAACCTTATTAAGCACTTGAGTCATGCCATGTTATGATTCATAAGCTTATTTGTTTTCCTATTTTCATATTAGATTTAATTTTTTTTTTACTCCAATGATGTTTCAAGCAATCTCTTTTCTATGCCTTCGGAATTCCAAAGATTGTATACATATACATAGTTAGGAAGTTAAATAACATTTAGTATATATCCTCTAAGGTATAACAAATTATATATATTGATATGGTAGTTTACATTTAAATACAGTCATAAGTTCAAACTAAGCATGAAGCACAATTTACATAATTGAACTATTTAAGAAGTTGGATAAGATGAATCCAAGGCAATTCCACATAAACCATGCTTGGCAGCTATACCTCGTTGCATCCTTACGTATCCTTTCTCACCCCATTGTGTGCCCCATGAATTCTTCACAATCCAATAGTCTGTTCCATTAGCTGTGCCATAACCAACTGCAGTAACACCATGGTCTAGCTCAGTCCCACATTCTCCGTTGTAAATTCCACTAGAGTAAAACATGAAACCTGCACCGTCTGCATCAATAGAAACTGACACTGGTTGGTTAGCCACGGCTTTTTGAAGTGTCGTCTCGCTATTGGGAGGAACCTTCTCATATCCCTTAATTTGTGCCACTGGAGAGGTTGCTTTGTTACATTTTCCATCAACTGCCTTGTAGGGGTAGTTAGTCTCACTGGTGATTCCACCATTTTTTATAATGAATTCAAACCCATCTTCCATGTAACCACCTTCACATCCTTGGTCTACACCTTTTGTGTCACAATCCACTAGCTCTTGCTCTGAGAGTGAAACTAGTTTTCCTGTAGTTATTTGATGGATACCCTCGGTTGCAGCTATAGTTGAAAATGCCCAGCAGCTCCCTATAATTTTTCAAACAAAATTATGGTAAAACATTAATCAATTCGCCTTTCCATACATTAATGAAATTATGGCTCTCTAAGAATATAACTAAAATTTAAATATATTTGTAGTCCTTCAAATATATTTTTAATCTTTAAAAATTCTCTAAATTCAACTTGTTTATCCCTTAAAAATTATACAAGTCACATGACATAATAATAATACTTTCAATTATCTATCTTATCTGTTGTCTAATCACTAATGTAATGCTCACATCTTAAAAACAAAACAATATTTGACTAAAATAATATTATTTCCAAAAATGTATTGCAGTAGTAGAACTAGAAGGACTAATCAATGCAGTAGTAAGGATGTTATTGGAAAAAAAAAAAGTAATTAGTATTTTTTTTATATTTTAAAGTGATAAAAAAAATTGAAGCAGAAATATTTTAAATGTGTCACATAAAATGAGATGAAGGAAATAATTAAAATGAGATGAAGGAAATAATGATGGTTATGGAACATAATAAAGTACTTATTATATGATGTTCTTTATCTTACCACATTGACCTTGGTCTTTGATTGGAGTAACAGCTCCTTTTGTCCTCCAGTCTATGGCTGCAGGAATAGCAGTCACATTTTCATACTTAAATGTTGTTGTGCTAAACTCATGGGGCCTCTTGAATCCATTACGGGAAGCCTTGAATTCCTCAACTGTAAGGTCAGCAAGGTGATTAACACCAAGCTTGTAAGGTTTGTTGCCATCAGCATTGAATGATTCTATGAACTCCACATTGTCCTTGAATATCTGGAAACGTTTTTCCTTCTCTGCAGCATCCTTATACACTTTTCCATATTCGGTCATCCATTGTTCGTGTCTTTCTCGCATCGATGTCTCGTGCAGCTTGCGACACATCACCTGTGAAATCACAACTGCAAGGAGGAGGAATAGAGCTAGCATGTGCTGCTTTTGGCATGTGAAAGCCATTTCTTATCAGCAAAAAGTTTAATGAGTTTTGGAAGAGAGGGTTTGGTAAGGTTCTGTTGTTGAGAGAAATGTTAATTTGGTATGCATTGATGAGAAAGACTCTGGTGGTTTATATAGAGATCATAAACTTTATGTTATGGAATTATTAATCTGAATATCTATGCATGTTGCTCTCTGATTGAGTTCCCTGCCCGGGCAAGTTACCTTCAATTTACTCATTTAGACTGGTAGTTCATGTTGTTGTTATTTTATTAATTATTATTAATTATTTGATTAACATAGTAGTTTCTGTTCCGTCTAAGATGCGTTGCTACATTATCAAAATTCATTAGGCTAATGACTAAAGTTTCGTCTGCTATGTTAGAAAACAAAATAACGATCAACCAACACATAATACACATCAGGGCATGATTACAGATTACAGATGATCCTTTGTTTTGGTTTTTATTCAGGTTCGTACATTATTTGCATTGAATAAAATCTGCTAGTTGTAGCATTAGTGCCTGAGTTCGTTTGACGTGTGGAATTTGACATACACAGGTACCCTTTGAATCATGGTGCTGTAGCACGCATTTTCTCCCCTTACCCCATGTGCCTTAATAATTATTTGTGCAAATGTATTTCTTGTTTGAATGAAATTTAGATGAGTTGGCCAAAAATACTTTAGAAGAGTCAATTAATTGAGGATATTAAACTTTGATCAATGCACATTATGAAAATGAAATAATCACCTGTTTTTCTTAAAAAAATCTCAAAATTATCATTAATAAAAAAATTTTGCAAATTAATTATACTGTATTAAATCAATCAGCCATCCAGCAAAAAAAAAAAAAAATCAATTGACCACGCCCTACATGTCATTGATCCTTCAGTTTCTAGAGGAAAAAACATGATTGACATTTGAGAAGAAAAATTCTACTAATCACTCAAATTTCTTGACAAAGTCTTATAAATATTTTACACCAACAAAAAAATATATATATATAAAAAAATCAATTAATCAGGTAGGTGACCAAACTCCGAAGCATATGTACTATCATAGAATCACATCAGACATTGTTTTAATTCATCTTTTTCCCTCATTTTTCCTTATTAAAAATTTTCGTCCTCATTTTTCCTTATTGAATAGAGTTTCGAATAAAAAATATTTTCAACAAAAAAAATCTTATTCTTAAAACATAATTAATATGCAGTCCAACAACATATTGCCCCAATGTAGCAGAATTACTATTGATTATTGAATGTCAATACTATGAATTTGCAATGGTTTGGTATTTAGGGGAAGAGTGCGAGGATACCACACTACTTCAAAAGCACACTCTAATAGGTTGGAACTTATTAAAAACAATAAAATCATGAGAAAATCATTAAATATGATATAAGACCCACAAAATTTGATCATTTTCAATAAATAATCAATAAAGAGAATGCATTTAAAAGTGTCTCACATGTTCTTGTTGCAATAAAAGTGTCGTTTAAAAGGGCTATTGTTAATACATGTGCTTCATCACAAAACTGAAATGAGAAACATTGATTCAAAACCTGCCTCAAAATTAAGATACTATCCCAGAAAGATAGTTGACAAAACTGATAAAAACACTCCCCTGAAATGAACTCAATCTAACTAAACAATCGCCTGAGACTTGTTAAGGATCACTCCCTCATATTTCACCTGGAACCACTTCATAGCATCCTCCTTTGTGACACGGTGCTGGATTCCAACACGGGACTTGCACCTTCGGCGACGTCCCACACGATAGCCAGGACGCTCCAGAACAACAAAGAAGTCCATTCCATAAATACCAGTTGAAGGATCATACCTGAAGCAGAGTCAACAGTCAAGGACCAATATGTGCAAATTGAAATCTTCATAATCAAAGAAATTGAAAACATCATCAAACATGAGGGGAAATTAACCAAAAGTTAGTTGACATAACAAGGGAATGAATCCAAGAGTGAGACTTGACAATGTCATTTAAAGACGGCATGTAATTTGCAAAGCCAGTCAATCAATTAGGCATACCATCACACCTATGACTAATTAACAAATCAACCTAACTAATGCAAGTCCTGTTTCCTCAAAATCATCAAAAACAGATTTCATATAAGCGCCAAAGTCCAAAACAACAAAAGAAAATTTTGAAACTACCATATTTATAAACTAGTTAGCATTTGGTTCAAGTCAAAAGTGGAATGCAGCATAATGGGGAAGAGATATGTTATGTCATATCCAAAATTTTGAATATGCATTGTGCACACGACAACCTATATCAAATCATCAACTTCCCTTCAGTCATAAAATGCTTACCACAGGCAAAAGTAAAAACAACAGCATAAAAACCCAAGAGTTCTTCAACTTACTTGATTCCCAAATCGATATGCTCCTGAATGCCAAAGCCAAAGCAACCAGTATCACTGAAGTTCCTTCTGAGAAGTTCATATTCCTTCACCTTCAAACCACTCTCCAAAAGTTGCATCGCCTTGTCACCTCTGACAGTGACATAGCATGCAATCTTCTCATTTCTTCTAATCCCAAAGGAACGAACCGTGTACCTTGCTGTCAAAACCAAGAGAAGCAAAAAGATCTCTTACCATTCAACAGTGAAAAACAGCCACACGTATACAGTATACAAAACCTTTATCAAACACTAACAGTAAAACAAACTATTTAAAATATTTCACAGAGCAATAGACTATTTTTTCTATCTTTTGGACTCAGAAACATGGTTTAAATTAAATTAAGCAGATAAAAGACATACACTCAAGGATATCAGAGTCCTCATTTTCACTTTTTCCGCAGATTTATGAATCAAGTTCCTGAAGGAAACTTAAAAATGCATTCAATAAACCCACAACTATTCTGATTTTTCCCACAGAATAGGTTCACGCTTAATATTGCAATTAATGAAAATTACGAAACTCAAACTACCATTACTTCCCTGCTATCAGCCCTGTGAGTCTTGACATTGTAATTAAAGAAAAAAAATGAAGCTTCAATTAAAAAACCTAAAATAGACTACCCTAAATCTGGGGGGAGAATTCTACAAAACCACTTCACCAGCAATCTATATCTCTTAAAAAAAATGATAGAATGAGAAAAAAATGATCAAATTAATTTTAAAACATAAACTTCCAATGAACACAGATTTGAGATCTATGTCCATTACTGAACTACCCATTTACAAACTTATTGAGAACTAACCTTTGGAAAACACAGGGGTTTGGCCACTAAGCTGTTCCAAAACCTACAAGAAGAAAAATAGAAATTAAAAATTTTAATATATATATATATATATATTCCAAAAAAAAAAAACATTTGTGGAAGCTGCGAGGTGTGAAGGGGTTTCAACCTTAGCGGCTCTGGTGAGACGATCTCCACTCTCGCCAACGGAGATATTGAGGACGAGCTTCTGCACCTTTATCTCCCTCATTGGGTTCGAAAGTTTCTTCTCTGAAGCCTGAAATCAAGTTCATTCCAATTCCAATTAACTATAAAACTATAAATTAAAAAACAAAAAGTAAAGAAAAATCGAGTTTATGAAAAGAGTTAATTTGATTTCGAAAGAAGAAGAAAGGAAAGGGAGAAAGTGGTCTACCATTGGATTTGGGGCTGTTGCGGCGGCAGAGTTATGAGAAGAAAGAGTTAATCAGAAAACCCCAAACAAAAAGGTTGGATGTTTGTCAATTGAACGTATAATAAAGCGGAACCGAAACCACAACGTTGCGGGTTGCTCTCTTTTTTTTTAGCAACACACTCAGTTTGTTGGGCAATTACTTAATACAACCTATTATTTTCTTGGTGCGCCTCATTGGAAATAATAAAGCATTTGAATGGACATTTTCACCCTTTATTAATTCTAGTCTAAGGATGGGTGCTAGGATTACTATGGAGGATGTGAGTGCCCACCTACTTTGACGGTGAAGAGCCGCCGTACGTCTGCACAAACTTCCTCCTTGAAACCACCATGATAAGCAGTTGTTTTGTTAGCTTGCAACCTTTGTTATTTATGATGTTATAGGTTAAGCAATTCTTAATGCAAATACATTATGAATTGGTCAATCCATAATGCATTTTTTTGAATTACGAATTAACCGATTAGTAATACCAAAAAATATATATTATTGATTGACCAATCCGTAACTATATTGGAAAGGTAACAAGGTGAAGTTGTGTGTAGATATGGTCTGCAAGGGCCTTGTGCACACGATGGAGGGAGGTGGTAACGTAACATGCAGATCTAGGTGATAAGAAAGTGATTACAGTGCACAATTAATGATGTCGTGGTTGGGTGGTGTGTGCAAATCTAGTGGAAGGTAACAGAGCAACAAGGTGGCAAGAGGGGGAGAGTGGTTTTGGCCCACGCGTTGTAGGTTCATGGAGGAGGTAGTGAGAGACAGGAAGCTAGGCTTTTGCTTGGAAGAATAAGAAGGATAAAAAGGTGATATTAGATAATATGGGGTGCACCAAGTAAAAGAGGTTGCATTAAGTAATTTCCATTTTGACCCTATTACACCTTGTTCTTAGTTGAATTAAAATTAAAATGAAGATGAGTTTTTCAAACAAGGGCCTCTCCCTATATTAAGTTATTTGGGTTATATATAATCATTTTGACCCTATTACACCTTTTCTACATAGCTAATTTTTCAATAAAAAAAATAAAGTTACATAAATACTCCTATGCTATGTTAGGTGACAGTGAAAGAGAAACAAAAAATATAATAGGTGATATAATTTAATAAAAAGAAAATAAATATGTTAAATAAGTGTATATTATATATTGGTATCTATATAATATTACTAAAAAAAATGATAAATGTACATAATCTATATTTATAAGCCGAAAGCGCGTCGCTAGCATGATGATTTGATTAGACTTGTATTTCTAATCAATATGCGCTATGGTTCAAGTAGTGAAAAACAGACCAGGGGTGAATAGATAAATGCATGCAGAACTTTAAAGTATACTCTGAAGAATATTGGATAACAAGTTGGTTTCCAATCTTATCTCATTAATTTTATATCACTAACAAGTTCTACCTATAAAATTTCATAGTATACGTTGTGTAAAAAAAGAAAAACATTCATTGTATATGTAGGAATAAGCTACAAATAAATCATCCTCCCAACTCTAGCAAATTCATGTGTGTACATTAGTAAGTCATACTTCCCAATTGAAAAGCTTCTTCCATGGCCCTCAAAATTGACAAAAGCTCTCCATTAATCAAGTTGCTAGGTTCCAAATTTGCTATGTCATTGTTATTGAAGGATGAATGATTCCCCCTTCCAATCTCACAAATCACAAACCTACAAACTGGGCACTGGCCCTTACTTGTTAGCCATGGTACTATACAATCCTCATGAAACATGTGGTTGCATGGAGTGAGCATCACCTCTTCACTGGGATCAAAATCTTCTAAACAAATAGCACAGCTCTTGCTATCTTCATCATTTTCTCTCTGCTTCTCTTTCAAAGGCTTTGCAGCATTGTTTCTGTAGTATAAGCTCACCCTCCTAGCATACCTCTTTGGGGGAGGGTCATAGACTACTTTCTTAAGCTTGCTCAAAGCTGTTGATTTGGTAATTTCTACCACTGGGAGAGCTTGTGTGCTTGTTTGGAATGTGGATCTTTGAGGGGGGTGAAGGAAAATCTCTCTTAGCCTTCCCATATCCTCATTGTGAGCATGAATTTGTTGTCTTCTAGGTGGTGGTGCTGGAAAACTGCAAATTGATAAAAAAAAATTGGTAAATTAGCTAGACTTTTGTTCCACTCTTAAGCCTAAAAATTACAAGTTCATGCAACTAAGTAGCATAAGCATATCATGGTGGGGAGGGGAGAGGTTGATATTTGATATGGAATTCAAATCATAGTGTTCATTTTCTGTCCTGCTAGAGAAAGAATTTCATTACCACCAAAAATTAGGCTCTTGGTGTCTTCCTTCTGGATTCCTCGTGAATAGTATTTGATTGTTAATTCATTTACCAATTGAGAACAATTTGTGAAATCCTGAATTTGTAAGAAATATTTTTAACTAGATTTCTCCTCAATGGTCATACTCGCATCAAACCTAATTGTTACTATCTAATTCAGTGAAATTTATAGAAATTCAAACATGCATTCATATGTCAATCATCAAATCATTTGATTATTCATTGAAGACAACTTCTTACACTGATTACCATTCTTGGGAAGTCTAAACACATAAGCAAATTAGTATGCAACTTGGCCTTACTTTGGTATACTGTGGAATCCTAAAGGATTTCTGAAGTCCGAAAATCGTTGTCGAGCTAATACACCCGAACTTCTGCCATCCTGCTAATATTATGAACCGAGATTATATACAAACTATCATCCTCAAACAATGATAGTTCCATTCTCTGCTTCCATAAACATAAATTTAGTTTGCCTTTCTTTTCCGTGTCATCATGTCCTAAAAATAATGTCACTAAAACAATAATAGAATAAACTTACGGTGGCATGAGTAGAGTGAGATCCGTAAAACACAGGCACCTCATTGGATTCACGATGATTGAAAGTGTGGTCATCAAAGGATCTAAAACCTCTTTGCCATGACCCTGGCAAAGGTGTGAAATTGTTGATGTTGCGGCTCATGGTGATTTCACCTTCCTCTTCAATTGATGATGTAAAATACTTTTCTTTTTCGGGGTGCAAATATTGCTTCATACGTCAACTTCGTGAATTCATTTGTTCTGTTCATTTGGGTGTAAGCAAGAATATATCCTTACAGTAATTGTTAGAAGATATGATAATATATTCTGATTTTATAAAATCAGAATATATTATCATATCTTCTAACAGTAATAATGGTGTCACTTCTACTCATACTTTTTGATGAGTTCCTTCATTTTCCATGCTGATTCAAAGCCTGATTCTCACTCCATGTTGAAGATGCTCTAGTAGCTGCTGCTCAGAAATTAAGCAAAATAAATCAAGGAAGAATCTTATTCTCATATGTTCATGGATGCTTTATTAATATGATGCGTATTGGAAGTTCTGAGAAGATGGAAACGGCTCCTAAAAAAGAAATAAAATGAGAGGTGAAAATTTTCGAAGGGAATATATTTAGTTACATCACTAGTTTGAAATTTGTATATTAGATGATAAGGGATGTATCTATATTATGAATGAGAAAAATAGACATTGACCGTAACATCTTATTTACGAGTGGTTAACATTACATGATTTTTTTAAAGAAAACATGCAAACTTTAAAGGATTTAATGATTAAATACTATGAATGTAAATTTTTTATATTATTAATTAATTAGAAATCAGCATTATGACTTGTAAAGTTATTATTATAAAGTCAATAAAGTTATCAAAGATATTTTGTAATTAGATGACAATGTAAAATCATATTACACTATATGTTTATAGGCTATTTTTCTCAACTTTAAATATTGACTATCTATGTGTGATTACATGACTTAGATTTATTATTTCATCCTCACATAAAATTAAAGTCACTCTAAAAAATGTATGTACTTTTCTTTTTGATAAAAAAAGCTAAGGTGAGTTAGGGCTCGAGACTCACTAAGATTAGAATAGGCCTTAAAGTTCAAAGAACTCTTACAAAGGTACTCATATTCTCCACTAATGAGATTCTCACATCAACAATGAAAATCGAACCCACATTCTTTTGGAATGAGTCCTCAAACATGTATATTCTCTTAGATTATACAAATAAAAAATAGTAAATATATCATAATAATTAAATTATAATGACCTTTATATAACTAATAATAGTGACCCTCACTTATTAAACTTAAAATTGTTAAGGGTTTTAGATAAACACACCCCATCTTTAATTAGTACACCTCCTATCTCTTATTATTTTTCAATAAGTGGAAGGGGGTGTAAAAGTATAAATGGAAGGTGTATTTAGCATAAGTCATTGTTAAACTATGGAATGTGGGCCCAATAGGAGAGTAGATGGACTATTTAGTGTTGGGTGTTGCTAGGTGCACCCAACAATATTAAAATATCCCCATTTTGCCCCTCTAATTATTTTCTTTAAAAGGAAGGTTGTGGTCCTTCCTCGCTTACGGTTTTGGCTTTGTTTTTTCACATTTTTTTTCCTGTGGTCCCTACTAGCTTATTGTTTAAGTGTCATTTTTCCGGTGTGGTCCTATTGCTGTGTTAAAGTGTGGTTTTTTGAAGCTGTTAGAGGGTTAGTGTTGCTGTGTAGTTGGAATGTGTTATTTTCATTTCGACTCAACCGAGGTATGGGGTGTTTCATATATTCTTTTGTCGCCGATGAAGTGTTCTTCATTTAGCTTGTCACGGAAGAAGCTTTTCTTAAGAAATTTGAACATACGGAAGAAGTTCTTCCGTAGGATTCATATGGAAGAACTTCTTTCATAATGCAAAATGTATACATACGGAAGAACTTATTCCGTATGTATAATTTTTTCATTATGGAAGAAGTTCTTCCGTACGAATCCTATGGATGAACTTCTTCCGTGGAGTCCATACGGAAGAAGTTCTTCCGTAGTTGTATATCTACACTTACGGAAGAAGTTCTTCCGTCTGGGCTTCACGAAAGAAGTTCTTTCGTGGTTGTTTATCTACAAGTATGGAAGAAGTTCTTTCGTGGGGCCCTTATGGAAGAAGTTCTTCCGTAGTTGTAGATAAACAACTATGGAAGAACTTCTTCCGTGGAGCCCATACGGAAGAACTTCTTCCGTAGTTTCAAAAATTACTTCATACGGAAGAAGTTCTTCCGTATGAAGTATTCTTTTTTTGTTTTTCTTTTTTTAAAGATTAAATGTTAATATTTTAAATTTGGTAACATTTTAAAATTATTTATGCAATATTTCATCAATTTGTGGATAGTTGGTGAATTATTCATGTATTAATTTGACAATTTATTTAGGTAGTTATGATGTTCAAATTAGGTAGTTAAATGTTGAATTAGTTGATAAAATTAGGTAGTAAAATGAATTAGTTGATAGATATATTTAGAAGTATTTTTTGTGAGTTTATTTGTGTAGTAATAATTATGAAAATAGGTAACAAAATGTTTATTTAGTTGGTATTTTTTTGTATGATGTATATATTTGACAATTTATTTAGGTAGGTAGTTACGATGTTCAAATTTGGTAGTAAAATGTTGAATTAATTAATAAAAATTAGGTCATAAAATGTTTAAACAGGGGATTGTTAAAATGTTAAATGAGTTGATAGTTATAGTTTGAATGAAGTTGTGGATGATGCATATATTTATTTTTGAGTTTTCGTTAAGATGGACGAAGATCAATGGACGTATGATAGTTCGATGTACGAAGAATTTGATATGGATTTTGATGATGAACAAAAATGTGGCATGAATGAAGGCCATGTTGAATCTTGAGACGCTTGTAATACTTCTCAAGTAATGATGTTCATTAGTTTCAGTCGTTTGGTGAATGTGTGTTTTGTATAAAAATTAATATGTGAGGGTTATGGTGTAGGTCTTTGGTACCCGAGATGATGTTTTGTTGTGGGCTAGATCGGTTGCCCATGAAAATGAGTTTGTTGCAATTATTATTAGGTCTGACACAGATACTTGTCGTAGAGGAAGAAGTTCGTTTGTGTTAATTGGCTGTGAAATGAGCGGTCAGTACAAGTGTAGGAATAAAATTTTGTTAGAAGAGACACTGGGACTAGGAAATGTGGTTGTCCCTTTAGGCTGCGTGGGAAACCAGTGCGTGGAGGTGAAGGTTGGATGATGAAGCTGATATATGGGATGCACAACCATGAATTGACCAAGACCTTAGTTGGACATCCATATGCTGGACGATTAACGAAGGATGAGAAGAATATTATTGAAGATATGACAAAGTCGATGGTGAAACCAAGAAACATAGTCCTAACGTTGAAGGAACACAATGCCAACAGTTGCACCACGATCAAGCAAATTTACAATGCAAGAAGTGCATATCGTTCTTCAATAAGAGGAGCTGATACTGAAATGCAACATCTGATGTAGCTTCTCAAACGTGATCAATATATCCATTGGCACAGACTGAAGGATGAAGTTGTGGTGCGGGATTTGTTTTGGTGTCACCCAAATGCAGTGAAATTATGCAATGCATGTCATCTGGTGTTTTTGATAAATAGTACCTATAAAACAAATAGGTACAGACTCCCACTGCTTGACATTGTTGGGGTGACACTAACGAGGATGACTTTCTCTGCTACTTTTGAGTATCTAGAGGGTGAGCGTGTGAATAATGTTGTATGGGCTTTGGAACGGTTCCGAGGTCTATTTTTACGAAAAGATCACCTCCCTGGTGTTATTATCACCGACAGAGACCTAGCACTGATGAAAGCAGTGAATACTATCTTTCTTGAGTGTATCAACTTGTTGTGCAGGTTTCACATCGACAAGAATGTAAAGGCCAAATGCAAATTAATCTTTAATAGGCCAAAAAAATGCCTGAGATTATGTGATGGATAGTTGGGGTACTCTGGTAAATTGTCCTTTGGAACAACAGTTCCCTGAGTGCCTTCAGAAGTTTGAAATGACTTGTTCACCATGGCCGATGTTCGTCGACTATGTCTGTGAAACGTGGATTATCCCACACAAGGAAAAATTTGTTACAGCATGGACGAACAAGGTGATGCACCTAGGCAACACAACAACAAATAGGTATTAGAATGTTCATTGGTTGTAGTATGTGTTAGTAGTAAATGCATGTATTTTTTTAACCGTTTGTTGTCTATTTTAAATGTAGGGTTGAATCTGCTCATTGCTCTCTGAAACGAATATTACAGAATAGCCTTGGAGACTTGTGTAGTGTTTGGGATGCCATGAACAACATGATGATGCTGCAGCACACTCAAATTAAAGCATCCTTCGAAACAAGCACACATTTCGTTGGACATGTATATAAAAAAACCTTATTCAAGAGGCTTCTTGGAATGGTTTCAAGGTACACTTTAAATGAGATTGCTGCTGAGTTGGACCGCATACAGTATTGTGGCAATGATCCCTCTTCTTGTGGTTGTTCTATGAGATCGACGCACGGTTTTCCTTGTGCATGTAAGCTGTCTAGCTATGTTGTTGCCAGCATCCCTCTGGAATCGGTCCATATGTTTTGGCGAAGACTTCATTTTTCCAACCAAGGGTTATGTGAGGCAAAAGTCAGCATCAACGATGAGATAGAAACCATACATAAAAGATTTAAGGACGTTGATGTTGGCGGCAAAGTTACTCTGAAGAGTAAACTTCGAGAAATTGCATACCCTGAGGAAACTCTATGTTTGCTCCTCCATTGAAGGTGAAGACTAAAGGTGCACCGAAGAAACCTCTGAAAAGAAGCGAAAGATCCACAAAGCGTGATCCATCCTATTGGGAGTACGTTGATGCATTTAATTCTTCTCAAAGCTGCAACACCTCAGTGAAATGTAGTGCATCATGTTATGAACCACCGAAACCAACAAGGATCATCCCGATGTTGGATCAGTTTGCGCCTTTTATTTAGGGTTTCATTGAGGATGTTGTGGACGTCAAAGCGGACGATAACTGTGGATATCGTTCCATTGTCATTTTGTTAGGTATGGGTGAAGAATCTTGGCCGATGGTCCGCAACGAATTGATCAAAGAACTTGGCAAATGGTCACATGACTACATCAACCTCTTCAGTGGCACAGAGAGATTAGAACAATTAAGGATGTCGCTACATGTTGATGGGTTCTCCCAAGTATGTTGTATTTGCTATTTTTTTAAGAAAAACAAAATTTTAAAATAATTACATGTGTATGTTTCTTTGATTCAGGTTAGTGTGGAAAAGTGGATGGATTAATGGACATGGGATATGTCATTGTATCTAGGTATAATGTAATCGTTGTATCGTTATCCCGACAACAAAGCATGACATTTTTTCCTCTGAGAAGTCAACCACCACCGAATTCTTCGGTGCACTGCATGATATGTGTCAGCCACGTGTTTGGAAATCATTTTGTTCAGGTACATTGAAGACAATTATTGTCATTTTTACAATTATGCAATGACTTAGCTCGTTCATTTGAGTTGATAATGTTTGTTCACGTACAACAAGTTTATCCAAAAGATCATTGTCCTTTACCGCCTGTAGCGTTGTTGTGGTCAAGCAACTGACTTCCTCAGGCAAAGCAGTTGCCAACTGCATATATTGGTAGAATACAACAATACATGAGCCTAATGAAAATTAGAAGAGAATATGTGGACCTAAATAAAGACTGAACATTCAGTATTATGGCTGCTTGATTGTGAAATGTAATTTGTTGTATAATAATGAATCGTGAGACATTAATTAATTGTTGCATTATGGAATAAATTTGTTCGTGCATCTAAAATGATCTACGCATGTATGATACGTTGTTATCATAATTGACAACACATAATTTAAAGTTTGAGCGTGACATGGAAAATGACTTGACAACACGTTGTGATGCACGATAAAGCTTGCAGCAACATTGGTTTACTTGGGAACATAAACACGAAACATGTTCACGCGTCTGTATTTTTTTTTAAAACATAGTGAAACAATCTGTCAGTGAAAATCATCTATATATATGAGACACGACAACTCGCTAACAGAATCACAAATCTACCTGCTTTCACATTTTCTCCCTATTGTTACAACAAAGTATGACATTCTTAGGAGAAACAAGCAGTCAGACGATTGTGAACTCAAGGTTGGGTTTCACTTTTCCAAATGGATCAATTATTTACAGTGATAGTGGGATTTACTTCCAAAGTTCCACTCCAGTGCCCATTCGAGTACCAAATAGTTGTGACCTTGCAACGCTGAAAACCAGAATACACATCACCCTAAATCTAACCCACGAACAATTTTTGAAAGAAATTCACTACCGGAAGCTAGTCGCAGAGACAAGTAACTATTTTCGCTTTCAATGTATGCAATTGAAAAATGATGATGATGTCAACACCATGTTAATGTGTAATGACCAATTTTTGTGTGTTGGTCCGATTGAGTTGTTGTGCACTATTAGTAGAACAACAGATGAAATATTAAATTTACTTCAACGCACTATGACCGCTACTCATGACACGCTCCTGTATTACAACGGGAGGTGGAACATGCCACGCCAGAACAACTTTGTAGGTTGCGCATTCACAGGAAAAATCCAAAGAAATTTGAAATTCCTTCAGGATGTATCATCGATGAACTGATGGATTTGATAAATCAAGTTGCACCTAAAGGGATTTCCCCTCATGGAATTCACGAATCAAAAACGGTAAGGCGATTGTTTTTTCGGCAACTAGGTCGTTTTGAGTATTCAGATAAAGTTATAAAATATGAAATCATTGAGCTGAAAACCAATGATGAAGTATTGAAGGTGTTAGTACAGTCTAACTACTGGAAAAAATATGGGCCAATAGAAATTTTAGTTGTTTTTACTAAACATGTTATGGAAATGGAAGACGACGTGCTTGCCATGTCGCTAAACGACTGAATGCAAGGTTTATTTTTTTGTTTTTCATGTAACTTTTATCTATCTACAGTGTGTTTGAATTCCATAATAAAATTGAATGTATTGTTTGAATGCAAGTTTCATTTTCCAGTATTTTGAAACAACACGTTGGTGTCCATATGTCTGATCATGTATTTTTTTTTTAATTCTTTGACTTTCAGACCTTAGGCATATTAGAATGGTCACAATTCATTTTTTTTATTTTGTGTTTGTTTTTTAAGGGCCTATTCGATGGAACTGGTTCATGATATTTTTTTTTTGAGTTCTTTGATGTCCAGACATGAGAAATAGCACCCCTTGAATGCCGTTAGCGACTGTGAAATAATTTTTAAAAAATGCCGAACATGGGTACTTAGGCATACTTTGAAGGGTCAAAATCCAATTTTTTTTTATTTTGTGGTTGTTTTTTGAGGTGTTATTCGATGGAACCGGTTCACAATAATATTTTTTTGTGCTCTTTGGCATCCAAACATGAGAAATAGCGCTCCTCGAATGCCATTAGCGACTGTGAAATAATTTTTTAAAAATGCTGAACATGGGTACTTAGGCATACTTTTAAGGGTCCAAATCCTATTTTTTTTTTTTATTTTTGTGCTTTTTTTTAGGTCCGATTCGATGGAACTGGTTCACGATAATATTTTTTTTTCTGTTCTTTGATATCCAAACAATAGAAATAGTGCCTCTCGAATGTCATTAGCGACTATGAAATAATTTTTTAAAAATGTTGAACATGGGTACTTAGGCATACTTTTAACGGTCCAAATCCAATTTTTTTGATTTTGTGGTTTTTTTTAGGTGTTATTCGATGGAACCGGTTCATGATAATATTTTTTTTGTGTTCTTTGACGTCTAAACAATAGAAATAGCACCCCTTGAATGCCGTTAGCGACTGTAAAATAATTTTTTAAAAATGCCAAACATGGGTACTTAGGCATACTTTCGGTCGGTCCAAATCCTATTTTTTTTTATTTTGTGGTTGTTTTATGAGGTGTTATTCGATGGAGCCAGTTCACGATATTATTTTTTTTGAGTTCTTTGACGTGCAAAAAATAGAAATAGTGTCCCTCGAATGACTTAGGCGACTCGAACATAATTTTAAAAAAAACGCCAAACATGGGTACCTAGTCATACTTTTAATGGTCCAAATCCTTTTTTTTTTTTGGATTTTTGTGCTTTTTTTTAGGTCCGATTCGATGGAACCAGTTCACGATATTATTTATTTTAGTTCTTTGACGTGAAAAGAATAGAAATAGAGTCCCTCGAATGTCTTAGGCAACTCGCACATAATTTTAAAAAAATGTGAACATGGGTACTTAGCCATACTTTTAATGGTCCAAATCCTATTTTTTTGGATTTTTGTGCTTTTTTTAGGTCCGATTCGATGGAAACAGTTCACGATATTATTTTTTTTGAGTTCTTTGACGTGCAAACAATAGAAATAGCGCCCCTCGAATGTCTTAGGGGAGTCACATATAATTTTAAAAAAACGCGAACGTGGGTACTTTAGCCATACTTTTAATAGTCCAAATCCTATTTTTTTTTTCGTGTTTTTTTGGGTCCAATTTGATGGAATCGGTTCACGGAAAATTAAATAATGAAACAAATAATTTACAAAAATTGTATTACCAAAATAATGTAACAATTACAATAATGTTATCAAACACAAAAATAATACACATCATAACAAAAACTAATCTATGTGTTGTCTACATCGCGCCCTAAGACTTCCATTAGAGGCCTTTCCCTTAGCGATCCGCATGCAATCTTCCATGATGTCATGTAACTTTGTTCCTACAGTCACCATCCTAAGGTTGAGCACACGCTTCAACCTTTCTGCAATCGCTTCGCAACCTTCACAAACAACCTGTGACAGTCATAAAAACACAGTTATTACAAAATATTAAATAAAAAACAAATTACAAAACATTAAACCAAATTAAAATGCCACTGAATGTCTGGGGCAACTGTGACTGGAACCTCCGGCACATGTGGCTCGACGTATGCATCCACATCTGGGGCAGTTGGCTGTCTGGGCTCATCACCTTGCTGGGTCGGCGTGACAAACAGGTGAGATATCCGGAAAAACCAATCCATGTAGTTTGTTGATACCTGCCCAGGAACAACACAAATCACACCCGCGGGTGCTAAATGGTCCCCGAAATGCATCCACCACTCGTCTATCTCGTCATACAACAACGAAGCTGGAATCAGCGGTGAAGGGATGGTCTGGACGTGCCCGAACTATCGTACAACCCGCTCTGGTCGGACATAGACCACAACATGACCCTATCTGAGCTGCCCCTGATAGCATGAAATAAGGTCGAAGCTCCTAACTGCCCGGTGCTCACTGTAGGGCAACCAGGAAACGTCCATGATCATTAGGGCATCTAAATGTGCCCTGTATGGCGCTCCCTTGATCCCCTTCATGTGCACCTTCGACGTAAGCCACCTCGAGGCACGTGGGGTAGTCTCAACGTACGCATAATTAATGACGCACTGATGAACATTGGGAAAATACTCTCATATATCTAGCACTACATAAATAAAGTGAACATAACATAAAAAACCTTTAAAATTCAATTTCCAACTTAAACCTGTTTACGAACTTTAAAATTTACCTATAATAGCGTCAAGTACCCACCCGTCTGTCGTGTGGGGGTCTGGGAAGCTTCATTGGTCATACATGTGAACTAGGGTAGCAACTCCCCAAGCATAGCCTCCAGACTGACCCAGGTCTCGAAAAGCCTCCAGATGCACCATATGAGCATGGGTTGAACTCTTATTAGCCAAAAGAGTACAATCCACCAGGTAGAGGAGGTAAGCACGAGCCTCTACAATCCAACGTCGGGCCAAGCATCTACTCTCATAGACGTCACAGAGCCATGACAGTTGCACGTAAGCCCCATGAGCACGTACGATCTCATCTCGAGCCTCCTCACCAGATACCTCTAAAAGCTCCGTCAATAACGAGACCTCATCCACGTGCAGAGGCTCAAACCTGTGTAATACCCCTGTGATAGGAAGATGGAGAAGACACGCCACATCGTCCAATGTGATTGTCAACTCCCCCACTGGAAGGTGGAAGGTTCTGGTCTCCCTATGCCACCTCTCCGCAAATGCGGATATTAGTCCAGGATCGCCGGTGACTACAGAACACCCGATCAATGGACTTAATCTGGTGCCGGCAACAAGGCCTTCAATCTCAGGCCCTGGACTCCCAAATTTATCAACTTTCCTATCATGGGAGACCAGCTTCAACTCAGGTCGTTCCTGAGTTGAATAATAGAACATAAAAGTTAATTAGACATTCATTATCACAAACAACACAACAAAAAATAAAAAATAAAATTACCTCGCCACTCCAGATACTGTATGCCACATGGTCAGCAAACGATGTCAGCACCGATGTGTCATGTGGCCTACCAGGGAATCCCTCGTCATGATCAGCAGGTGACCCCTCAGCACCATCAGCAGCATCTATGTCTGCAGTCGGAATGTCCTCGTCCACATGAGGAACATCCTCTGTCACATCAAAAATATCCTCAGTCACCTGAGGAGGAACATCCTTAGTCACCTGAGGAGGAACATCCTCAGTCACCTGAGGAACTTCCTCAGCGACATTAACCTGAACCCGTTGCCTACCAGCAGAAGCGGTAGGCCTACGACGCCGGGGAACATCAACATCATGCTCATCTTAACCCATGCCTCTGCCTGTACCACTATCTAAGGCACGTGCTACACCTCTTGTTCTAACCATGATCTGAAAATCATGAAGAAAAATGTAGTTTTTTGGTCAAATTAACTATTCATATAATTGGTAAATAAGGTTTCTCAATACTCATTTGGTTGAAAATTTTCTACCTAATGAAACACAAATAGGTATGTCATGCCATTTTGTGTATGAAGGTTTTAGGAGAAATTATTCTTAATTTTGCTTTTGAAAATTAAGAGACAAACAACTAAACTACTATTCTTAATTTTGGTCTAAATTATTTCTTTATATATTTCAGGGAAGTAGCACTTGACTATTTGAAATTATCACACAAGATGGTTAGAGGCATTGTCAAAATCTTGATAGGTAAGCTTGGGGTGTTGCCAGATGACTCAAAAATTAATCCTAGGTGTGTAGTTAACATGAACTACTGCCCATACTATATTCCATTTCATTTGTATTTTCTAAATAATTCATGTTAATCATGTGACTATTCAAAAATAGGAAGCACCAGAGGTAGAAATTAGTTTTTAGGATTGTGTCTATTGTCGTTATATAATAGGTTTCTTTTTCTACATTTCAACATTAATTAACAAATAAGGATCTAACTCCTTCAAATTAAGAGTAAGTAATCATAGTCGTTGATGAAAAATCAGTAATCAATATTATGCACGTATACATAACAAATCATGAACGTGGTGGAATATCAATGATTGATTTTTTTTAACGATGTATTTTTATTTTTACTCACTTTAAAAGACTTCTTACAAGTAATGTCCTTGTTATATTCAAATTTATTCATGATAATTTTCAACTTAATGTTTGATTTAAGGTGTTTTACTGTGCTTCTACAGTTAAAGAAGGAATCCCAACAAGCTGTTAATTAATAATGGTGTACATATTTTTTTATATTATATTTGTATTTTTTTAATAGAGATATCTCCGTTCATGTTTATTATAATATTTTTTTACACTATTAATATTATTGTCCAACCATATATAAACAGTGGACAAGGTTGGGAGTCACCAAACACAAGTCGACAAGTTGGTGGCCAATATAACTTCCTTGGATGTAGGAAGAATTTCTTCGGAGAAGGTGAATGAAAGGAAAGACGTGCTCAAGGAGTTTTGGAAGAATGCAAAAATCCAACAATCAATTATTTTGCATGAGTAGATTGGATAAGGCTTTTGTATCACTAGAGTGGTTACAAGCTTGGCCAAATGCAACACAATTTGTTCCCAATAAATCCATATCCAATTATGATCAATCATAAGAGCATTGGTTAGGGACCTCATCCAATGAAAGTATTCAACTTTTGGATTGATGAAACGAGCTTTCTTGACTTTGTAAGGAAGGCATACAAATCCTACAATGTTCAAGGATGAGGTGCTTATGTGGTCAAAGAGAAACTCAAGCTCCTAAAAAAAATCATCAATAAGTGGAGTGTGGACAAGGTTGGGAGTCATCAAACACAAGTCGACAAGTTGGTGGCCAATATAACTTCTTTGGATGTTGGAAGAATTTCATAGGAGAAGGTGTGTGAAAGGGAAGACATGCTCAAGGAGTTTTGGAAGAATGCAAGAATCCAAGAATTAATTAATCTGCAAAAGTTTAGGCTTAAGTGGCCAATATAACTTCCTTGGATGTAGGAAGAATTTCTTCTACAATGTAGTTAATTGGTGAAGAAGAACCAATTGCAGTAAAGGGTTAGAGGTGGATGAAAAATTGTGTGAAGAGCTATTGAGGGTCAAAAAGAAATTAAAGAGTACTTCTAATCAAAATTATTTGAAGAAGGTGAAATGAAGGTGTTGTTGGAAGGGGTCAATTTTAAATCTATTTTGGAGGAAGATAATTCTTGTCTTCTGGCACCATTCACTCTAGAGAAAATTAGAGAGGCCATGTGGGATTGTGATGAAAACAAGAGCCTTGGACTACATGACTTTAATCTTCATTAAAACTTGTTAGGAGGTCATCAAAGATGACATTGTTAGAGCCATACAAGAGTTCCATGCTATGCAAAGTGGTGGATAATAACAATCAGCATTTATGGTGAAAGGAATATCTTTGATGGGGTCATGACAGCCAATGAGGTGGTGCATCAAGCCAAGGCTAAGAAGAAATCAAACTTCATTTTTAAAGATCACTTTGACAAAGCCTATTTCCTAGCCTATATATCATATAGGTTAGAAATATGACATTGATTGCTAGGATTTGGATCTTTTACTTAGAAATATGACATTGTTATTTTCAAGGATATAGATATTTTTTGTCTATAATGATTATATACAAGGAGAGTGGGTTATTCTAATTATTGGACTTAACATGTGAGAATGTATTTGATACATTCAAACATAGCATGTGAAAAATATATTTGATACAAGACATGTACAATCATAGCATGTGAAAAATCAGATTCCAAACAACAATAAATTAAAAAATCAGATTTTAAAGCACATACGGAAGAACCTTCTTCCGTATCAAGGAAATCCTTCATACGGAAGAAGGTTCTTCCGTAGCATGGAAATCCTTAATATGGAAGAAGATTCTTTTGTATGTTCTCATGGAAGAAGGTTCTTCTGTATGAACTCACGGAAGAACCTTCTTCCATACAAACGATTCGTTGCCTACAAAAGAAGGTTCTTCCGTATGAACATACGGAAGAACCTTCTTCTGTATAAGCGTACAAAAGAACCTTCTTTCGTAGGCAGCAAATCATTCATATAGAAGAAGATTCTTCTGTGAGTTCATATGGAAGAACCTTCTTCCTTATGAACAATTTTCACACAAAAATGCATACGGAAGAACGTTCTTCCGTGTTCGAAAAAACTCTTCATCTCCTACCTCTCTCTCCCATGGTTTCTCAGACCAAAAAGCGAAAAGTCTCCTACCCTAAAACCACCCTAAACTACATTATACTAGCAGATAAAGGGGGAGGGGAGATACAAACTACTAACCTCGACGACAGACGCAACAAACGCACCAAAAAACTTGAGCAACGAGCAACAATGGCGGAAGAGAAGGTTGCTCGGTGCATGGAAGAGAATGATTTTTGAAATGCAAAGGGGATCCTGTTCACGCTTTTTTTAAATATTTATTATAAGGGCAATATGGCCCATTCATATAATTGTTGGGTGCACCTAGCAACACCCTTTAGTGTTTAAGTTTGGGGTAACACTTTGTGCATTCCACTGCACTTCCCATTGCATTAGAAAAACCTATTTTAAAATGGGTTTTGCATTTCAGAATGATTTTTTTCATAAAAATTCTTTGGGAGGCATCATACTTTCTAAAAAATTTAAACTACCTAGACTCAAGCGAGCACTCCAAACTTGTATAAATTTTAGTATATCTATCTTGCCAAATCTTATACTTGTATATTCTTTTATCAGCACTCCTATTCAGGTCCCACTGGGTTGGTTTTTGTGTCAGTCCAGTTGTGTTTTTTAGTTTGGTTGATCCTGTGTTTCAACATTCCTACTTGTATATTGGTCTATAAATCATTTTTTTAGTTTGCTTGATCCTGTGTTTCATGAATTTTAGAATCCCAATTCTTTATTTTTGTTGGATCAATAGGGCTATTAGGCCATTGGGTTTGACTTATTTTTCTGGAAAAAATCAGTTGATTTTGCTTGCATAAACCTGTACCACCCAATACATTGAACTATTGTTTAATACCTTAAAAATAATTTTAAGCTAGCTTTCGCTTCAATTAAGGTAAAACTAAGTTCTTCCAGTGATCTTGAGGAATAAGATCGACATTAAAGTTACCAATAATATAATGCACATTTCTGATTATATAAATTGATTCACTTCACAAATTTCTTGCTTAGTTGAAGCTAATTCATTCAACCACTTCAAATTTTACAGTAAGGTGAGGTGAACATCTGCATATAGATGATTCTTTCATCAAACAAAGAAAGAGTTCAAAAAGACTAAAGAAAAGAAGATTCACTGGAAATTAATGGCATAATTTTGCCGGGCCTATGTGTAGCAATTGGTTGCTGATCTCCATTTGCTTCTTCAAATTAGATGATAAATTTTCAAAACAGAATATCTTGATCTCCCTTAAAACTCTTGCTTTTTTTAGCAAAAAGCTTCAACAACTGTATATCAGTTGCACCTCCAACATCTTTTGAAAATTAAAATGATAAATAATTTGAGACAAAGCTTGAAACAAAAAGGCACTGAATTATATATCCAATCTTCATCATCCAAGGTAACATATGGATCGAATCCCTAAATAAGAATCAATAAACAAGTCATTGGGCAGATGTAGAATGGATATAAGATGTACCAGAGGAATGTCATGAACTTTCAGTTTAGGAGTTTAGGAGAAGGTCCATCAATACACTTCACTAGTGAAATCCTCATAAATTCCCAAATCCTCATCAAGACGCGTCAAATCGGTGAACAAAGGAAGGCTTTATGGTTAGGCTGATGCTTTGAGGAAAACAAGATCTTTGTAAGACCCAAAGAGTGTGGGTTGTTAATGATCTTCAATACTCAGCTTAATATCCAGAAAACCTATAAAGTTCTGGAAAAAAAAGAGTCTAGGATTCATCATATTCTATATTTTTCTTAAATGAAATAACTTACAGTGTCCACTTGAGGAGTGCCTTCAATCCATCTAAATTTGATCCCTTCTTTCGCCTACTCTGATAGTTGCTTTATATTTGCTTTTTTCTTATTGAAATATAATATAATCTAACTAAGAGGCTCTGCCATCTTACCTAAATTATATTATAATTCATTTTTATTTCGTTTTAACATTTATTATTTTGTTCTCTTTCTTTTTACTTTTATTTTATATTTATCTTAACTTTTATCGACTCGATACCTCTTTGGTATCAAAGCCTTGTTTAGCTCTTGATAGACATAGAGATCTTGCCAATACTAACAATTTTCTTGGTAAATATACAATAAAAACTCTCGAAAACCTTTTTGAACATTTAGAAAGCCTAATAAAAACACAAAATTTGCTTTTTAATAAAGTGCAAATTTTAGAAAACAAGTTCACCGATATTTTGGAACTTGTTAGATCCAAAGACCAACAAATTCATTTTTCTACGAATGATCTCGACAAAATAACAACACAACTATCTAAATTATCTTTAGGAAAATAGTACTGATCAATCCTCAAATAAATTTATGTTGGCAAAACCAAGGAAATGAGAACTATACCCTTTACAGGAACTTCACAAATAGTTTTAGGACATAACCCTGTAACCAAATCTATAAACCAACATCCTGGAATCATAGATAGATTCTTTAGGAGAACAAACTCTTGAACCAGACAACTAGAACAAATAGTAGACATAGAATCCAATATTGATATTGGGTCAAATTCTAGGATAGATTCGATGAATCCTAGGAAATTATACAACCTAAACTGGCTAAGTTCTTATAGAACCAATTTATATAGATATAGAAGAATGAATGACTTTTATCTTTCTGATGGGAGAGACGAGATTATCAGATTAATCTCAGAATAAACCGGACCACAACTCCTTAGTACAAATAGAAGATATGTACACCTAGGGTTAATTGCCATAGGCGTTAGGTCTCTAACAAGATCTTTTGTAGGAGCTAAAGCTTTTGTAGTGCTCTTCGATCAAAGGTTCAGAGATAATAATTCTCAGGCCATCATAGGGAAAATAGAAATAGATTTAAACCAAATAGTTTCGCTGATGTACATTGCTCCTAACTATACAATGAATCTTAGTGATTTCATACAAAACATAAACTTAGAAGTCCAGACAATAGGTTTTGGAAGAAACTATGTAGGACATAACTTACACTTAGACATTACTTTTATAGGTAGAAAAAGTGAACAAATATCCCCTAGATACAGGATAAAAACCAATCCATTGGTGACGACATTGCCATCTGATGAAATCCAATTTTTGCCACCTGAAATCTTTGATTCCTCCAAGAATCAAAATAACCAATGACAAACACATATTGATGCTGGATCATCCAGGAGTTCCATAACCACCCCTGGATCAGCTATAATAACAAATAGAAGAAATAGTCTCTCAGTAAGGTTTACTAATTACGAAGACATACAAAATCCTCCAGAAGAGGAGATAGAACCCTCTAGAATGTTTATGATGAATTTATGGAACTTTTCATATTTTGAATCATATATCCCCCATGAAGAACCCAAACAAACTGAGAATTCTTTTTCAGGAAAAACTTTTCTTTCTGAAAAACTTCTTAAAGTAGTTGAAAAGTTGGAAGAAAACAAGAAGTGTCAAGGACAAAGTTTGATAAATAATGAAACAAATTTTGAAGACACAAACAAAGATAATGACTACATTTTTATACAAAAATTATTTTCAACGATAAATAAGGAAAATTCGGATACAAATAATACTGAAGATTTACTTAAAAAGATTGATTTACAAGAATTTTACGAAAAGGAAATCAACTTCAAAAACACATTAGAGATTAATTCCAAGATTGATGAAACAAAATCATTGGTTTCTTTTCCTAAATCTTACAAAGGTCTCATGGCTGATGCTTTTGGTACTAGTTCAAATTTTACCCCACAATTTGACTATAGTATGGAAGATTACCAAATGGGGTTCCCTCCTCGTGAAAAAATTATCACTCCTGTAGACTTATCTTTAGGAGATAACATAAAATCCAAAGGGAAAAGGTTTCCCATTGAACCAATATTTAATATGCCTTCTCTCCTATTAAACATAGGAAGTATTGTGATGTAGCTCCATGTGGAGCTCGAAGGCCTTGGATCTTCTTCATCAATGGAGTCCTTTGCTTCTTGAAGTTTGATGGCAGCAGAATGGAGAAGGAGAAATATGATTGGAGACGCCACTTCAAGAAGAAGATGAGTCTAGAAGAAGTTCACCACCATAGGAAGCCATGGATAAGAGCTTGAAGGTAGGAGAAGATGAATGAAGGGAGAGGGAGAGAAGGAGCACGAAATTTTGTGCCTCAAAAGAGGTCTGAACTTTGAAGTTTGATTCTCAAATGATCAAAGTTGAAAAAAATGCACACACGTGACCTCTATTTATAGCCTAAGTGTCACACAAAAATGGAGGGAAATTTGAATTTCTATTCAAATTTCACTTGAATTTGAAGTTGAATTTGTGGAGCCAAATTTTGGAGCCAAAATTTCACTAATTATGATTAGTGAATTTTAGCTATGGTTCAGCCCACTAATCCAAGATCAAGTCCAAGATTCTCCACTAAGTGTTCTTAGATGTCATGAGGCATATAAAGCATGAAGGACATGCACAAAGTGTGACTATATAATGTGGCAATGGGGTGTAGCAAGCAAATGCTCACCCCCCTCTAAAATTTAATTGGATTGGGCTTCTCCCAATTCAATTAAATTTATTTCGAAGCACACACATCAAATATTCACTTAATGCATGTGAAATTACAAAACTACCCCTAATACAAAAACTAGTCTTGGTGCCCTAAAATACAAGGGCTGAAAAATCTACATTTCTAGGGTACCCTACCTACATTATGGAGCCCTAAATACAAGGCCCAACAATAATGAAACCCTAATCTAATATGTACAAAGATAAGTTGGCTCATACTTAGCCCATGGGCCTAAAATCTACCCTAAGGCTCATGAGAATCTTAGGGCCTTCTCTTGCATCTCTAGTCCAATCTTCTTGGAGTCTTCTATCCAATGCCCTTGGGGGGGGGGGGGTAGGATTGCATCATATTGACCCCCAACTACTTCCAAATTACATAGAATAGTGGAATTCTACTATTATAAGAGATTATAGGGTAAACCATGAAAATCATGTATCTACTAGCCAAGACATGATAACAAAAACTGAAACATATTTGGGAGATATAGCTAGAGCATGTTGGGAATCCTTTAAACAAGTTTTCCAATGACAAATCAAAACAAATCTAGTGGATCTTGGTCCAAACATCTACAATTTTTGTAGTTTGATACAAAGAATCTTTACAGCCCAATCTGTAAATGATCCAAATACCATCAGACAAAAGATTTACTTAGGTAACCTGAAAGACTCTTTATAAGTTACTTTGGTAAAATAAAGGAATTTACCCAAGACTACATAATGTATGCCTCTATAGCAAGAGGATTTACTGATAAATCTTTGAGAGAAAAATTATTCCTAAAACTCCCTAGTAAATTAGGACAAAAAATCAGAGACAGTTGGAATGACGACCAAATTGACCTAGTCATGAACAATCTGACTGTTAGAATCCAACACATAATGAAAGTAATTGAAGATACATGTAATAACAGCCATTAACAAATAGATAAAAATGATTGATTCAGAGATCTGTAAATAGATTTACACTCCACAACAATACCACAAAGAAATTAGAAGGAAAAGGCCTTAGTACATACCACCTAGTAGACAACCCCTAAGAAAGAAGAACCCAACTCGTAGGTATTCAATTAGAGGCTCTAATTCTAGAAAACCTATTCTCAACAAAGAAAGACATGTTAGAAAGCTCAAAGATAATAAAACATATACAAAACAACTAAAATGTTATGCTTTCCACCAACCAGGACATTATTCCAGAGTTTGTCCAAACAAAACCAATATGTTTACAAGAGAAGCAGAACTGATAAAAAGTTGTAGGATGAACTTCATCCCCATAGATGAAACAGTCTCTACTGACTTAGAAATATATCCAATAGTTAGTTGGTCTGTTTGTACTTCTGAGGAATAAGAAGTTAATAAAGATTATAAAATCCTCAACGAATTCACTAGAAATGAGTATAGTAATCTCTACCCAGGGAATGATAAGTATAACCACTATGGAGAAATCCTTGATGATTTGTGATACAACCTTATGTTCAACACTGAATTAAATGACTATGAACATGAAATACAATTCTACATAAGACCCGATCATAAAGAATGTTATTTTTGCAAAAGATATCCTTACAAAACATTAAGAGCTCATTTTAGTTTATGCTATAAGAATTTTAGCAAAAATTGCATACAAACAATTTTGAAAATCGATTTTCCTGATTTCAAAAAGGAAAATGATTCAGGAAATAAAATTATAAATAACAGGATTTCTACTTTGGAAACCAAATTAAACCAAATTGAAAAAACGGTAGACTTTCTCTATGAAAAGTTTGAGAAAAACAGAACCCCAATTTTATTTTGGTTAAAATAAATTTTCCTAAAATAAATAATTTTGACCAAACTGAAGTAGTCGTGAAAGCCTTAGTAGATACTGATTGTTCCTTTACTTCCATTTGCAAAAGTGTTGTACCTCAACATAGTTGTTTTAGAGCTAATATAATAACCTAAACTATAACTATGTTAGGAGACATAACAACCAATGATACAAAAACCATAAATTTCACAATTCAATTATCTACAAATGGTGACATTTTTGGCAACACGATTTTTATAAATAAAGCAGATGTAGTAGGTTTGCAACCACCTAAAGAAAAAATGATTTTAGGACTTGATTTTATTATACATGATAATAGATCAATTACTATTACAAAAGATTATTTATTAATCTCTACAAAATCACAAATGTCACTAATAATAGACAAACTAACATCAGAGTTACGAACAAAACGTGGTGATGCCCCCACCAACACCAAAAACCAATGTCCTTGTGACATACCTGGTAGTTGTAAAATAAAAGAATCACAAAAGTATGATAAAATAAGCACTTTAGATACACCCCAAGATTCTTATCAAGAAAATATCTTAAATAGCATAAAAACATATATTGAGTTACAATATGATTTATCTGTAGTAAAATCTAATTACAATTTTGTTAAGATCAACAAAACCATAACCTTTGATAATATACAACAGATTATAGACGGGTTAAATAAAACAAGTACAATAGGAGAAGACCCAGTAAATATTGGGAAAAAGACCTTGTTATATGTAAATTAGACATCATAAACCCAGATCTGATAATCAAAATAAAAGACATTCAGTATAGGAATTTTGAACAAGAAGTATGTAAAAATCATATAAAAGCCCTTTTAGACCTAAAAGTTATAGAACCCAGCATTAGTCCACATAGGACTCCTGCCTTTATTGTTAATAAACACTCAGAACAAAAAAAAGGGAAAACTAGGATGGTTTATAGTTATAAAAGGCTTAATGATAACACTCACATAGATGTTTATACTATTCCTTCTAAAGATGTGTTAATAAATAGGATACAAAAGGCTAAATGGTTTTTGAAATTTGATTTAAAATCAGGATTCCATCAATAGGAAATTCTTTTTCATCTAGAATAGAAGCCTCAAGATCCAAATACGAATCAGCAAGAAGGTCTTTTTCGATAAGAACCCGATCAATCCCAATAGGACTAACTAGATCTACGTCACAAAACCACTTTACTAGTATAAACCTCCAAGGATTAGATACAACTTCTAGTATACCTAGAACAACATACAATCAAGAACAAGAGGACGACCAAAAGTTGATCCAATCCCCAACATACTCCTCTATGCATGAACCTTATGATGTTATCTGACAAATTTAGCATTGATAAGGATACCCTTAGAAAAGACTTTTATTCTCCAGAGAATGAACCTCAAAGGAGATGATTTTTTCAGCATTTTAAGGGTTCAAACAAAAAATAAATCCAGGACAAATTTTATGAGTTTGTCGAAAGAGTCAAAGTTAATCTCTTTTTCTTTGATTGGTTTCATGCTTATACAATCAGAAAGAACCTAGATTGCCCATGGAAATAAGATATCATAGGTGATCCAACAACCAACGTTATCACAAATTAGCAAATCAAAGACGGTGAATTAATCCAATCAGAATTACCTCCAACAACACAATACCAACTGCCAATGGTCAAAGACAATAATGATAAACCTGTCATGGCCACACCGTTTAAAACAAAAGATGTCAATGAAGAAATCTCCTTAAAATACATCAAAGGCCTAATGGAACACGCTAATTACACCAACAAATATCTTCAGGTCTTAGGAGAATCTATTAAAGAAAAGATATCTCCCAAATAAAGAACATATGAAGAATCCACTTAGGGTTAGTGAAAAGGCAAAACAAAAAAATTAAGGAATTAAGGAGAAACAAATCCCTTACAGAAGGCGCAGGTGACAATAATAGCAAATTATTAAACAAGATTGATAGTTTACTTAAAGTCATCCCTGAAGCACCTCAACCTTCAGAGGAATCATCCAAGATGAGAATAAGAAGTACCTCTAGAATAATTAATGTTATTAATGAAGATAGTGACCAAAATTTAGAACAAACAATTGAAATAGGTTTAGTATCTGAAAAGATTATTAATCAGATAAATTCCAAACATTGGAAAACACCCTCCAAACTATATTACCAACGACCAACCGCCCCATATCTCCTGTTAGAAGAGAGAGGCGAGAGTAATTTTAAAAGCTTTAGTGGAAATAACATCTGTGAGTGGAATATAGATGCCCAAATGGAGTACAATATTATGAATACACTCCAACACATGACCATGGTAGCCACAACCTACCACATCCCATGAGTGTCCAGAAGAAACAATCATCGATATCCTAGTGGCAAGATTTTCCGGCCAATTAAAGGGATGGTGGGATAATTATCTCACTAATGATGAAAAATAAAACATTTACGGCACAGTCAAAACGGATCCCAGTGGAAAAGTCATTATAAATGACGATAATACGAAGATTCCTGACGCTGTTAATACCCTTATTTTTATAATAGCTCAACACTTTATCGGTGACCCATCACTTTGGAAAGATAGGTCAGCAGAATTATTATCCAATATTAAGTGTAGAAATTTAGCAGATTTTAGGTGGTATAGAGACACCTTCCTAACTAGAGTTTACACAAGAGAGGATAGCCAACAACCTTTCTGGAAAGAAAGGTTTCTAGCCAGTCTTCCAAGATCATTAGGAGATAAGGTTAGAGATAAAATTCGTAGCCAATCTGTCAATGGAGACATTCCATATGAGAGTTTAAGTTATGGTCAATTAATTTCATATGTCTAGAAAGTAGCTTTGAAAATCTGTCAAGATGACAAAATCCAAAGACAATTAGCCAAAGAAAAGGCCCAAACTAGGAAAGATTTAGGATCTTTCTGTGAACAATTTGGATTACCTGCTTCTCCAAAACAAAAGAAGAAACAAAATCTTAACAAAGAATCCCACAGAAATAAAGCCTTCAACGAAAGGAGATTCCTAAAAAGGAAATACTTGCATAAACCTTCAACTAGCAAAGAAGCTAAAACTTCAAAGCCAAAAATAAAACCCAAAATAACATGCTACAATTGTGGAAAACAAGGCCACATTAGGAAATTCTATAGGTTAAAGAAAAAATTAAGAAACCTTAACCTAGATCCAACCATTGAAGAGCAAATTAATAATCTACTTATCAAAACCTCAGAGGAAGAATCAGAAAATACATCCTCTGAAGAGAATCTAAACCTAATTCAACAAGATGACCAACCATCGTCTACAGACGATGAAGATATACAAGAAATCAATACTCTAACAAGAGAACAAGATCTCTTGTTCGAAGTAATCAATTTCATACTAGACCCCCTAGAAAAGAAGGTTTTCCTGGAAAAACTGAGAAAGTCTCTGGAAACCAAACCTATGCCAAAAGACTTTATTACAAATAATAAATTTGATGTTAGCAATATATTCAAAAGATTAGAAAACACTTCAACAAAACCAACCACAATCCAAGATCTTCAAACAAAGATTAATAATTTGAAAAAGGAAGTTAAGGAACTTCGTCAACAACAAGAAATTGATCAGATCATCCTATCTAAACTAGAAGAAAGCAGTGATTCTGAGAAGGATGTAGAAAATGAAAATCTAGAAGATGAAATGTTTATGGGATTAATCAACAAGATTAAGATCCAAAAATTTTATATAAACATTATAATCATTATTAATGATTTTGTTTTGGAAACAATGGCCCTATTTGACACCGGGGCTGATTCAAACTGTATTTTGGAAGGATTAGTTCCTACAAAATTCTTTGAGAAAACCTCAAAAAAACCAAGTACGGCCAATGGCTCAAAATTAAAGATTATTTACAAATTATCAAGCGCAATCATAGAAAACCAGGGTCTTAGGATTAACACAAACTTTCTTCTAATAAAAATCCTAAACAATGAGATTATCTTCGGAACACCCTTCATTAGAGCCTTATTCCCTCTTCAAATATCTAGGGAATGAACAACTACCACTTATTTGGGAAGAAAAATTATATTTAATTTTTCTACTAAACCAATCACAAGAAATATAAATTTCATAGAAAAGAAAATTAGTCAAATCATTTTCTTAAAAGAAGAAATCTCTTTCAATAACATTCAGTCACAATTGGAAAAACCACAACAATTAAAAGAGAAAACCCAAACCCTGTTACAACATATCCAATTAACCATTTGTTCCAACTTGCCACATGCATTTTGGAACCGTAAGAAACATATTGCCGATCTCCCCTATGAGAAAGATTTTAGGGAAAAACAAATTCCTACAAAAGCTACACCAATCCAAATGAATGAAGAACTTCTCCAATATTGCCAAAAAGAAATTAAAGATTTGTTTGATTAGAAAGAGTAAAAGCCCATGGTCTTGCGCTGCTTTCTACATCAATAAACAATCAGAGCTTGAATGGGGTACACCTCGTTTAGTCATAAATTATAAACCTTTGAACCAAGCTTTACAATGGATTAGGTATCCCATTCCAAACAAAAAAGATTTACTTAACAGATTAAATTCTGCAAAAATATTTTCCAAGTTTGACATGAAATCCGGATTTTTGCAAATCCAAATACAAGAATCGGATAGGTACAAATTGCTTTTACAATACCTTTTGGGCAATATGAGTGGAATGTTATGCCATTCAGTCTGAAGAACGCCCCTTCAACTTTTCAGAAAATTATGAATGATATTTTCAATCCTTATTATAATTTATCATTGTCTACATGTGGAAGCAATGCCTTCCAAGATTATTTTGATGATGCCAAAGAATCAAGAGTCATACAAGTTTCAAGAATCAAGATCAAGATTCAAGATTCAAGATTCAAGAATAATCAAGATCAAGATTCAAGATTCAAATAAAGAATCAAAACTCAAGATTCAAGAATCAAGAGAAGACTTAATCAAGATAAGTATTAAAAGAATTTTTCAAAACATTGAATAGCACAAGAATTTTTCAAAAAGAAAAATCTTTTACCAAAGAGTTTTACTCTCTGGTAATCGATTACCAGAAGGCAGTAATCGATTACCAGTAGCCAACATTCTTTTCAAAACTGATTTACAAAGTTGTAATCGCTTACCATAATCATGTAATCGATTACCAATGTTTTAAAACATTATATTTCAAATTTCAAGAGTCACAACTTGTGAAAACTTTTTCAAATCATTTCAAACATGTGTAATCAATTACACAATACTTGTAATCGATTACCAGTGCTTCTAAACGTTTTGATTTTCAAATTTAAACATGAAGAGTCACATCTGCTAATGTGTAATCGATTACACTATGATGGTAATCGATTACCAGTGACTGATTTCGAAAAATAAATTACCAAAAGTCATAATTCTTAAAGTGACTTGTTTCTAAAGAGTTTTTCAAAAGTCACAATCTTTAAGTGACTAGTTTTCAAAAGAGTCACAACTTTTAAAGTGACTAGTTTTCAAAAGAGTCACAACTTTTAAAAAGTGACTAGTTTTAAAGAAATTGCCAAGAGTCACAAACTTTAACTTGAGTCATCAAATGATTATAAATATGTGACCATAGCACGAATTTAAAAGACAGATTTCCTTTTATGCATAACAGATTTCCTTCATCTTTCTAAAAGTTTTTGTTCAATACTTTCTCTTTCAAGAAAAGTTTATTGATAAAAAAACTTGTGCTATTCTTTTTCTTCATTCCTTCTCTCTTGTCAAAAGATTCAAAGGACTAATCGCCTGAGAATTCTTTTGTTTCTTCCCTTCTCCTTCTTGACAAAAGATTTCAAAGGACTAACCGCCTGAGATATCTTTTGTTTCCCATTACAAAGATTCAAGGGACTAACCGCTTAAGAATTCTTTGTCTTAACATATTGGAGCGTACATCCTTTGTGGTACAAGTAGAGCGTACATCTACTTGGATTGTTATACTGAGAACAAGAGAGGGTACATCTCTTGTGGATCAGTTCAAGTGGAGCGTACATCCACTTGGTTGTTCAAAGAGAACAAGGAAGGGTACATTCCTTGTGGATCTTTGCTTGTAAAGGATTTTACAAGGTTATTGGAAATCTCAAGAATCGGTGGTTGCTTGGGGACTGGATGTAGGCACAGGTTGTTGCCGAACCAGTATAAATCTTGTGTTTGTCTTCTTCTTCCCTACACTTTTTAATTTCCACTGTGTACTTTTATTTCCACTTTACTTTTGTCTAAGTTATTGTTTTTGTTCTTTACTTTCGCATAACTTAGTAGTAAAGCCTAATTGAATCTAGTAACATTAAGAAGGATAAATTTTAATTAGTCAAGACATGTTCATAATTAATTCAACCCCCCCTTCTTAATTATTCTGAGGCCACTTGATCCAACACTACATAGATGATGTTTTAATCTTCTCCCAAGGCATAGACCAAAATTTTAAACATTTGCAAACTTTTATACACATCGACCCTAGGTTTACCCACCCCTAGGTTTCAAGTCCATCCAGAATTCCTGAAGGCTGCTGATCCAGAGACCTCATTATTTCTCAATCAAAAGTCTCAATTATTTGTTTTCCTTGCCAGTTCCAGGACAAAGGAGAGTCTGGCAAATAATCTTCAAGAAGTCCTATAGCTTCTCCAACAAGAAGAAGATGAAGGCTCTTTCTCAAAGAAGGAAGAAAATAATTCTTCAGAAGAAGATGACCCCTTCTACCAAAATGAAGATGATTGTTTTGGTATTTCTCTAAATGATGACTAATTACATGTACTGTTTAAATAGATGGCTCAGGTTTGATGGTGACTATTTGGGTCGATGACCATTCAGCTTTGGATTTCTAGGTGGATGACCCAGCCTGGGTTGGTGACCCAGAAGATGCTGATGAACTTTTCTTGATTGTTGACTCTGTTAGAGCCAACTTGAAGCTCTTTCCTGAACTTCTGCTTGCCCTCAGGGAGGTCCCTACTGCCTTAGGCGACATAACCGTTTTTCTGTAAGAATTCACGGGTGAGATAGTCAGGTAGAGAATTTGAGGTGCCCTTGATGTATTTTATATTGAAATAAAAAACACTCAAGCAAATTTGTTTAGAGGCAAGATTTTTAACATCCTTTTGTAAAATATCTTTTGCTGATTTACAATCAACTCGTATAAAAAAAATTTGATTTAGTATGTCAGATTGGAATTTGGAAATGCACAAAACAATTGCTAAAACTTCTTTTTTAACAATTGAATATTTTAATTATGCAGGATTCCAATGTTTTGAAGTGTATGCAATGACATGCTCTTGGTTATGGACTCTTTGTTTAAGTATACCACCATAACCTATATCAGATGCATCTATTTTAATAATTTTAAATGCCTGTGGAATTGGGAGATACATACATTTTATGGATTGGACTTTTAATTTAATGTCTTTGACTATTTGAGTATGGATGTCTGACCAAAGAGGTGGATTTTTCTTCAACCTATCATGTAATGGTTTGACAATATTGTTTAAGTATGGAACAAATTCTCCTAGGTAATTTGGACAACCAAGAAATCATTGTAACTTGGTTTTGCCTAAAATTTGGTTGTGGAATTTGGTAGCAAATTCTATTGACCGATCTATTGGAATAATTGTTCCTTGATATATATTTTGACCAAGGAATCTAATTTTTGTTTGGAAAAAAATATTTTTTGATTTGGAGACTGCCAGACCATTTTTTTAATGACATGGATAAAAGTTTGCAAATGTTTGAAATGTTGGTCTATGTTTTGAGAAAAAATTAAGACATCATCTACGTAGACAATGATGAATTTTGAATAAGGATTGAAAATATCATTCATAATTTTTTGAAATTCTAAAAGGGCGTTCTTCAGACCAAATGGCATAACATTCCATTCATATTGCCCGAAAGGTACTGTGAAGGCAATTTTGTACTTATCAGATTTTTGAGTCTGAATTTTCCAAAATCCAGATTTCATGTCAAATTTGGAAAATACTTTTGCAGAATTTAATCTATTGAGTAAATATTTTTTATTTGGAATAGGATACCTAATCCATTGCAGTGCTTGGTTAGTGGTTTGTTGACATAAAAGCAGCATAAGACCAGGGGCTTTTGCTCTTTCTAATAAGGCCTTTATCCAGTAAATCTTGGATTTCCTTTTGGCAGTATTGAAGAAGTTCTTCATTCATCTGAATTGGTCTGGCTTTTATGGGAATTTGTTTTTCCCTAAAGCCTTTCTCATTGGGGAGATCGGCAATATGTTTTTTCCAGTTCTAGAATGCATGCAGCAAATCCAAACAAATGGTTGATTGGATATGTTGTAATAAAGATTGAATTTTCTCCTTTATTTGAGGTTTTTCTAATTGTATCTGAATTTTATTAAAAGATACTTCTTCTTTTAAGAAGTTGATTTGGTTGATTTTCTTTTCTATAAAATTTATGTTTCTCGAAATTGGTTTAGTAGAAAAATTAGATGTAATTTTTCTTCCTAAATGGGTTGTAGTTATTCCTTCTTTAGATATCCGAAGGGAAAACAGAGCTCTAATGAAGGGAGTACCTAGGACTACCTTGTTCTTAAGGTTTTCTATCAGAAGAAAGTTTGTATTAATCCTAAGCCCTTGATTTTCGATAATTGCTCTAGATAACTTATAGTTAATCTTTAATTTTGAACCATTTGATGTGCTCAATTTTTCTGAAGTTTTCTCAAAATTTTTTGTAGGAATTAATCCTTCCAAAATACAATTTGAATCACCCCCTGTGTCAAATAGGGCCATAGTATCTAGGACGAAATCATTAATAATGATTCTAATGTTTGTGTAAAATTTTTGGATTTTAATCTTGTTGATTAATCCCATAAACATTTTGTCTTCTAGATTTTCATTTTCGTTTTCTACATCCTTTTCGATACTCCCAGAATCATTGTTTTCTTCAAGTTGAAAAAGGATGATCTGATGAATTTCTTGTTTTTGACGAAGTTCCTTAACTTCTTTCTTCAAATTATTAATCTCTGTTTGGAGATCCTGAATTGTTGTTGGTTTTGCTGAAGTGTTTTCTAATCTTTTGAATATGTTACTAATGTCAAAATTATTATTTGTAATAAAATCCTTTTGAGTAGGTTTGATTTCCAGAGTTTTCTTTAATTTTTCCAGAAAAACTTTCTTTTCCTGGGGATCTGGTATGGAATTGATTGCCTCCAACAAGAGATATTATTCTCTTGTTAGAGTATTGATTTGTCTTTCATCATCGCCCGTAGACGATGGTTGGTAATCTTGTTGGATTATGTTGAGGTTCTCCTCATAGAATGTGGAGGATGAAGTTTATGTTTCTTCCTTAGAGGTTTCAATGAGCAAATTATTAATCTCCTCTTCAATGGCTGGTTCTAGGTTAAGATTTCGTAATTTTCTTTTTAACCTACAATATTTGCTAATGTGGCCTTGTTTTCCACAATTGTAACATGTTATTTTGGGTTTTATTTTTGGTTTAGGAGTTTCTGTTTCTTTGCTAGTCGTGGGTTTATGCGAGTATCTCATTCTTGGAAATCTCTTTTTGTATATGGTTCTATTTTCATGGGATTATTTTCTAGGGTTTTGTTTCTTCTTTTGTTTTGGAAAAGCTGGTAGTCAGAATTGTTCACAGAAAGATCCTAAATCTCTCTTTGTTTGGGCCTTCTCTTTAGCTAATTGTCTTCCTATCTTTCATCTTGACAGATTTTTAAGGCTACTTTCTGGACATAAGAGATTAATTGGCCATAACTTAAACTCTCATATGGAATATATCCGTTGACAGACTGGCTACGAATTTTGTCTCTAACCTTATCTCCTAATGATCTTGAAGACCGACTAGGAATTTTTCTTTCCAGAAAGGTTGTTGGCTATCTTCTCTGTTATAAACTCTAGTTAGGAAGGTATCTCTATACCCCCTAAAATCTACTAAAGTTCTACACTTAAGATTTGATAATAATTCTGCAGACCTATCTTTCCAAAGGGATGGGTCGCCAATAAAGTGTTGGGCTATTGTAAAAATAAGTGTATTAATAGCGTCAGAAATCTCCTTATTATCGTCATTAGTAATGATTTTTCCATTCAGATCCGTTTTGACTGCGCTGTAAATTTTTGACTTTTCATCATTAGTGAGATAATTATCACACCATCCTTTTAATTGGCCGGAAAATCTTGCCACTAAGATATCAATGATTGTTTCCTCCGAACACTCATGGGATGTCTAGTAAGTCGTGGCTACCATGGTCATGTGCTGGAGTGTATTCATAATATTGTATTCTGTTTGGGCATCTATATTCCATTCATAGATGTTGTTTGCACTAAAGCTTTTAAAATTAATTTCTCCTCTTTCTTCTAATAGGAGATCAGGGGCAGTTGGTCATTGATAATATAGTTTGGAAGGTGTTTTCCAATGTTTGGAATTTATCGGATTAATGTCTTTTTTCGATACTGAACCTATTTTAGTTGTGTTTTTTGAATTTTGGTCACTATCTTTATTAATAACATTAATTAATTTGGAGGTTCTCCTCGTTACCATTATTGAAGCTCCTTCTGAAGGTTGGGGAGTTTCAGGGATGACTCTAAGTAAACTATCAAACTTGTTTAATAATTCACTATTATAGTCACCTATTCCTTACATAAGGGACTTGTTTTTCTTTAGTTCCCTAATTTTTTGTTTAGCCTTGTCACTAATCTTGAAAGGTTTGAATAAAGGTTTTTCTATAGGGATATTTGACGGAGATTCCTCAGGAGGTTTTTGTTTAGGGATAGTTTTGGTTTTGATGGACTCTCCTAAGACTTGTAGATATTTATTGGTGTAATTAGCCTATTCCATTAGGCTTTTGATGTCTTTGGAAGTTACTTCTTCATTGACATTTTCTGTCTTGAATGGAGTGGCCATGACAGGTTTATCATGACTATCCTTGACCTTTGGCAGTGGGTATTGTGTTGTGGGAGGTAAGTTCGATTGGATTAACTCACCATCTTTGATTTGCCAATTGGTAATAACCTTGGTTGTTGGATCACTGATGATATCTTGTTTCCACGGGTAATCCATATCTACTTTGATGGTATAAGAATGAAACCAATCAAAGAAAAGAACGTTTATTTTGACTCTCTTGACAAATTCATAGAAATTGTCTTGGATTTGTTTTCTATTTAAACCCTTAAAATGTTGAAAAAACCATCTCCTTTGAGGTTCATTCTCCGGAGAATAAAAGTCTTTTCTAAGGGTATCCTTATCAATACTAAAGTTGTTAGATAACATCATAAGGTTCAAGCATAGAAGAGTAAGTTGGAGATTGGATCGACTTTAAAGTATATTGAATACTTCCTTTCAGTATACTGCATTCTTACTGAATAAATATATTTCCTATATATATATATATATATATATATATATATATATATATATATATATAGACACACACACACATACAAAGATCAAAGAAGTATGATCAATGGACAAATAGGAAGTAAAAATACAGTAAATAAGAAGGCAGTATAAAAAAGATTATTAAATACGAAAATAGATAACTGTAAATGAAAGCAACATTAAAGAACCTGAAATGACGGCATAGCCGAACAAAATCTATGAGGAGGGAGAAGAGAAGAAACTAAAGTGGCGGCAGAGCCGCACAGGATCAATCAGGAGGGAGGAGAGATATGAAAGAAGAAAGCTTGAGCTTTATTAAAATTGAAAGAAAAAAAGCTTACAAAGATTGTTTCTTATGCAGAGCTTCTCTCTCTAAAACCTAAAAATGACTATCAGAAAGGGTGCCTTACAAATGAGTCGAGGACTCCTTTTATAGCCAAATATTTCTACTGTGGCTACAATGCTAGTTTTTTTACTAGAACTATTTATACAGTACAGGTTAATCATCATTTAATGAAATACCAAAACAATCATCCTTGTTTTGGTAGAAAGGATCATCTTTTTCTAAAGAATAATATCTTCCTTCTTTAAGGAAGAGTGATGTGCCATTATTTTCTCTTATTTCTTAACCCTTTTTGCACCATTTTAAGTACTGATTAGTCTTAATTGTCAAATTAATTAGGAAGTTTTATTATTTGGGCCCATTCAGCAAATTTGATGTATTTAATCTAATTTCAGGAATTAATGGAGCATTGAGCTTGAATCCAGAATTGGGCTTGGACTTGAAGAGGCCAGACTATTTTATTCTACAAAATTAGATCTTATCTTATCTTATCTAGATATTATTTAGATTTGATCGCATCTAGATATTATTTCATCTAGATCTTATCTTATCTAGATTTGATTTTATTTTATTTATGGGCTTGGATTTAAAATAGATTTCTAAGCTTTGGGGCTGAAAAACTATATAACAGCACCAAGGTTCTAGTTTAGGCCCTCTCCTCCCCTCTCTTCTCTCTCTCTTCTCTCTCTCCTATTTTCATTTTTTAGTTTTAGGCTTTTCTTTGAGACATCTTTTCGTTTTACAATTCCAATAGCAATAAAATTCCGTTCTTCAATTTATAAGTTTGTTCTCTATTGATTAATGGAAGACTAAGTCCCCAGCGTTGCTTTCTCTTGAGGACAGTTCTCTTTGAGGTTCTATTATTACTGTTACATTCTGTTCAGTTTTTCCTCTTCACTAATTACTTTGAATTTGTTGTTTTTAATTCATGCATGCTTAGTGCTTGATTAATTGTCTCTGCGCTTAATTTACGTTCATGCTTAATGATCGTTTATGAGTAATTGGTGTATGTGATGCTTAATCACATAATGAATGCCTTATATTGAATTTCGCATAGTAATTTAATTTAGGGTTGGATTAAGTGGTAAAGCAGATAAAGGATAAATTCTCGCAACCTAGGATAAGAGACTAGCTTGTGAATCAAGGGGAAGCAACATATTTTAATTCTGATATTTTCTAATTCAATTGTACTCGCTGTTTAATTTAAGCAACAAATCCCCCCCCCCCCCCATTCGTTACTATTTTCCTACTATCTGTCATGAACATAGCTTCAGAAGAAGATGATCCTTTCTACCAAAACGAGGATGACTGTTTTGGTATTTCATTAAATGATGATTAACCTGTACTGTATAAATAGTTCCAGTCACAAAACTGCAACTGTAGCCACAATAGAATTATTTGGCTATAAAAGGAGTCCTCGACTCATTTGTGAGGCACCCTTTCTGATAGTCATTTTCAGGTTTTAGAGAGAAAAGCTCTGCATCAAAAACAATCTTTGTAAGATTTTATTTCAATTTTAATAAAGCTCAAGCTTTCTTCTTTTCATATCTCTCCTCCCTTGTGACTGATCCTGTGCGGCTCTATCGTCGCTTCAGTTTCTTCTCTTCTCCCTCCTCATAGATTTTGTTCAGCTCTGTTGTTGTTTCTGGTTCTTCAATGTTACTTTCATTTTAAATTTCATTTACAGTTATTTATTTTCATATTTATTTTCGTATTTAACAATCTCTTTCATAATGCCTTCTTATTTACTGCATTTTTACTTCCCCTGTGTCCGTTGATCATACTTCGTTGATCTCTTATAATGATATTTTAATAAATAAACAATGCCTTAAATTCATCATAGACATCCTAAAGGGTTCCATCTTCTCTTCTGGAGGATTTTGTATGTCTTCATAATCAGTAAACCTTATTGAAAGACTATTTCTTCTATTTGTTATTATAGTTGGTCCAGGAGTGGTTATGGCACTCCTAAAGGATCCAACATTGTTATGTGTTTGCCATTGATTATTCTGATTTCTAGAGGAATAAAAAATTTCAGGTGGCAAAAATTGAATTCCATCAGATGATAAGGTTGTCACTAATGGATTAGTGTTTATCCTATATCTAGGGGATATTTGACCACTTATTCTAACTATGAAGGTGATATCTAAGTGTAAGTTATGTCCCACAAAGTTTCTTCCAAAACCTATTGTCTGGACTTCTAAGTTTATGTTTTGTATGAAATCACTAAGATTCACTGTATAATTAGGGGTGATATACATCAGGGAGACTGTTTGGTTTAGGTCTATTTCTATCATCCCTATTATGGTCTGGGAATTATTATCTCTGAACCTTTGATCGAAGAGCACCACAAAAGCTTTAGCTCCCACAAAAGATCTTGTTAGAGACCTAACGCCTATGGCAATTAACCCTGGGTGTACATATCTTCTATTTATACTAAGATGTTGTCGACCAGTTTGTTCTGAGGTTAATGTGATAATCTCGTGTCTTCCAGCAAGAAGATAAAAGTCATTGATCCTTTTATATCTATATAAACTAGTTCTATCAGAACTTAGCCAGTTTAGGTTGTATAATTGTCTAGGATTGAAGGAGTTTATCCTAGAATTTGACCCGATATCAATGTTAGATCCTATGTCTACTATTTGTTCCAGTTGTATGGTTTGGGAGTTTTTTCTTCTGAAGAATCTATTTAGGATTCCAGGATGTTGGTTTATAGATTCAGTCACAGGATTGTGTCCTGAAACTGTTTGTGAGGTTCCTGTAAATGGTATTGTTCTCATTTTCTTGGTTTTGCTAAGACAAATTTATTTGAGGTTTGGAAAGTGGTCTTTCCAAAAGATAGTTTAGAAAGTTGTGTTGAGATTTTGTCGAGTTCGTTTGTAGAAAAAATGAATTTGTTGGTCTTTGGATTTAAGAATTTCAAAAATATCATTAACTTTGTTTTCTAAGGTTTGTACTTTGTTAAATAGCAAATTTTGTGTTTTTGTAAGACTTTCTAAGTGTTCAGATAAGTCTTCAAAAGTTTTTGTGGAAATTTTATTAATAGAACTATTAGTACTAGTTAAATCTCTATGTCTATCCAGAGCTAAATGATGGCTCTAATACTAAAGAGGTACCGAGTCGATTGGGATAAAAATAAGTAAACAAGAAATAAAGACAAACAAAAACAAACTTAAATTAATAAATATAATATAGATCAGGAAAGGTGGAACATCCTCCTAGTTAGATTATATTATATTATATAAGAAAAATAAAGTCGATTAAAGAAATACACAATTATAAGAGTAAGCGATAAGTGGAAAGAAAGATCGATTTAGATGGATAGAGGGCACTCCTCAAGTGGACACTGTAAGTTATTTCATTTAAGAAAAATATAGAATATGATGATCCCAGACTTTTTTTTATATAAAAAAAACAACAGAATAGAAATTAAACTGAGTCAAAGAAATTAAACTCAAAGTCCAATCCATAAAATGTTTGTATCTCCCAATTCCGCAAGCATTCAAAATTGTCGAAATTGATGCATCCGACATAGGTTATGGTGGCATCCTTAAACAAAAGGTCCATGACCAAGAACATGTCATTGCATACACATCAAAGCATTTGAATTCTGCACAACTAAAATATTCAACTGTTAAAAAAGAAGTTTTAGCAATTGTTTTGTGTATTTCCAAATTCCAATCAGATTTGTTAAATCAAAAAATTTTAATCCGGGTTGATTGTAAGTTAGCCAAAGATATTTTACAAAAGTATGTCAAAAACCTTGCCTCAAAACAGATTTTTGCAAGATGGCAAACAATTTTAAGTGTTTTTGATTTTGATATAGAATATATCAAGGGTGTTGGACAAGTGGCCTTAGAAATTTTAAGAAGGGGAGAGTTGAATTAAGATTTTGTTGACTATTCCTAATTGAAAATTTTCCCTTACTTAGATATTCCCTAGAGTCAACTATCTCTTTAATTGTAAGTTGCTCGAATAACAAATAAGGAGAAGTAAACTTAAAGATATATAAACACAACAGAAAGTAAAAAAGATTAAGGAAAGAGAGAATGCAAAACCGGATTTATACTGGTTCGGCCACAACCCGTGCCTACGTCCTGTCCTCAAGCAAATTCCACTTGAGTGTTTTCACTAACCTTGTAAAAACCCTTTACAAGCAATGAACCACAAAGGACTTCCCTCCTTTGTGTTCAGTGTTTACACCAAGAAGCAAATGCCACTTCTTGCAATGAACCCCAAAGGATCTTCCTCCTTTGTGTTCAGTGATTACACCAAGAGGCAATCCCACCTCTTGCAATGAACCCCAATGGACCTTCCTCCTTTGTGTTCAGTGATTACACCAAGAAGCAAATTCTACTTCTTGCAATGAACCCCAAAGGACGTTACTCTTTTTTGTCTAGTGATTCAACCAAGGAACAAACTTGTTCCTTGAACTAAGTAGACCGTCTCTTGAAAACTTTTATAACCAAGAGTCGGTCTCTTGAAAAGCTTTTTGTAAGAATGGAGGAGAGAAAGAAAATAGAATAGCACAAGTTTTTCCCCAATGAACTTTTCTTGACAAAGAAAATGTTGAACAAAAACTCTTAGAAAGATGTTGAGAATTTATTCCTTTGAAATTTGTGCCATGGTCACATATTTATAGCCATTTGATGGCTCTTGAAGAAACCATGGTAAAAGCTGTGACTCTTTGCAATTTCTTCAAAACCAGTCACTGGTAATCGATTACCATAATGGTGTAATCGATTACACAATTTATTTTATCAAACATTGTGACTCTTCATGTTGAGGTTTGAAATCTAACATTCAGAATCACTGGTAATCAATTACAAATATTGTGTAATCGATTACACTATTTTGAAAATATTTTTGAATATTACAAGACAATGGTAATCGATTACATGCCCATGGTAATCTATAACTACTTTGTAAATCAGTTATAAAACTGCTTTGGGCTTCTGGTAATCGATTACTACCTTATGGTAATCAATTACCAGAGAGTAAAAACTCTGGTAAAAAAATATTTCTTGAAAAATTCTCTTGGACAATTTTGTGATGTTCAATCTTTTCTTTGAAAAATTCTTTTTAAACTTATCTTGATGCTTTTCTTGAGGTTCTTGCATATGTTGAGTCTTCTCTTGAATCTTCACTTAAATCTTGTTGATTCTTTAATCTTGTTTGAATGAATCTTTAATAATCTTTGGCATCATCAAAATACTCTTGGAAGCTTTGCTTCTACAAAGGGCACCTCAAACTCTCTACCTGACTATCGTGAATTCTTACAGAAGAACGATAATGCCACCTAAGGTAGCAGGGACCTCCCTGAGGGGAGGCAAAAGTTCGGGCAAAGGTTTTAAGTTGGCTCTACTAGAGGCAACCATCAAGAAAAGTCCATCATCATCTTCGGGGTCACCAACCCAAACTAGGTCATCCACCCAGAAAACCAAAGCTTAAAGGTCATCGACCTAGATAGTCACTATAAAACCTAAGTCATCCACTCAGGGATCCCCCCAATCGGCAATCACCAAACAGACATCGGTCGACTATGCTTGGTCAATTCAAACACTTCAGGCCCTCCAAGAAATGGGTCTGACCAAAGTTCCAAAATTAACCAAAAAGACTTGGGCAGATATTGCCTTAGAATTCGACGATGATTCTGAAACAAACTTACAAAACATTATTCAAGATGCAAATATTTCCAAAACAACTATCAAATCCAAAGGGAAGCAGACCCTAGCAAAAACTCAAACACCACCCACTAAACAAACCAATAGTTATATTTATAAAAACAAATTTTCAACTGTTTTGCAGATGGAACTTGAATTCTGGGATAAAAACCCATTCAAGGCGACAGCCGAGGCTTTCCCATCAGGATTTCATTTCAAACCAACCGCCATCAATAAAACAAGAACTTTTTGTGAACTTATATTGGTAGACTCAAATTCAGTGTCTATCAAGCACTTCAAGGACCCAAAGGATCAATCGTTGAACACTCACTCAACGATTCAAATCTTAAAAGTTCTTCAACCAAGACATTTTGGTCCAGACTTAAATAAAGGCAAGAAATTTTTCATGTCGTTTGATCCGGTAGGTTATACCTACTGGGATTACGTTGATGGTTGGACCAAGGTATTTTGGCACTAGAACACCCATTTCAAGCACTCATGGTTGATTTATTTTCAGACTAACACAATCTATAACTTCCCAAATTGGTTTAGTCAGTGGTGGGATTTCCTTGGCCCAATACTAGAGATCTTCCAACAGCAGGTTCAACAAGGATTTGCTCAATTTAAAAAATAATTCAATTCTCAGGAATCATGAATTCCAGTAGATCTTAAATATTTTTCCAGTTTTGTTCTGTCATGGATTATTTCATGGCAATATCATTACAGTAAAACTGAAAGAACAAATCAATTTCTATCACTACAGAGGCATGCCTTTGTGAAATGGTGGACACAATTTGATTCATCCAAAGCTGACACAGAATAAGTCAAGCTTTGGTTCCAATCCTATCCAGAACTTCTCAAAGCAGTCAATCCAGAAACTTCTATATTTCTCAACCAGAAGTCCTAACTTGCTACCTTTTCAGCCGGCTCAAAATCTAAAGAAAGCCTGCATAAGAATCTTAAAGAAATCCTCCAAATGTTACAACAACAAGAAGAAGGATGTTCCTCAAAGAAGGAAGAAACAAGTTTGTTAGAAGAAGAAGAAGATCCTTTCTACTAGAATGAAGATGATTGTTTTGGTATTTCTTTGAATGATGATTAAAATGTTAATTGTATTATCGATCACATAACTGGTTGTATTTGCTTCTATAGAAATAGTTCCAGTCAAGTAACCGGTACTGTAGCAAATAGTGAATTTTTCGGCTTTAAAAGGAGTCCTTGACCATAATGTGAGGCACCCTTTCAGATAGCCATTTTTCAGGTTTTTAGAGAGAGAAGTGCTTTGCATAGAAAAAATCTTTGTAAGCTCTTCTTTCGATTTCAAATTGAATAAACTTAAAGTTTCTTTTCACATCCCTTCTCCCTCCTGACCGATCCTGTGTGGCTCTACCACTGCTTCAGTTTCTTCTCTTCTCCCCCTTTATAGATCCTGTGCGGCTCTACCGCCACTTCTGTTTCCTTTATGTTTTAACCGCTTTAATATTAACTTATTTTACTGCTTTCATTCTTATTTTCTTGTCATTTAACCATTGTTCATTCATATATATATAACTTAATAAATGAGCAATGCCATAAATTCATCATAGACATTCTAGAGGGTTCCATCTCCTCTTTTGGAGGATTTTGTATGTCTTCATAATCAGTAAACCTTACTGAAAGACTATTTCTTCTATTTGTTATTATAGCTGATCCAGGAGTGGTTATGGCACTCCTAGAGGATCCAACATCGATATGTGTTTGCCATTGATTATTCTGATTTCTAGAGGAATAAAAAATTTCAGGTGGCAAAAATTGAATTCCATTATATGATAAGGCTGTCACTAATGGATTAGTGTTTATCCTGTATCTAGGGGATATTTGATCACTTATTCTACCTATGAAGGTGATATCTAAGTGTAAGTTATGTCCCACAAAGTTTCTTCCAAAACTTATTGTCTGGACTTCTAAGTTTATGTTTTGTATGAAATCACTAAGATTCATTGTATAATTAGGGGCCATATACATCAGGGAGATTGTTTGGTTTAGGTCTATTTCTATCATCCCTATTATGGCCTTAGAATTATTATCTCTAAAAATTTGATCGAAGAGCACCACAAAAGCTTTAGCTCCCACAAAATATCTTGTTAGAGACCTAACGCCTATGGCAATTAACCCTAGGTGTACATATCTTCTATTTGTACTAAAAAGTTGTTGACTAGTTTGTTATGAGATTAATCTGATAATCTCGTGTCTTCCATCAGGAAGATGAAAGTCGTCGATCCTTCTATATATGTATAAACTAGTTCTATCAGAACTTAGCCAGTTTAGGTTGTATAATTTTCTAGGATTGAGGGAGTCTATCCTAGAATTTGACCCAATATCAATATTGGATTCTATGTCTACAATTTTTTCCAGTTGTCTGGTTCGGGAGTTTGTTCTTCTAAAGAATCTATCTAGGATTCCAGGATGTTGGTTTATAGATTCAGTCATAGGGTTATGTCTTGAAACTGTTTGTGAGGTTCCTGTAAATGGTATTTTTCTCATTTTCTAGGTTTTGCTTAGACAAATTTATTTGAGGCTTGGTTAGTGGTCAATTGGAATTCCCTTCCTATTTAATATATCCTTTCTAAGACTCTAAAGACTGTCTTGATCATCCATCTTGAATATCTTTAATTTCTTTGTCTTGAATAAAGCTTTGAGACGCATGTGATCCTATGTCTACAATCTCCCCCTTTTTGATGATGACAATCCCTGAAATCAAGACAAGCTATATACAAGATGATAGCACGTTCACACAACCCTTACTCCCCCTATCTTTTGGCATGTATGCCTAATGATAAATTTCTAATTGATTTCTAACCCAAGTTCTCTCAAGTTATCTCCCCCTTTGGCAACATCAAAAAGAACTAAGCAACACAATCAAAATCCAAACAGAGCCAAACAATAAACCATAATTAATCCAGACATTGTCATAACCAACCAAATCAAAGTCAAGAAAACATAATATAAGTGCAAGATTACGATAACTAAGCAATAATAAGCCAAATACACGGAGATAAACCAAAGTACTAATAATACTTAATTACTAATAATACTTAGTCATAATACTTAAGCTAAGACGATGATGGAGGCGGTGGTGGTGGATCAAAGCAAGTACGGATGAAGGAGACATCTTCTTCAACTTTGGTGATCCTTGATTCCATGGCATCGAACCGCATGTCGACTTGCAATTCCATGGCATCAAACTTGTCACCAACAAAAGTCTGAAGTCCATCAAACTTGTCCATAAGCCTTTGAAGAAGAGTGGAATTATCTTCAACTGGTAGGTTGCCTTCTTCATCAGCGGGTTGAGCGCCCTTTTTGACCCAAGAGCCATCATGGTCTTTGCGGTAACCAAAAGAAGCAATCACAGCAGCACCAATTAAAAAGGATATCTTGATTGGAATATAAGATTCAGAATCAAGAGGAATTCCAAAATGATGAAGAAAGAGAGTAACAAGCTGTGGATATGGTAGTGGAGCATTTAATCGCAATGCCTTATGCATGCGATATCTGACTAAGTGTGCCCAGTCAAGTTGACGCCCTGTATGAAAGGCCCACATGATAATTAGATCTTCCTTAGAAACCTGGGCAAGGTTGGAAGACAGTGGAAGTAGAATATGCACAATTAAATAGTGAAGGATGCGGCTTTCAAAAGCCAATGACCTGGCAAGAAGACGCCCGGTCATATCCGCATTGTTGGTGCAAACCAACTGGCGGGCATCATGTGCAGAGAAATCAAATTTCCAGTCGTCATTCAGTGTACCTTCAAATGGTACACCGTCACTGGTTAATTTGGTTAAGTCATGGAAAAGGGACTGGTCAATGACCATTTTTATCCCAAAAACCTCAGAAATCAAAGTGTTGTCCTGAATTTCAAGATTACAATAAAAAGCTTTAACCAATTCAGGACAAATAGGCAATTGTAATGACATAAAAGGTATAAGACCTAAGTTCTGAAAGGCTTGAATGCAATCAAAGGTTTCATCAGAAAAGAATTCCATATCAATAAACTTAGGGTCGATAATGGAACGAGATGAGAAAAGATTTGAGTACCGTTTCTGCTGTTCTTCGGAAGAAAACAATGGGGAAGAGGACAATGAGGGTGGAATTGGTGCTGTGGATGTGCTAGTGGCTCCGGAACGATGAGCTCTTGAAGCCGAAGCGGAGGCGGAAGAACCCTTTTGTTTCTTTGACGATTCTGCCATTTGAAGGAGTTTCTGCAGATTTCAATCGGTGAAATCAAAAGAAAAATGAAAAAGAAGAAGATTGCAATTTACGGGAGTTGATTTGATGAAGAAATGAGTGAGATACGAAGGTTTGGAGGTTTGGGAATGGAGGAACGTCGCAAGAGAAAAGGGGCTGCGCAGGGATGTCTGGAAAATGTGATATTTATAGAGTAGGACGCGCGGTAATCGATTACAAGTAATGGTAATCGATTACAGGAGGAGGCAGCCTACTGGTAATCGATTACATGAAAACTGTAATCGATTACAGGCCATCTGTTCTAGTGTAATCGATTACAATATTCATGTAATCAATTACCAGAACAAAAAATAGCCTTTTCCTAAAAGAAAAACTTATTTCTAAGTCTAAAAACTTATACTATCTTAATAATTAATTATACTAACAAAAAGTAAATTAAATTAAACAACACAAGCGTCATACTCAATCAAAAACACAATCAATCATTCATAAAAAAAAATTACCTATCCAAATCACTAAGGTCTAAAAGGCCTAATTCTCTTCTTATTGAAAAGAATATTTCTTTTGGGAGAGGTTTTGTAAAGATATCAGCAAGCAGATTCTTTGTATCAACAAACTCTAATATACAATCTCCCTTTAGGACATGATCTCTAAGAAAATGGTGCCTAATTTCTATATGTTTGGTTCTAGAGTGTTGAACAGGGTTTTTGGATAGATTTATGGCACTAGTATTATCACACCTAATTGGTATACGATTAAGAAGGATGCCATAGTCAGATAATTGTTGCTTCATCCATAAAATCTGTGTACAACAACTGCCGGCAGAAATATATTCCGCTTCAGCAGTGGATAAAGCAACACTGTTTTGTTTCTTACTATGCAATGAGACAAGAGCGGATCCAATGAATTGAAAAGTTCCACTTGTGCTTTTTCTATCAGTTTTAGATCCGGCAAAGTCAGAATCAGAATATCCTATTAAGTTACATGTTGAGTTCTTAGGATACCATAATCCTAAATTTATTGTACCTAATAGATATCTCATGATTCTCTTAACTGCACTCAAATGTGATTGTTTGGGGTTGGATTAAAACCTAGCACACATGCATACACTAAACATAATATCAGGTCTACTAGCAGATAAATAGAGAAGAGATCCGATCATACCTCGATATTGTTTCATGTCTATAGATTGACCAGATTCATATTTATCTAAGTAACAACTAGTGCTCATCGGTGTAGCCATGTGTTTTGCGCTTTCCATCACAAATCTTTTGATCAATTCCTTGCAGTACTTGGCTTGATTGATGAATATACCTTCTTGAGTTTGCTTGATTTGTAATCCCAGGAAGTACTTTAGTTCTCCGATCATTGACATTTCAAATTCACTTTTCATATCAAGGGAAAACTCATTGCACAATGAATCATTAGTGGATCCAAAAATTATATCATCAACATATATTTGAACCAACAAAATATCATTATGCTTTCTCTTTATGAACAATGTGGTATCCACTTTACCTCTAGAGAATTCTTTTTCTAGAAGAAAATTGCTTAAGCGTTCATACCACACCCTAGGGGCTTGTTTCAAACCATAAAGAGCCTTTTGCAATTTATAAACATGATTTGGTTTATCTGGGATTTCAAAGCCTGGGGGTTGTTCAACATATACTTCTTCTTAAATTAAACCATTTAGAAAAGCACTTTTAACATCCGTTTGATAGAGTTTAAAATTCATTATGGATGCATATGCTAAGAGCATTCTAATGGCTTCTAATCTTGCAACTGGAGCATACGTTTCTTCATAGTCTATTCCTTCTTCTTGATTATACCCTTTTGCTACTAACCTAGCCTTATTTCTAATAATTATGCCATGTTCATCTAATTTATTTCTAAAAACCCATTTTGTTCCTATGACAGGATAATTTTCAGGTTTTTCTACTAGTTTCCACACATTATTTCTTTCAAATTGATTCAGTTCTTCTTGCATGGCAATTATCCAGTTATCATCTACTATGACTTCTTTTATATTTTTAGGTTCAATCATAGATACAAAAGCCATATTATTGCATAAATCTTTAAGAGAATGTCTAGTTGTTACCCCTTTTGATATATCACCAATAATGTTGTCGAGGGGATGATCTCTTGTGGCTTTCCATTCTCTTGGAAGTTCATTATTTCCTCTAGCCCCATTATCTTGAGAATCCTCATTGCTTCCTTCATCTTTTTCTTTAGAGTCATTTCCATGAATATGTGTATCTTCTAAGGAATCTGAAATATCATCTAAAAAATCCTTCCTTGGAAGAATGGCATTAGACTCATCAAAGGAAACATGTATAGACTCTTCAATTGTCATTGTTCTTTTATTATATATTCTATAAGCTTTACTATGCAGAGAATATCCAAGGAAAATACCTTCATCTGACTTAGCATCAAATTTTCCTAAGTTATCTTTTCCATTATTCAATACAAAACATTTACAACCAAAGATATGAAGATGTGAGATGTTTGGTTTTCTGCCATTGAACAATTCATATGGAGTTTTCTTTAAAATGGGTCTTATTAAAGCCCTATTTAAAATGTAGCATGCAGTGTTAACGGCTTCAGTCCAAAAGTATTTTGGAAGAGGAGTATCATTTAATAAAGTTCTAGCAATCTCTTCCAAAGATCTATTTTTCTTTTCAACAACACCATTTTGTTGAGGAGTTCTTGGTGCAGAAAAGTTATGCTCAATCCCATGCTTATCACAAAATAATTCAAATTCTTTATTTTCAAACTCACCCCCATGATCACTCCTAATAGATATAATCTTTAGATTTTTCTTACTTTGAATGATTTTTGCAAGTTTTCTAAATGCTTGTAATGCATCATTCTTATGAGTGATAAAAAGAGTCCATGTGTATCTAGAATAATCATCAACTATAACAAGAGCATAGTAACTTCCTCCAAAACTCATGATTCTGGAAGGACCAAACAAATCCATATGAAGTAATTATAAGGGTTGAGTAGTTGAAACAATGTTTTTAGATTTGAAAGAAACTCTAGTTTGTTTTCCCTTTTGGCATGCATCACATAGCCTATCTTTTTCAAATCTTAGTTTTGGCAAACCAACAACTAAATCTTTTGATATTAATCTATTTAAGTGTTCCATGTTTATATGTGCAATCCGTTTATGCCACAACCATGGATCATCATCTTTACTAAGAAAACATTGATTATTATCTAGTTTTTGACTTAAGTCTATCATGTAAACATTGTTGACTCTAAACCCTATATGCTTTATATTCATATCATGTTTATGTTCAATGACACACTTTTGAGAATCAAATGATACCAGATAGCCTTTGTCACATAATTGACTCACACTAAGCCGACTATGTTTAAGACCTTCAACAAGTAGAACATTTTCAATGGAGGTTGAAGCATTTGTACCTATTTTTCCAACTCCAAGAATTCTACCTTTGTTGTTGTCACCATAAGTTACATGTCCGCTTTTCTTGGGAGAGATATGTATGAATTTTGATTTGTCTCCCGTCATATGTTTTGAGCATCCGCTATCTATGTACCACTTTTTCCTCAAGGGTTCCTACAAAATCAAGGTTGTAACTTAGGTACCCAAACTTTATTGGGTCCTTGTGTGTTAGTATGAATAAAGGATCCTTTTGGGACCCAAATCATTTTAATATTGTTACAATTTCTTCTAAAATAGCATGTAGATGTGCCATGCCCTTTTCTTCCACAGTAAAAACATGTTACAATTTTTGTTGTTTTTCATATTTATATCCTAGTCCAGCCTTATTAGAGACATGTCTTTGTTTTCCTAATATGACATCTAAATTATTTTTACTATAAGTAAATTTTGCAAGTGAGTTTTTCAACTCTTTGATTTCTTTTTCATACTTTTCACAACAACTACAAGAATCTGACATTTTCTTGTTAGAAATAGTAGAGATATGAACTTTTTCATTTGGTTTAGAAATTGAGACTTCATTTCTAAGATGATCTAATTCTTTGTTTAATTTTAAATTTTTTTTTCTAAATTTGAAATTGTTTTCTTTGAAGATGAAACTAACTTTGCAAGTTTAATTGACTCTTTATGCAAATCAGCAAATGCATCTTGCAATTCATCAAAAGAAATAGATAAATTGTTTGAAGATGTTACCTCTTCATCACTTTCATAACTTTTTGCCATAAGGCAGAGGTTTATTTCTTCATTTTCTGAATCTTCAGAAGATTCCATATCGTTTTCATCCCATGTAATGTATGCTTTCTTCAATTTCTTTTCATTAATATTTTTCTTTTCAGACTTCTCTATCTTTTTCTTGAAGATGTGACAATCAACCCTCAGATGTCCAGGTTGATTGCACTCAAAGCATTTTAGAGTAGAGGATGAAGTTTTTGTCCTTCTTTTAGGTTTAAAATTGGGTCGCTTTTGATTTCCTCTGACTCTCAGGAATTTGTTGAATCTTTTTACAAACAGACTAATATCTTCATCATTATCCAAGTCAATTGAATCTTCTTTATCACTGTCTTCTTGGATTGCAGATGAGGCTTTAAGAGCGATTCCTTTCTTCTTCTTATCAGTTTCTTCATGCTGATTTAATCTTAGTAATTCCATTTCATGCTCCTACAATTTTCCAAATAATGTAGCAAGAGACATACTAGATAAATCTTGAGATTCTGTGATGGCTGTTACTTTTGGTTGCTATTCTCTATTAAGACATCTTAAGACTTTATTTACTAGATCTTCATTTTGAAAAGTTTTTCCTAGAGATGCAAGATGATTAACTATGTGTGTGAACCTCTTTTCCATGTCTTGTATACTTTCATTTACATTCATCCTAAAAAGTTCATATTCACGAGTTAAAGTGTTTATTCTAGATCTTTTAACATATGTTGTGCCTTCATGTGTTACTTGTAGTGTATCCCACATATCCTTAGCACTTTTACAATTTGAAACCCTAAAGTATTCATCTATTCCTAAGGCAGATGTAATAATATTTTTGGCCTTTAAATTATATTGTACTAATCTTCTTTCTTCCTCAGTCCAATCTGCTCTAGGTTTTTCTATTGTTGCACTTGCAGCTATTATAGAGGGAACATAAGGTCCTTGTTCTATGGCTTCCTAAATATTTAAATCTATTGCCTCTATAAAGATTTGCATGCGGGTTTTCCAGTAGTGGTAACCCACTCCATTAAAGATGGGAGGTCTGTTTATAGAATTTCCCTCGGGAAACAAGTAGTTTGATGAGGCCATAATTCTTGAAGCTTCTAAACTTTATACAAGAATGAAGCTCTGATACCACTTGTTGGACAAGTGGCCTCAGATATCTTAAGAAGGGGGGGGGGTTGAATTAAGATATTACAACTTATTTCCCCAATTAAAAATTCTATTTAACTTTCTATTCAAGTTATAAATTCCCTTAATAATGAATTTCTTAAATATTGATTCAAATAGAACAGTTTGAATATGAATATAAAGCAATAATAAATAAAGGAGTTTAAGAGAAGAGAAAATGCAAACTCAGATTTATACTGGTTCGGCCACACCCTTGTGCCTACGTCCAGTCCCCAAGCAACCCACTTGAGAGTTCCACTATCTTGTAAATTCCTTTTACAAGTTCTAAACACACAAGGACAACCTTTCCTTTGTGTCTAGAATTCTTTCACAACAAGAGACCCTCATTCTCTTAATCCCTTTTCAGAATGAAGAAGAAGAAAAGAAGAAATCTCTCTTGAAAGAGATAGATTGAACAATTTGAGCACTTAAATAATTCCTTATTGAATCACAAGTGTTTTAGCCAAGGAATTTGTAAGAGGATAAAACGATTTTTCTTTTTAAGAGGATAAGACCTTTTTGTTCTGGAAAATCTCTTAGCAATTTCGTGTCTCAAGTCACATATATATAGGCCTTTGATAGCCATTCAAGAACCGCATAAAAAGATGTGACTGTTGAGAATATTTTCTGAAAATCTGCTCTGGTAATCGATTACAATATATGTGTAATCGATTACAAGCTTTAAAATTTGAATTAAAACGTTCAGAAACTGCTGGTAATCGATTACCATATATGTGTAATCGATTACATAGTGCAAATTTTGAATTCAAATTTTAATAGCTGTTGTAAATCAGTTTTGGCCACTGGTAATCGATTACATCCTCTGGTAATCGATTACCAGAGAGTAAATTTGTTGAAAAAGACTTTTTAACTTAAAATTCTTGGCCAAACCTTTTGCTACTTCAATTGGAATTCCCTTCCTATTTAATATATCCTTTCTAAGACTCTAAAGACTGTCTTGATCATCCATCTTGAATATCTTTAATTTCTTTGTCTTGAATAAAGCTTTGAGACGCATGTGATCCTTTGGCATCATCAAAACATCAGCTTGATCCTTTGTCTACAATTGCATATACATCAAAACATTGGAATCCTGCACAATTAAAATATTCAACTGTTAAAAAAGAAGTTTTAGCAATTGTTTTGTGCATTTCCAAATTTCAATCGGATTTATTAAACCAAAAAATTTTAATCAGAGTTGATTGTAAATTAGCTAAAGATATTTTACAAAAAGATGTTAAAAACCTTGCCTCAAAACAAATTTTTGCAAGATGGCAAGCAATTTTAAGTGTCTTTGATTTTGACATAGAATATTTCAAGGACACCTCAAATTCTCTACCTGACTACCTCACACGTGAATTTTTACAGAAAAATATTGATGCCTCCTAAGGTGTCCAGCTCCTCCGGGAGAGGAGGTAGAACAAGTAGTAAAGGAAAAGAAGTTTTCTTGGCTCTACCAGAGTCAGTAATCAAGAACACAACCTCATCATCCTCTGGGTCACCTACCCAGACTGGGTCATCAACCCATAAACCAAAATTTGAAGGGTCATTGACCCAAATAGCTACCGTCAAACCTGAGTCATCTACTCAGGAATCCCCAAAACTAGTAACAGCAAAACAGACCGTGGCTGACTATGCCTGCTCAATCTAAACTCTTCAGGCCTTAGAAGACATAAGCCTTACCAAGATCCCAAAATTAGCCAAGAAAACCTTGGCAGAAATGGCCTCAGAATCACACGATGATTCTAAAGTAGACCTCCAAAAACAAATCCAAAAGACAAAACAAACCAAAACAGTTTGTAACCAGAAAGAAAAACGAATGTTGGCTCAACAAGACCCAACACCACAACCCACCAACAACTATATTTCAAAAAACAAATTCTTTAATGTCCTACAAATGGAGCCAGAATATTGGGACAAGAATCCTTTCAAAGCAACCGCCAAAGTCTTCCCCCAAGGGTTTCATTATAGACCAACAGCCCTCAATAAAACTAGAAAATTCTATGAGTTCATTCTAGTGGATACAAATTCAGTATCCATCAAACATTTCAAGGACTCAAAAGATCCAAGCCTAAACACCCACTCCAAAATCCAAATTCTGAAAGTAATGCAGCCACGGCATTACGGAACCAATCTTAACCAACCCAAGAAGTTTTCTGCACCTTTTGACCTAGCAGGATACACTTATTGGGATTACATTGATGCCTGGACCAATGTATTTTGGCACCAGAATAATAAATTCAAGCATCCATCGTTGATTTACTTCAAAAATAGTATTGTTTACCATTTTCCAAACTGGTTTCTCCAATGGTGGAATTATTTTGGACCAATACCACAAATATTCCCAGAAGAAGTCCAACAGGGATTTCAACAGTTCAATAAATTATTCAACAGCCAGGAATTAAGAATTCTAGCCGATTTAAAGTACTTTTCCAGCTTTGCTTTGTCATGGATCTTTTCATGGCAATATAGGTATGGGAAAACTGAAAACAACAAGCAATATCCGCCGTTGCAAAGACATGCTTTTGTAAAATGGTGGTCACAATTTGATACCTCAAACACTACTCCAGGCCAAGTCAAGAACTGGTTCCCGAGCCACCCTAATCCATTGTAATGCTTGGTTTAGTGGTTTGTAATTTATGACTAAGCGGGGTGTTCCACGCTCAAGCTCAGATTGTTTGTTGACATAAAAAGCCGCACAGGACCATGGGCTTTTGCTTTTCCGGATTAAACCTTTATCAAGCGAATCCTGAATTTCCTTTTGACAATATTGAAGAAGTTCTTCATTCATTTGAATTGGTCTGGCTTTTGTGGGAATTTGTTTTTCCCTAAAGTCTTTCTCATAAGGGAGATCAACAATATGCTTCTTTCTATCCCAAAATGTATGTGGCAAGTCAGAACAGATAGTAGATTCAACATGACTTAATAAAGATTGAATTTTTTCTTTTACTTGGGGTTTTCCCAATTGTATCTGAATATTATTAAAAGATACTTCTTCCTTTAAGAAGTTAATTTGGTTAATCTTATTCTCTATAAGATTTATATTCCTGGAGATCGGTTTAGTAGAAAAATTAAATATAATTTTTCTTCCTAAATAATTTGTAGTTATTCCTTCATTAGATATTTGAATGGGAAACAAGGCTCTAATGAAGGGAGTTCCTAGGATTACTTCATTCTTAAGGTTTTTTACCAGAAGGAAGTTTGTGTTAATCCTAAGACCTTGGTTTTCGATGATTGCATTTGATAACTTAAAATTAATCTTTAATATTGAGCCATTTGCTGTGCTTAATTTTTCTGAGGTTTTCTCAAAGAATTTTGTAGGAATTAATCCTTCTAAGATACGTTTTGAATCAACCCCTGTGTCAAATAGGGCCATTGTATCTAAAACAAAATCATTAATAATTATTTTTATGTTTATGTAAAAATTTTGGATTTCAATCTTGTTGATTAATCCCATAAACATATCATCTTCTAGATTATCTGGTTGGTTTTCTTCACTGTTGTTGACACTTTCATAATCACTATCTTCCTCAAGCTGAGAAAGAATGATCTGATGAATTTGTTGTTGTTGACAAAGTTCTTTTACTTCCTTTTTTAGATTGTTTATCTCTGTTTGAAGATCTTGAATTGTTGTTGGTTTAGCTGAAGAATTTTCTAACCTTTTGAATATGTTACTTACATCAAATTTATTGTTTGTAATAAAATCCTTTTGTTTAGGTTTTACCTCTAATGTTTTCTTGAGTTTTCTAGAAAAACCTTCTTTTCCTAGGGGTCAGGTATGGAATTGATTGCTTCAAACAAGAGATCTTGTTCTCTCGTTAGAGTATTGATTTGCCCATCATCATTATCTGTTGATGATAGTTGGTCATCTTGTTGGATTAGGTTTAGGTTTTCATCGGAAAGTTTGGAGGATGAAGTTTCTCTCTCTTCTTCCTCTGAGGTTTCGATAAGCAAATTGTTTATTTGCTCTTCAATTGCTGGTTCTAAATTAAGGTTTCTTAACTTCTTTTTTAGTCTACAATATTTACTAATGTGGCCTTGTTTTCCACAATTGTAACATGTTATTTTTTATTTTATTTTTTGTCTAGGATTTTCCATTTCTTTACTGGTTGAGGGTTTGTGTGAGTATCTCCTTCTTGGAAATCTCTTTTTATTAATTGGTTTATTCTCATGGATTTCTTTTCTGGAATTTTGTTTTCTCATTTGTTTTGGATAGGCCGGTAAACCAAATTGTTCGTAGAAGGAACCTAAGTCTTTCTTTGTTTGAGCCTTTTCTTTGGCTAATTGCCTCTGAATTTTGCCATCCTGAAAAATCTTTAAGGCTACCTTTTGGACATAAGAAATTAACTGACCATATCTTAAACTCTCATATGGAATATCTCCATTGGCAGATTGACTACGGATTTTATCTTTAACCTTGTCTCCTAATGATTTGGGAAGACCGGCTAGAAATTTTTCTTTCCAAAAAGGTTGTTGACTATCTTCTCTGGTGTAAATCCTAGTTAGGAAAGTATCTCTGTACCACCTAAAATCTTCTAAGGTTCTACACTTAAGGTTTGATAATAATTCTGCAGACCTATCTTTCCCTAAGGATGGGTCTCCAATGAAATGTTGGACTATTGTAAAAATTAATGTGTTAACAGCGTCAGGAATTTCTTTATCGTCGTCATTAGTAATGACTTTTCCATTGAGATCCGTTTTGACTGCGTTGTAAATTTTTTATTTTTCTTCATTAGTGAGATAATTATCCCACCATCCTTTCAATTGTCTAGAAAATCCTGCCACTAAGATATCTATAATGGTTTCTTCTGAACATCAATGGGAGGTTTGGTAAGCTGTAGCTACCATAGTCATATGTTGGAGTGTATTCATGATGTTATACTCTGTTTGTGCATCTATCTTCCATTCATAGATGTTATTTTCACTAAAACTCTTAAAATTGTTTTCACCTCTTTCTTCTAATAGAAGGTCAGGGGCAGTTGGACGTTGATAATATAATTTAGAGGGTGTTTTCCAGTGTTAGGAATTAATTGGATTTATATTCTTTTCTGATAATGATCCTATCTCAGTTGCATTATTTGAGTTTTGGTCACTATCTTCATTAATAACATTAATTAATTTGGAGGTACTTCTTGTTACCATTTTGGAAGTATTTTCTAAAGTTTGGGGAGTTTCTGGAATGACCTTAAGTAAACTACCAATTTTGTTTAGTAATTCACTATGGTTATCGCCTACTCCTTCAGTTAAGGATTTAGTTTTTCTAAGTTCCCTAATTTTTCGTTTAGCTTTATCACTAACTTTGAAAGGTTTGAATAATGGTTTTTCAATAGGAATACTTGGTGAAACTTCCTCAACTGATTTTTGTTTAGGAACTACCTTAGTTTTAAAGGTTTCTCCTAAAACTTGTAAATATTTATTGGTGTAATTTGCCTGTTCCATTAGGCTCTTAATATCTTTGGAGGTTACTTCCTCATTGACATCTTTTGTCTTGAATGGGATTGCCATGACAGGTTTATTGTTACTGTCTTTGACATTTGGTAGTTGATATTGTGTTGTGGGAGGTAATTCCGATTGGATTAACTCACCATCTTTCATTTTCCAGTTTGTTATGACATTTGTTGATGGATCACCTATGATGTCTTGCATCCATGGGTAATCTATATCCTTTCTGATGGTATAAGCATGGAACCAATCAAAGAAAAAGACATTAATTTTGACTCTTTCGACAAATTCATATAACTTGTCTTGGATCTGTTTTCTGTTTGTGCCCTTGTAATGTTGGAAAAACCATCTCCTTTGAAGCTCATTCTCCGGAGAATAAAAATCTTTCCTAAGGGTTTCCTTATCAATGCTAAAGTTGTCAGATAACATTATAAGGTTCCATAGAAGAATAAGTTGAGGATTGGATCGACTTTTGGTCGTCCTCCTGTTCTTGGTTGTAAGTTGTTCTAGGTATACTAGAAGTATCCAATCCTTGGAGGTTTACAGTAGGGAACTGGTTGTGTGACTCAGATTTGGTTAGTCCTACTGGAATTGAACGAGTTCTTACTGAAAAAGACCTTCTAGCTTATTCATATTCAAACCCAGAGGCTTCTATTCTTGATGAAAATGAATTTCTTCGATTGAAGGTTATTTCTACCTTTCCTGAGTTGTCTTGTTTGATTTTTTCAATAATTGGAGCGGGTCGGGGATCAGACGGTGTGGCCTTCTCCATGACCCATTTTTCAGGGAGAGTTACTTCATCCCATTTTATTATTCTTTTTAAAGAAACATTGGCTTTTGTCATATCAGTGATAAATAAGGTTGTTTCTCCCTTTTGTGGTTGTAATAGGACTCTAGACGCACAAGTATTCATGACCTTGTACTGGATCCTATAAATTAAAGCTGCTGGAATTGATGCTTCTTTCATGTCAAGGCCATGAAAGTGGATATTTAAGAACAGAGAGTCAAGAATATTTCTGTCCATTAAACTCACTGTTTTGTTTGGATAACAATTAAATTATACTGGACATTATCCTAAACTGGTTTCTACTGTTTCGATTAAGGAGTCTTCAAATTTATTATGCCTAATATCTCTTAGACACATTAAAACTACTGCATCTATGCCCATGTCAATTAAGGGCTTGATGGCTACTTGTACACAACTGATGTGTAAATATTTATACTTACGGCTGTGTTCATAAATTGAATTTTTTGAAAGTAAATGAAATTCTTCCCCTATATCTTGTCCTAGAGGAATATTGTTTTCTACTGTTTTGATTATGTAATTAAAGTTGTGTATATCTTTAATTGTTTCAGGAACATATAGTTGATCTTGAGGGATTTCTGGAATGTTCCAGTCATCCATGTTTTGATTGATATCTTCGAATCGGACTTCCTCATCGAAGAGATTGTGTTTGGGGGTGACCTCGTGGGTCTGGTTTTCTTGATCATTTAATGAATTTGTATTTCTTGAAGAGGATGATGAGAAAGAATTGGATCGAAAAGAGATACGGGAAAAAGGGCATAAAAGTCTAGACATGATTATAACATTCTCTAATATCTTTGCCTTCATCTGGTTCCATAGAAATATTTCCGTAAGTAAATATGTAACAAAATTTCTTGGACCTGAAAATTTTTAAAGAAAAGCTCTTTTTTTTTTTATCGAGAGCCTTATTAGAGAATGTTATACTTTTAAAAACCTTATTAGAGAATGTTATACTTTTTGTCCGTCTCGCCTATTACGTTCTTTCTCTCGCATTTCATTTAGATCTAACTCATCCTCATCCTCTTGGTTGTAAATCAAATGAGAGAAAGAACGTAATAGGTGAGACTTGATAAACTTATCCTCCAATATCATTGTCGTCATTTGGTTCTATAGAAATATTGTCGTAAGCACATATGTAACTATATTTTCCTAGATCTGAAAAATACAAGAAAAAATCTTTTTTTTTGAGTCAATATAGTTTGAACGATACTTCCATAACCACCAGTATATTATGTTGTAACATTTTGTTTGAATAATACACCTTAGTCTTACTGCCCTTCATCATCCATGGGTCTTACTGCTACAGTATTATCCAACTCAAATATTAGACTGTTGTGCTTCCATAAAATATTGTTCAAACATATACTATTCAAATTAAAATTACTGTACACAGTTCCAGATCCATGAAATTAGTTAACATATGTCCTTACGGACACTATTCCTACTTCCCCATCAGGCTCTGATACCAGAGATCAGCGGAAAGGATCAAACGGACAGAAGGGAAGTAAGAATGTAGAATGACAAATGTAAATGCAAAGTTTGAAAACAGTTATCAAGGGCACACCAGAATCCAGCATACAAATCCCAGGTTTTCAAAAGCAAAGAAACCGAAGCGGCGGCAAAGCCGCACAGGATCGGTAGGAGGGAAAAGGGAGATGAACGAAAAACTTGAATTTTATTAAAAATGGAAAGAAATGCTTACGAAGTTGTTCTTAGAGCACCTTTATCCTCTTGAAAACCTGAAATATGCTTACAATACCGGTAACAATAACCGAAACTATTACAATAATTTACTTAAACAATGATTTTTTGATCGGTTAATTAGTTACAATGATTATTCCTTCATTACAACTAATTAATCTTCTTCCAATGAGATGTCGAAACAATCATCCTCATTCTGGTAGAAAGGATCATCGTCTTGGTCACCAATGTCTTATGAAGATTCAACCTCTTTCTTTGAAGATTCTTCCTCTTCTTCTTGTTGAAGTAGCTGGAGAACTTCTTTAAGGTTCTGTGCAAGGCTTTCTTTGGATTTTGAGCTGGCCAGGAATGCTGCAAGTTGAGACTTTTGATTCAAAAATAATGACGTTTCTGGGTCAGCAGATTTGAGAAATTCTGGGTGACTCTGAAACCAGTTCTTGACTTGGTCCGGAGCAGCCTTTGAAGTACCAAATTGTGTCCACCATTTGACAAAATAATGTCTTTGCAAAGGTGGATATTGCTTGTTATTTTCTGTTTTTCCATATCTGTATTGCCATGAAAAGATCCATGACAAAGCAAAGTTAGAAAAATACATCAGATCAGCGGGAATTCTTGATTCTTGGCTATTGAACATTCTGCTGAACTGTTGAAATCCTTGTTGGACTTCTTCTGGGAAAATTTGTGGGATTGGACCAAAGTAAGTCCACCATTGAATAAACTAGTTTGGGAAATTGTATACAGTATTATTTTTGAAATAAATTAACCATGAATGTTTGAATTTATTGTTCTGATGGAAAAACACATTAGTCCAGGCATCAATATAGTCCCAATAAGTGTATCCTATTGGGTCAAATGGTGTAGAAAACTTTTTGGGTTGGTTAAGATTAGATCCGTAATGTCGTGGCTGCATTAGTTTCAGAATTTGGATTGTAGAGTGGGAATTTATGCTTGGGTCTTTTGAATCTTTGAAGTGCTTGATGGATACTGAATTTGTATCCACTAGAATAAATTCATAGAATTTTCAGGTTTTATTAAGGGTTGTTGGCCTGTAATGGAATCCTTGAGGAAAGACTTTGGCAGTTGCTTTGAAGGGATTTTTGTCCCAATATTCTGGTTCCATTTGAAGGACATTAAAAAATTTATTTTTTGAAATATATTTGTTTGCGGGTTTTGGTGTTAGGTTTTGTTGAACTAACGTTTGTTTTTCTTTAGGGCTACAAACTGTCTTGGTTTGCTTAGTCTTTTGGATCTGTATATGGAGATCGGTTTCGGAATCATCCTCTGATTTTGAGGCCATTTTTGCCCAGGTTTTCTTGGCTAATTTTGGAAAGGCCCATGTCTTCAAAGGCCTGAAGGGTTTGAATTGACCAGGCGTAGTCAGCCACGGTCTGCTTTGCTGTTACTGGTTTGGGGGAGTCCTGAGTGGATGACTCAGGTTTGATGGTAGCTATTTGGGTCAATGAGCCTTCGATTTTTGTTTTCTGGGTTGATGACCCAGTCTTAGTAGTTGACCTAGAAGTTGTCTTTTTGATTATTGGCTTAGGTAGAGCTAAAAGAACTTCTTTACCTTTACTGCTTGATCTTCCTCCTCTCCCGGAGGAGCTTGACACCTTAGGTTGCATTAGTATTTTTCTGTAAAAATTCACACGTGAAGTAGTTAGGTAGAGAATTTGAGGTGCCCTTGATGTATTCTATTTCGAAATCAAAGACACTTAAGATTGCTTGCCATCTGGAAAAAATTTGTTTTGATGCAAGGTTTTTAACATCCTTTTGAAGAATGTCTTTGGCTGATTTGCAATCAACCCTTATTAAAAAAATTTGATTTAGTAAATCATATTGAAATTTGGAAATGAACAAAAGAATTGCTAAAACTTCTTTTTTGACAGTTGAATATTTTTCTTGTGCAGGATTCCAATGCTTTGATGTATATGCAATGACATGTTCCTGGGTATGGACTCTTTGTTTGAGGATACCACCGTAGCCTATGTCTAATGCAACTGTTTCGACAATTCTGAATGCTTGAGGAATGGGAAGATACAGGCATTTTATGGATTGGACTTTGAATTTGATTTCTTTAGCCTATCATGCAATGGCTTGAAAATGTTATTTAAGTAGGGAACAAAATCGCCTACATAATTCAGACAACCTAGAAATCTTTGTAACTGGGTTTTATCTGTTATTTGGTTTGGGAATTTATTGGCAAATTCAATCGATCTGTCAATTGGAATGATTGTACCTTGATATATGTTATGTCCAAGGAACCTGATTTTAGTTTGGAACAAATTAATTTTCGACTTGGAGACTGCTAATCCATTTTGTTTTATGATATTGATGAAAGTTTGAATGTGTTTAAAATGTTGATCAATATTTTGTGAGAAAATCAAGACATCATCTATGTAGACAATGACGAATTTTGAATAAGGATTGAAAATGTCATTCAGGATTTTTTGAAATTCTGAAGGGGCATTCTTCAGACCGAATGGCATTACATTCCACTCATATTGCTTGAAAGGTAGACTGAACGTTGTTTTGTACCTATCAGATTCTTGGATCTAGATTTGCCAAAATTCAGATTTCATATCAAATTTTGAAAATATTTTGGCAGAATTTAGTTTGTTGAGTAAATCCTTCTTATTTGGGATAGGATATCTAATCCATTGTAATGCTTGATTTAAAGGTTTATAATTTATAACTAAGCGGGGTGTTCCACGCTCAAGCTCAGATTGTTTATTGACATAAAAGGCCGCGCAAGACCATGGGTTTTTGTTGTTCCGGATTAAACCTTTATCAAGTAAATCCTTGATTTCTTTTTGGCAGTATTGAAAGAGTTCTTCGTTCATTTGAATTGGTCTGGCTTTTGTGGGAATTTGTTTTCCCTAAAGTCTTTCTCATAAGAGAGATCAACAATATGTTTCTTTCTATCCCAAAATGCATATGACAAATCAAAACAGACAGTTGATTCAATATGACTCAACAAAGATTGAATTTTTTCTTTTATTTAGGATTTTCCCAGTTGTATTCAATATATATATATATATATATATATATATATATATATGAGCCTGGTGGGGAAGTAGGAATACTATCCGTAGGGACATATGTTAACAAATTTTATGGATCTGAAACTGAAGCCTTGTATAGTACAAGTACTATTTTACTTTGATTTGTACAGTAAATGTTTGAACAATACTTCCTGGAAGTACAGCGGTCTAATATTTTAGTTGAATGGTACTGTAGCAGTAAGACCCGTGATAGATAAAGGGCGGTAAGGCTAAGGTGTACCGTTTAACCAAAATATCAAGACATAATATACTGGTGGCTATAGGATTGCCATTCAAACTATTTTATAAAAAAAAAAGAGTTTTTCTTAAAAATAATTCAGATCCAGAAAAATTTTGTGACATATTTACTTACAGGGATATTTCTATGGAACCAAGTGAGGGCAAAGATATTAGAGAATATTATAATCATGTCTAGACTATTACGATCTTTTTCCCGTATCTCTTTTCACTCAAACTCCTCCTCATCATCTTCTTCAAGAAACTCCAATTTATTAAATGATCAAGATAACCAGACCCAAGAGGTCGCCCCAAAACACAATCTCTTCGATGAGGAAGTCCGATTCGAAGATATCAATCAAAACATGGATGACTGGAACATTTCAGAAATCCCTCAGGATCAACTATATGTTCCTGAAACAATAAAGGACAAACACAACTTTGATTACATAATCAAAACAGTAGAAAACAATATTCCTCTAGGACAAGATATAGGGGAAGAATTTCATTTACTTTCAAAAAATTCAATTTATGAACATAGCCGTAAGTATAAATATCTACACATCGGTTGTGTATAAGTAGCCATCAAGCCCTTAATTGATATGGGCATAAATGCAGCAGTTTTAATGTGTCTAAGAGACATTAGGCATAATCAATTTGAAGACTCCCTAATTGGAACAGTCGAAACCAGCCTAGGACAAGGTCCAATATATTTTAACTGTTATCCAAACAAAACAGTGAGTCTGATGGACAGGAGCATTCTTGACTCTCTGTTCTTAAACATCCACTTTCATGGCCTTGACATGAAAGAAGGATCAATCCCAACAGCCTTAATTTATAGGATCCAGTACAAGGTCATGAATACTTGTGCATCTAGAGTCCTGTTAAAACCTCAAAAAGGAGAAACAACCTTGTTTATCACTGATATGACAAAGGCTAACGTTTCTCTCCCGAGAAAAATAAAATGGGATGAAGTAACTCTTCCCTAAAGATGGGTTATGGATAAGGCAACACCGTCTATTCCCCGACCCGCTCCAACCATAGAGCATATTAAGCAAGATAACTCCGGAAAGGTAGAGATAACCTTCAATAGGAGAAATTCTTTTTCATCAAGGATAGAAGCCTCTAGGTCTGAATATGAGTCAGCGAGAAGGTCTTTTTTGGTTAGAACCCGTTCAATTCTAGTAGGACTAACCAAATCTGAGTCACATAACCAGTTCCCTACTGTAAACCTCCAAGGATTAGACATTACTTATAGCATACCTAGAACAACATACAACCAAGAACAAGAGGACGACCAAAAGTCGATCCAATCCCCAACATACTCTTCTATGGAACCTTATGATGTTATCTGACAACTTTAGCATTGATAAGGAAACCCTTAGGAAAGATTTTTATTCTCCGGAGAATGAACCTCAAAGGAGATGGTTTTTCCAACATTACAAGGGTACAAACATAAAACAAATCCAAGACAAGTTCTACGAATTTGTCGAACGAGTCAAAATTAATGTCCTTTTCTTTGAATGGTTTCATGCTTAGGCCATCGGAAAGGATATAGATTACCCTTGGAAACAAGACATCATAGGTGATCCAACAACAAATGTTATAACAAATTGGCAAGTGAAGGATGGTGAGTTAATCCAATCAGAATTACCTCCCGCAACACAATATCAACTACCGAATATCAAAGACAGTAACAACAAACATGTCATGGCAATTCCATTCAAAACAAAAGATGTCAACGAGGAAGTAACCTCTAAAGACATTAAGAGCCTAATGGAACAGGCAAATTATACCAATAAATACTTACAAGCTTTAGGAGAAACCATTAAAACTAAGGTAGTTCCTAAACAAAAATCAATTGAGGAAGCTTCACCAAGTATCCCCATTGAAAAACCTTTATTCAAACCTTTCAAAGTTAGTGAGAAGGCTAAACGAAAAATTAGGGAACTTAGAAAAACTAAATCCTTAATTGAAGGCGTAGGTGACAACCATAGTGAATTACTAAACAAGATTGGTAGTTTACTAAGGTCATTCCAAATACTCCCCAAGCCTCGGAAAATACTTCCAAAATGGTAACAAGAAGTACCTCCAAACTAATTAATGTTATTAATGAAGATAGTGACCAAAACTCAGAAAACACAACTGAGATAGGATCAGTGTCAGAAAAGAATATAAATCCAATTAATTCCAAACACTGGAAAACACCCTCCAAATTATATTATCAACGTCCGACTGCCCCTGACCTTCTATTAGAAGAAAGAGGTGAAAACAATTTTAAGAGTTTTAGTGCAAACAACATCTATTAATGGAACATAGATGCACAAACGGAGTATAATATCATGAATACACTCCAACATATGACCATGGTAGCTACGGCTTACCAAACCTCCCACGAGTGTTCAGAAGAAACCATTATAGATATCTTAGTGGCAGGATTTTCTGGACAACTAAAAGGATGGTGGGATAATTATCTCACTAACGAAGAGAAATAAAAAATTTACAGCGTAGTTAAAACAGATCTCAATGGAAAAGTCATTACTAATGACGATGATAAAGAGATTCCTGACGCTGTTAACACATTAATTTTTACAATAGCCCAACATTTCATTGGAGACCCATCCTTGTGGAAAGATAGGTCTGCAGAATTATTATCAAATCTTAATTGTAGAACCTTAGCAGATTTTCGGTGGTATAGAGATACTTTCCTAACTAGGGTTTACATAAGAGAAGATAGTCAACAACCTTTTTGGAAAGAAAAATTTCTAGCCGGTCTTCCCAGATCATTAGGAGACAAGGTTAGAGATAAAATCCGTAGTCAATCTGCCAATGGAGATATTCCATATGAAAGTTTAAGCTATGGTCAATTAATTTCTTATGTCCAAAAGGTAGCCTTAAAAATTTGTCAGGATGACAAAATTCAGAGGCAATTAGCCAAAGAAAAGGCTCAAACAAAGAAAGATTTAGGTTCTTTCTGCGAACAATTTGGTCTACCGGCCTGTCCAAAGCAAAAGAAAAAACAATCTTCTAGAAAAGAAATCCATGAGAATAAACCGGTCAATACAAAGAGATTTCCAAGGAGGAGATACTCACACAAACCATCAACCAGTAGAGAAATGGAAAATCCTAAACAAAAAACAAAATAAAAAATAACATGCTACAATTGTGGAAAACAAGGCCACATCAGCAAATATTGTAGACTAAAAAAGAAGTTCAAAAACCTTAACCTAGAACCCACAATTGAAGAACAAATAAACAATTTGCTTATAGAAACCTCAGAGGAAGAAACAGAAACTTCATCCTCCGTGCCTTCCGATGAAAACCTAAATCTAATCCAACAAGAAGACCAACTATCATCAACAGATGATGATGATAGGCAAATCAATACTCTAACGAGAGAACAAGATCTCTTGTTTGAAGCAATCAATTCCATACCTGACCCCCAGGAAAAGAAGGTTTTCCTGGAAAAACTCAAGAAAACATTAGAGGTAAAACCTAGACAAAAGGATTTTATCACAAACAACAAATTTGATGTAAGTAACATACTCAAGAGATTAGAAAATTCTTCAGCAAAACCAACGACAATCCAAGATCTCCAAACAGAGATAAACAATCTAAAAAGAGAAGTAAAAGAACTTCGTCAACAACAAGAAATTCATCAGATCATTCTTTCTCAGCTTGAGGAAGATAGTGATTCTGAAAGTGCCAACAACAGTGAGGAAAACCAACCAGAAAATTTAGAAGATGATATGTTTATGGGATTAATCAACAAGATTAAAATCCAAAATTTTTACATAAACATAAAAATAATTATTAATGATTTCGTTTTAGAGACAATGGCCCTATTTGACACAGAGGCTGATTCAAACTGCATTTTAGAAGGATTAATTCCTACAAAATTCTTTGAGAAAACCTCAAAAAAATTAAGTATGGCAAACGGCTCAAAATTAAAAATTAATTTTAAGCTATCAAATGCAATCATTGAAAACCAAGGTCTTAAGATTAACACAAACTTTCTTCTGGTAAAAAACCTTAAGAATGAAGTAATCTTACTTAAGAATGAAGTAATCTTAGGAACGCCCTTCATTAGAGCCATGTTTCCCATCCAAATATCTAATGAAGGAATAACCACAAATTATTTAGGAAGAAAAATTATATTTAATTTTTCTACTAAACCAATTTCCAGAAATATAAATCTTATAGAAAATAAGATTAATCAAATTAACTTCTTAAAAGAAGAAGTATCTTTTAATAATATTCAGATACAACTGGGAAAACCCCAGGTAAAAGAAAAAATTCAATCTTTATTAAATCATATTGAATCGACCGTCTGTTATGAATTGCCACATGCATTTTGGGACAGAAAGAAACATATTGTTGATCTCCCTTATGAGAAAGACTTTAGGGAAAAACAAATTCCCACCAAAGCCAGACCAATCCAAATGAATGAAGAACTTCTTCAATACAGTCAAAAAGAAATCAAGGATTTGCTTGATAAAGGCCTAATCCGGAAAAGCAAAAGCCCATGGTCTTGTGCGGCTTTTTATGTCAACAAACAATCTGAGATTGAGCGTGGATCACCCCGCTTAGTCATAAATTACAAACCACTAAATCAAGCATTACAATGGATTAGATATCCTATTCCAAACAAAAAAGATTTGCTTAACAGATTAAATTCTGCAAAGATATTTTCAAAATTTGATATGAAATCTGGATTTTGGCAAATCCAAATCCAAGAATCAGATAGGTACAAAACAACGTTTATTGTACCTTTCGGGCAATATGAATGGAATGTGATGCCATTCGGACTGAATAATGCCCCTTCAGAATTTCAAAAAATTATGGATGATATTTTTAATCCCTATTCAAAAATTTGTCATTGTCTACATAGATGATGTTTTAATCTTTTCCCAAAACATTGACCAACATTTCAAACATCTCCAAACCTTCATCCATATCATCAAACAAAATGGTTTGGCAGTCTCCAAATCAAAAATCA